>NC_069501.1:878846925-879181041 GCF_027579735.1 Bombina bombina | reverse complement strand
GGCAACTTAACAAAAAACAAATATATACCCATTTCAATTATTTATTTTTACCAGTGAAACCAATATAACATCTCAACATTCACAAATATACATTTCTGACATTCAAAAACAAAACAAAAACAAATCAGTGACCAATATAGCCACCTTTCTTTGCAAGGACACTCAAAAGCCTGCCATCCATGGATTCTGTCAGTGTTTTGATCTGTTCACCATCAACATTGAGTGCAGCAGCAACCACAGCCTCCCAGACACTGTTCAGAGAGGTGTACTGTTTTCCCTCCTTGTAAATCTCACATTTGATGATGGACCACAGGTTCTCAATGGGGTTCAGATCAGGTGAACAAGGAGGCCATGTCATTAGATTTTCTTCTTTTATACCCTTTCTTGCCAGCCACGCTGTGGAGTACTTGGACGCGTGTGATGGAGCATTGTCCTCCATGAAAATCATGTTTTTCTTGAAGGATGCAGACTTCTTCCTGTACCACTGCTTGAAGAAGGTGTCTTCCAGAAACTGGCAGTAGGACTGGGAGTTGAGCTTGACTCCATCCTCAACCCGAAAAGGCCCCACAAGCTCATCTTTGATGATACCAGCCCAAACCAGTACTCCACCTCCACCTTGCTGGCGTCTGAGTCGGACTGTAACTCTCTGCCCTTTACCAATCCAGCCACGGGCCCATCCATCTGGCCCATCAAGACTCACTCTCATTTCATCAGTCCATAAAACCTTAGAAAAATCAGTCTTGAGATATTTCTTGGCCCAGTATTGACGTTTCAGCTTGTGTGTCTTGTTCAGTGGTGGTCGTCTTTCAGCCTTTTTTACCTTGGCCATGTCTCTGAGTATTGCACACCTTGTGCTTTTGGGCACTCCAGTGATGTTGCAGCTCTGAAATATGGCCAAACTGGTGGCAAGTGGCATCTTGGCAGCTGCACGCTTGACTTTTCTCAGTTCATGGGCAGTTATTTTGCGCCTTGGTTTTTCCACACGCTTCTTGCGACCCTGTTGACTATTTTGAATGAAACGCTTGATTTTTCGATGATCACGCTTCAGAAGCTTTGCAATTTTAAGAGTGCTGCATCCCTCTGCAAGATATCTCACTATTTTTTACTTTTCTGAGCCTGTCAAGTCCTTCTTTTGACCCATTTTGCCAAAGGAAAGGAAGTTGCCTAATAATTATGCACACCTGATATAGGGTGTTGATGTCATTAGACCACACCCCTTCTCATTACAGAGATGCACATCACCTAATATGCTTAATTGGTAGTAGGCTTTCGAGCCTATACAGCTTGGAGTAAGACAACATGCATAAAGAGGATGATGTGGTCAAAATACTAATTTGCCTAATAATTCTGCACTCCCTGTACAGGTGCTAATTTGTTGACAAAGATTTACCCTTAGCTAGAACATAAATGTATTGCAACACTACAGTAAAACCTTATACATAAAATATATTTTATAAATCACAAATTGTATAGATTCTCTCCTGAATTTTAGTTGATGGTTGCATTTTTATGGCAATATACAATACACCTTTTGTTCATTGTATTTCTATTGCATCCCTATTTTTTGTGTTTGTATTACACATTTATAACACTGTGGATGTTGGGGTGCTGTCTGGATTATGCAGGTCAATGGAGCGGAGGGGATAGTGGGGGAGGGGTTGGGTTCCTTGTGCAGACAAGCCAGGTGGCCTGGGGGTCTGGGAAGTGAGCTAGACCTGGTAGGAGGTCCACATCAGAACGCAACTACAAATATGTTCCAACTGCCTCTATTTGGCTTTTTAAAGTTAACCAATATAGAAATATGTTTTTGCTTATTCCTCTTATGTATTCTCACATTATTCTCTCTTAAATTATTTGTGAATGCTTTCCCCCTCATGCACCTGTATTGGGGATCATATTCATATCAGTTAATTATAGCAAGTGATGCAATAACTGAAAATGGGTGGGAGTGGGGCGCTTTTAATGTATACTGGTTAGCTTCTTTAAATGTTGAACTGCTTGTCTATATTCATCAACATGTCCTCACTGGTTATGTTATAGAGTAACATAAGTATTAAAATGTTATTTTCAGACCTGACTAGTAAAAATAAATATTATAGACAACAGATACACATCTTGTGACAGGGGATTGCCTGACACCTGACAGAGGGGGGCTGAGAGCTGAGCTAACCACAAGAGCAGAAGATGTAGAGATCTGAGGCATGATCAGATTTTTACTTATGTATGCCTTTTTTCCCATTTTCTAGCACATGCTTCCTGTAGCAAAATTATAATATTTTTCACTCGTATTTTTGTGATATTATATATTGTGATGTAGACAGATATTTGGGGCACAGTTTTTTTTCTTATCAGACTGTGATACTGATTGTGAAATGAACTTGGATTGAATCTATTGTTATTGCCAATAAATATAGACAGATGTATTTCCTTTACTCCTAAAAATAAGCAGAAACCACAATTTTGTGGCAGTGGGGGGGATCTAATATCTCAAGACTATCTTGATAAAGGCCTTGCTAAAGGTTAAAAGGAGTCAGCTTTCCTGATGTATTGGCAGCTCAAGTTTTCATATATGCTGAGTGATTCTGGTGGTCTGGTAAGCTTTATATTATTGGTTTTAGCGATGTCCTTGATCCACAGTTTTGCACTATATTTACTTATTATTATTACAGGTATAATTCTACAAAATAATTATTTTTTGTACTGACTTTGAATAGAGACACTTTACATTTTAAACATATCAATTATTTTTTGGACTTATTATATTTTATGGACAAATTTATATATATTTTGTATTCCTTTATATTGTTTTGGATCCACATTTATTCCTATCATTGGATTTGCACTTCATCACTAAGGTTATATATATTGAGTACCTGGTTGAACACCCTTCCTTTTTATATATATATAGTAGATTTTTATTCTGTTAGCTTTTGTTTTAACGTATTAAGGGCTAGATTACAAGTGGAGCTCTATTTTAACATGCACCTGTAAATGGGAAAATGTGCCCGTTTACGAGTGCACGTTAAATAACCAGCCATTACAAGTGGCTGGTTAATGCACCCACAAGTTTGTGGGAGCACTTTGCACATTGCACAATTAACCAGAGGTCAGACCTCTGGTCAACTAAAAAAATGGGCCCCAATTGCACCCAAAGATAGAAGATTTTATAGGCAGAAGTTATCATTCAGGAATTATCAGTAGTGATGTCCCAAACTGTTCGCCCGCGAACGGTTCACAGCAAACATAGCTTGTTCGCGTTCGCGGCTGCAGCAAACACATGGCGATGTTCGATCCGCCCCCTATGTGTCATCATTGAGGAAACTTTGACCCTGTATGTCACAGCCGTCTGACACATTAGAGCCAATCAACATCAGACACTCCCTCACAGACCCTCCCAGCTACTCGGAAGTCGCCATTTTAGACTCATAACGACCTTGCTTTCTTAGTGAGAGGACGTGTTGTGTTTTTGCTCCTGACATTAATAGGAAAAACATAGCTAGGCTAGTGTATTTAGTGTCCAGTACAGTCCAGAAGGACTCCACTCATCTCTGTTGCAAGGACAGCACCCCAAAAAGCCCTTTTTAGGGCTATATTTCGTGCCGTTTTTTTTTCTTTCGTATTTTTATTAGCATTTGCCTGGCTTTCAGCCTGTGTGTTTAAAGCTCACAGCATATGCTGTGATTACTGCCACCACTGATATCTCCCTAACAATATTAGTTTAAATTTAACTAACCAAAAATTTTTATTATTTTGCTATCAGGCCTGTGTCACACAGCATATACTCTGGTTCATTGCTCTCTGCCAGCCACCAGTGTTAATATCCGTTTATAACATTATTTTAAATTTAAAAAAAAAAAAAAAAAAATTTTGATAGTGTAATCTAATTACATTTTCTATCAGGCCTGTGTCTGTCAGGCTCACACAGCATTAATATACCTCATTTTTTTCAGTCTTTTGGTTAATTGGTCTGTGCCAGGCAGCCACCACTCATATCTTCTTCACCTTAATTTAAATATAAAAAAAAAAAAGTTTAAATTTTTTTGATAGTGTAATCTAATATAATTTTCTATCAGGCCTGTGTGTTTTGCTGACATACAGAGCCTACTGTGTTTACTTGCTGCCCTCCCTAGTCTATGAGCCACGACTCATATGTGTTTAACCTTTTTTTAATTTCTTCCCCAAAAAAATTATTTAAATCATTTTTCTAGTGTAATCTAATAGTATTTTCTATCAGGCGTGTGTGTATCTGACTTAAAGAGCCTACTGTTTTTAATAGCTGCCCTTCCAAGGCTATCAGCCACGACTCATATGTATGTGCTTAACCTTTTTCTTTAAATTCCCAAAAAAAAGTATTTAAATCATTATGCTAGTGTAATCTAATTTTATTTTCTATCAGGCCTGTGTCTAACTGTCTATCTGACTTACACAGCATACTGTTGTTAATTGCTGCCCTACGTAGCAGCCAGCCAGTGCGACCACTCATATGTGCATTGCACTTCTTAACATTATTTTAATATTAAAATCTAAACTTTTAAAAATTTTTGCTAGAGTAATCTAACTTAATTTTCTATCAGGCCTGTGTTTTTGTCACTTACACAGCATATTGTGTTAAATTGCTGCCCTGCCTACCATCCACGACTCATATCTGCCAGCCTGTGTGCCAGGCCCAACTACCAAATTAGTGGCACCAATCATAATTCTTGTAACAGTATAAAAAAAATTAAAATTCATATTTTTTTGGACTGCAAATATTCAGTCTACTAGTGCCATTGAATTGCAGTTTCCTCCTGCCTGCCAGCCTGTGTGCCAGGCACAAACTAGCCAATTAGTGCCACCAATCCTAGTTGTTGTAAAAGTATTGTTAATCTTTAAAATTCCAAATTGATCACTTGTGATTCATCAGTTTGCTCGTGCCATTGAATTGCACTTTCCTCCTGCCTGCCAGCGTGTTTTCCAGGCCCAACTAGCCAATTAGTGGCACCAATCATAATTCTTGTAACAGTATATAAAAAATTAAAAATCATAATTTTTTGGACTGCAAATATTCAGTCTCCTAGTGCCATTGAATTGCATTTTCCTCCTGCCTGCCAGCCTGTGTGCCAGGCCGACTTTCAAAATATTTACACCAATCATATTTGTTGTCACAGTATTCTTAATAATTAAAAATTAAAATTTTTGGTATTGTTGTTCTGAATCCTCAGTTTGCTCGTGCCATTGAATTGCACTTTCCTCCTGCATTGCAGCCTGTGTGCCAGGCCCACCTAGCCAATTATTCCCAGCAATCATATTTCTTTTAACAGTATTGCAAAAATTGTCAAACAAACAACTTTTCCATCACTATTGTGGCCAGAAAGAGTCCTTGTAGGTTTTAAAGTTCGCCTGCCTATTGAATTCAATGGCGGTTCGCGGGTTCGCGAACAATACCGGAAGTTTGAGTCTGCCGTTCGCGAACCGAAAATTTTATGTTCGCGACATCACTAATTATCAGTTGATTTACATTATGCATGTTCATATGAAGTTTTGTGAATGTATCAAAACAGATTCTGGTATTTGGGAGAAAAAAAGAGAAAGGGAATCTCAAATGCTACAGTGCAAAAGTTGTGTAAAGGATTCAGGGTCTTTGTTTATTTATTTGGGCAAGTAGTGTAATTTAGCTTTCTTTTTTAATGTATTTGCATTTGCGTATCTAATTCTGCTACAAAACTGTTAACATAGTACTGTGTAATATCCTGCATCTATTCAATTCAGAATGTTTTTAAATTACTTGGATATTTTGTTGTTAATTGTGTGAAGAAACAGTGAGGGAGATTACAAGTTGTGCGGTACGGCTATATTGCTGAAACATTGGCCTTTGCATGCAGAATAGTCAGCTCACCCATATTACAAGTCGTGCAGTACAGCTATTCCTCTAGCGTTGTAGCCTATACCGCAACAATCAATTCTGCACTCAAAAATTGGCCTTTTGAGTGTGGAATCTTCATCTCACCCGTATTACAATTTAAGCAGTACGGCTATTCAGCTAGCGTTATAGCTTATACCGCAACAATCCATTCCGCAATCAAAGACCAATAGTTATGGATTTTGCGAAACAAAAATATTTCCCAAAACTCATAACAAAAATGTTACAAAGTACACTAACAGATAAAAAGCAGATTGAATCCAGCACAGCAATCCAACTGGATAAAAACCTCTTAGAGTTACCACCAAAACTCCCAGCAACAAATATTGATAAATAGAAAAAAGGAGGATATCCAAATATGCCAAAAAGTGTTTAATGCAATGTATCAAAACATCACAAAGTCAAGAGAAACCACTGGTTTCTCTTGACTCTGTGATGTTTTGATACATTGCATTAAACACTTTTTGGCATATTTGGATATCCTCCTTTTTTCTATTTAACAAAGTACACTAACACCAATATACTACCTATTAACTCCTAAATTGCCATGCCACCGCATCGCAAATACTATAATAAACCTATTAACCCCTAATCCGCTATCCACCCACATCGCGACTAAATAAATTAAAGTATTAACCCCTATTCCGCCGCCCCCTGCATCGCCAACACTAAATAAACCTATTAACCCCTAAACCGCTGACCCCCACATCACGACTCCCTAAATAAAAATATTAAACCCTAAAGTGCTGCACATCCCATAGATTGTGAAAAACTAAATGAAACTCTTAACCCCTAAACCACCGACTTCTTACATCGCTACTACTAAAATAAAAATATTGACCCCTAAACCGCTGACCCGCCCCAACATTGCTACTACTAAAATAAACCTATTAACCCCTAAACTGCTGACCCCGCACATCGCAACAAACAAAATTAAACTATTAACACCTAAACCTAACACCCACTAACTTTAAATTAAAGTTACAATATAACTACCTTACAATAAATAAAAACTTACCTGTGAAATAAATAAAACCTAAGCTTAAACTATAAATAAACCTAATATTACTATTTTAAAATAAAAAATTATACCAAAAATAAAAAATTTAAATTACAAAATTAAAAAACCCTAACACTACGGAAAAAAATAAAAACTTAACATTACAAAATATAACAAAATCTGAAATTACAAAAAAAAAAAAAAAATAAGATTACAGAAAAAAATAAATGAAATTATCCAAAATAAAAACATTAAACCCAATCTAATACCCCTAAAAAAACAAAAACGCCACCCCAAAATAAAAACACCCCCTAATCTAATACTAAACTGCCAATAGCCCTTAAAAAATACAAATTACCCCCAAACAGTAAAACCCCTCACCCACCCAACCCCCAAAATAAAACAGACCTAATTATAAAATATACTAATCTATCCATTGCCCCTAAAGGGGCATTTGTATGGGCATTACCCTTAAAAGGGAATCAGTTCTTAAGCTGCCCATTAAAAAATAAAAAGCCCTTATCTAAAAAAAAAAAAAAACACCACAACAAAAAAAAAAAACTAACACTAACCCCAAAAAATTGACTCACTGTTCATGAAGTCCGGACATCCATCTTCTTCCAGGCGGAGCAAAGTCTTCATCCAGCCGGCAAAGATCTTCTTCCAGGGTGGCACCATCTTCCATCTTCATCCCAGTGGTGCAGAGGCGTAGCAGAGCAGGAACGGTGGTGGTGCAGATATCCAACATGGAGGGTCCTCTTCATGCGATCGTCCACCGCACACTGAAGATTGAATGCAAGGTACAATTATTAGATAATTGTAAACAGATATACAACTGAAAAAAGATTGCTCTTCCCGGTGTTTAAAGTAAAAAGTTACTGCTTTAAGAGAATAACATCAAATGATGTGTCAGAACTGGAATAACCACATTCATACTATACCTTTATTAATTTAAATAAACAACCATTCATACCAGCAGCGTATTTGTTTAAAAAAACTTAAACCTTAATGCTACATAAAGTAAAGAGTGTGTCCAGTGATAAATAATGTGACTACTGCAGCAGACTGAAATATAAGTATCAGCTAGGCCACTTCAATCCAGGAGACACTTTATTTCTACTATTATTACTGCAGAGTGCCAGTTACGTAAGTAACAATACAGATTAGACTTCTAATAAGGATCGTGTTTCACAAGAATGCTTCCTTATAGGGGGTACCGGGGGGGGGCGCTGTTTGCAGATATTTATGAGTATACAAATTGCTCCACAAATCTTTATTGGTACTGAGCTAATTCATTATACAATTTTGATTCGCTAAGGGTTAGTGTCATTCAATGCTTTTAGCCAATCCAATGATTTTCAGTTCACTGGAGGATGGTCTAAATGAATCATGATGTCATAACCAATCAGTGGTCAGTGATGTTTCCTAATCTGAAGTGATTGGATGATCATTGTTTACTTGTTACATGCACAATGTACATAATTTTAACTGTTACAACTATTCACTAGTGATGTCGCAAACTTAAAATTTTACGTTCACGACGAACGGGCGAACCGGGCGAACCGCCATTGACTTCAATAGGCAGGCAAATTTTAAAACCCACAGTGACTCTTTCTGGCCACAATAGTGATGGAAAAGTTGTTTCAAGGGTACTAACACCTGGACTGTGGCATGCCGGAGGGGGATCCATGGCAGAACTCCCACGTAAAATTACATAGTTGATGAGACTTCCGGTGGGCGGGAGTGTGTAGCAGTCGCAGCACAGAGAGCTCCGGAGCTTTGGAGCTGAAAATTGGAGGAAAGCTGTGGCAAACACCCCCAAACAGAGCTGGATTCCTTGGCAGGAGTCACTAACCTGCCTGGACATCGGACAGCACGGAATCTGTCAGCTGATTCCCCCACCGCATAGCCGCAAGAAAGAAGAAGTGGAGACCGGCTGCGGCTGCAGCCTTACTAACAGAGATAAGTAAAAGTCTCCCAAAATCTTTTCAAACAAAAAAACAAAAACAAAGTATAATAACCCTCACATCTACATAAGGGGGTAAGGGACAAACGCCCATCCACTCTCCATATCCCCGGGGTGATAGACTGGTGAGAGGGAGCTAGGCCACTGGCGGGAAAAGCCGCCTTCACTCTCTGAACTCATAAGAGTGCTGCACCTATAGGAGAGGCTGGAAAAATAGACTGTAGCTGCATGTCCCGGGGTTATTGCTCAGTCCCACTCACCCTTATGACAATAAAGGGGAATATTTTTTTTTTTTTTTTCAGATCACAGGCAGCATTGGGACAGTGAGAAATCAGAATTAGCTGCCTGCACATGCTAGTCAGCCTTTTGTTACACCCCATAAGAGCAGAGAATAATCAAGCACTCCTTACAATATTAAAAACCGGACATAATCACCTAACCTGTTACCTCCACCTAGTTATCTCACCCAGGCAAATTAACCTGATGAAGATTTTGGGGTGAGTTGCCTGCTGCAGCAGTACATTTATAGTTAAGCTGGGGAGAGAGCGCAGCTCAGAGGGACCTGCACAGCTTGCTTAAGACTGTCAGCTTATCATACATCAAGATACACTGCTGTTACAATATTAGTGTTTGGCATTAACATCATGCAGGGCTAGGCGCCAAGTCCCATGCCTCCCCTCTCACCCACCGCACACTAAACTCTTTGCTAGGCTTGACAAGTTCAACACTCAGAGGCCCGGAGGCACCAAATAAAGCCTGTTAAATTAACATACTTGAAGATCACAACTGAAAGACTCTTGGATCTGTATGCAAAAATATTATAACTCTTACACTAAAACAACAGACACTATGGCGAACAGGCTTAAAAATGCAGAAAAGAAAAAGAACCACTTGGAGACAACACAAACTCCACCAAGTACAGAGGAAACGACGACTACAAATTTTATTGACACCCACCCTATTGTATCCCAGATATCAGCCCTATTCCTGCCGAAGATAGATCAGCTCCAAACTGGAATGTACTCGCTCACTACCGAAGTGAAATCTTTCAATGGAAGACTAACACAAGTGGAGCAGAGAGTGGCGGAGGGTGAAACCCGCCATAGGGAAGCTGAAACTAACATCCAAACGCTACAACAACAGGCAGATCGTTTGTGGGCAAAGATTGACGACCTGGAGAACAGGTCGAGAAGAAATAACATACGGGTGGTGGGTATTCCAGAGTCTCTGCCTGGTACACAATTGATAGAGTTTGCTGAAAATACCTTGCCCAACTACATGTCCCCAGATCATGCCTGCCATGCACAGTGGAAAGGGCGCACAGAATAGGAGATCCAAGAAGACAAGGAGAAAAGAACCAACAGCCGAGACAAGTAATGGTGAGGTATCTTAACTTCAAGGCAAAGATTACCATCCTGCAGGCGTACAGAAAGATTCCATCCCTAGAATATGAGGAAAAAAATCTACCTGTTCCAAAACTACTCTGCGGCGGTAGCAGCTAGAAGGAAAGAATTTTCACCCTACTGTAAACAGCTAATGGAGCAGGGTAGAACAGCGGCCTTGCTTTACCCAGCGAGACTACGCCTGCACACAACCAAAGGACCTTTGTTCTTTGAATCCCCACAGCAACTCAAGTTACATTTACAAAGGGAAGAAAACCTTCAATCAAGGTCGGATCAGGAGGATTCACCTTCTGCCTCAGGAACCTGAGAACTGACTCCAGAGCTATAGAGAAAGAACTTTGGTCATTTTAAGGCCCAGGCCATGTAGAGCCATATCCTTTACAAGTGGGGGGGGAGGGGGGGGATTTTTCTTCTTTTTGAAAGTACTTTGTTTGTTGTTGTTCTGTTGGGAGGGGTTGGGAGATAGGGAAAGTTACTAGTTATACCACTGTTTACTAACTGTTTTGTTTATGACCAGATTGAACCCTCAACCTTAAAGGGGCTCCCCCGGGGGAGGACAGGAAAAATAAAATAGAGGACAGACTCTGACTACCTTGCAAGTAAGTAAGTGATAGGGAATCTAACGGATCCTCAGAGCCATCCACACAACATTACACACAGGCACATTGACATAGTTAGTGCTGAGAGTCGTGCTCCAGAGGGGGAGGTAGAATGAGGATAACTTCCTGGAATGTAGGAGGGATAACATCCCCAGTTAAGAGAAAAAACATTCTAAGACAACTCAACACTAAGAAAACTGACATTGCAATACTGGAGGAGACACACCTCTCACAAGCAGAACACAAAAAACTCAGGCAGAGTTGGGTGGGAGAGGTACTTTTCACGTCTTATGAAGCGAAAAGAGCGAGAGGAGTGGCGGTTCTCTTGCGCAAAGATTTACAATACAAAATTCTACAGACAGTTAATGATGCGGAGGGACGGTATTTGATTGTTAAGATTCAAATAGACACTCAATGCTTGGTACTCTGTGGAGTGTATGGTCCCCACACAAGAAAGAGAGATTTTTTTAGTCACCTCCAAAGTAAGCTTATACAGTTCTCAGACCTTCCTATAATAGCAGGTGGAGATTACAACATTGCCCCATACACACCGGCAGACAGATTCCGTAACCCTAGTATGAAAACAGACCAATCCCAACCATGGGCAGACTCAAGAAGGGAAACATTAATTTTGAAAAACTTTAGAAATACGCTCGCACTTGCAGATGTATGGAGAGAAAAAAACCCGGAAACAAGAGATTACACATGTTTACACCCCTCAAAAACCACTCTTTCCCGTATCGATTATTTTTTGATCTCCAGACACCTTTGCCCTAAGGTTAAGGCGATACGTATAGACCCCATAACCATCTCAGACCATGCGCCAGTCACACTAGAGCTAGCCACTGATCGAACAGACAGACGGACTTGTAGATGGAGGTTTCCCACACATCTTTACCATGACCTACATCTTCAGAAACACTTAATAGGCGAATGGTTAGTATACAAAGAGTTGAACATGCAACACTTGAACGATATATCATTATTTTGGGAATCAGCGAAGGCTATTTTGAGAGGGGTGGGGACAGCAAGGCTGACTAAATCGCGTAAAGCAAGGGGAGAATTACTTTGGTGCCAGCTTTTGAATGCCAGAAACCAGTACCTGCGACACCCAACAGAACAGAATAGGACCAAATACAAAGACGTTAAGGGCCATAGAGACTCCTATCTAATTCAGACCTCAGTTTCTGCTCAGAACCGACTACAGGCCAAGTTTTACCGCTACGGTAATTGCACAGGGAAACTATTAGCAAAAATTACAAAGTTGGGTAGAAAACCTAATGTTATAATGGCCATAAGAGAAAAGGACAGGATACTCACACAGGAATCAGACATACATAAAGCATTCATGGACTATTACTCTAACTTATATGGGGCTCAGAGCATAGAGGCAGAGAGGAAACAAAACTTCTGGAAAGATATCAATCTTCCGCAGCTAGATGAGGAACAAAGTGATAAACTAAACGCCCCAGTACATCCCCGGGAGGTAATTAGATCAATTGACGCTATGCCCCTAGAGAAAACCCCGGGACCGGAAGGTCTACCGGGGGAATTCTATAAAATGGCAAAGGGAGAGATATCAGACACCCTCACACTACTCTATAACGCCATTCTGGAAGGAAAGGCAAAGGCAAAGTTATCAAACAGATTCATGGAGGCTAATATAACCATCATCCCCAAACCAGGGAGAGACCCACTCATAACATCATCATAATGGCCAATCTCCTTACTTAATTTGGATTACAAATTGTTCACAAAAATATTAGCTAATAGACTAGCAGAGGTACTCCCATCGCTGGTCCATGAAGACCAGACTGGGTTCGTAAAGGGTAGATCTTCAGTTAAAAACATGAGAAAGCTATAATTGATACTCTCACACTATGGGGAGGGGGAATATACTGACCGAACACATGACAATGTGGATGCTTGTTTAATACTTGTGGACGCAGAAAAAGTGTTCGACAAGATTCTATGGGACCATCTGTTCACTACCCTAAGGAGATTTGGGATACAAGGAGCTTTCATGAGGGCTATAGAAGCTATCTATAATAAACCTCAGGCAGCGATACTGATTAATGGCACTCCATCCAGGCCTTTCTCGCTCATGAGGGGTACGAGACAGGGATGTCCCCTGTCTCCACTCCTTTTTGACCTCGCACTAGAACCACTCGCAATAAGAATCAGGGAACACACAGAAGGCTTAAGAATAGGCAGAGAGACTATTCACATATCGCTCTTTGCAGATGATATGCTCCTATATACGCAAAACCCCAGAACAA
Source organism: Bombina bombina (assembly GCF_027579735.1). NCBI lineage: Eukaryota > Metazoa > Chordata > Amphibia > Anura > Bombinatoridae > Bombina > Bombina bombina. Next base: position 879,167,895 of record NC_069501.1, on the reverse strand, counting down.
ACCTTCCCATAATAATGCAAATTATAGATGAATTTAGTGGGATCTCGGGTTACTGAGTCAATAAAGATAAGTCAGAACTATTGTGGCTGCGAGATAATGATCCCTCAATACCCCTTCGGGATAATTTTAAAATAGTGACTAACACATTTAAATACCTGGGTATTACTTTGTCTAAAAATCCTGCCCAATGGTATGAGATTAATTACCGACCACTATTCAAAGAGCTGCGTACACTATTACTGAACTGGTCCACTTTGCCACTGACTCTGTCGGGGAGAGTGGGCTTGGTTAAAATGATACTGTTCCCAAAGCTACTGTACCCTATTCAAATGCTCCCAGAACTCTTACACAAACAGGACCTCAAGAGTTTAAACAGGGATATATCACAATTTGTGTGGGGAGGGAAAAAACATAGAATTAGCCTCAGTAAAATGACATGTGCGCCTGCGATGGGAGGGTTTGGACTTCAAAATATTGAGCACTATAACTGGGCAGCCCTAGCTAAGTATGTTATGGATTGGTTCTTAGATAGGGGACATTTTACCAATCACAAACTTGAATCAGAGATTATCAGACCATGGTCCCTCAAAATGCTACCACATATGACACGAGCACAACTTGATCCCATAGCCAAGGGGGTAACGCTTATACACCACCCCATAAGGGCATGGGGGAAGCTCTGTAGGGCTTTGGGCATCTCGCACCGACACACTTTATATCTTCCACTACAAGGCAACCCAGATTTTCCGGCAGGATTCACCACAAGACCCTTTCAGCAATGGGCAGAGTGGGGGGTCACGACTCTGAGACATGTACTGTCGGATAGTGGAGTGATGGTAAAATCCTTTAAGGACCTTCAAAAAGAATTTAATATACCAAACAGACACCACTTTGCTTTCCTCCAGATGAGACATTACGTACAGGATCTGCTAAGGTCTGGAGACATGCCTGAAATAAAAAATGACATTTATAAACTCTTGACGCTGACAAATGGGGGGGTGGCCTCTATAACTCACGTCTACACCACCCTCCAGACAGCATTAAATAAAGACACCAAAACACACTTGCAGAAAACATGGACCACATAAGTCAGACAGGCGTCCCTATCAAACGATATACGTGAATCACACACGAAGTTGATGCATAACACATACATCACACCCAAAATGCTCCATAAATGGAACCCCGAGGCTTGCGGCCTATGCCCAAAGTGTTCATACCCCAATCCAAACATCTTACATATGCTTTGGGAATGCCCAAGGCTAGCAAAATTCTGGGGGATGATGAGAAGGTGGTTGGAGAATATCTTGGGAAACCAAATTGAGTGGACAAAAGAGGTGATTCTATTCCTACACACACAGATAGAAACACGAGAACACACAAGGTTCATTCACAATGTAATATTACAGGCTAGGAAACTTATCTTCAAACATTGGCTGGCACCAGTAGTACCGAGCTTATCGCATCTCAAAGAGTCATTACAAAAACAAATGCTCTATGAACAAATAGACACACAGGGAGATATATTGACAAGGACGAAACACTTCATCACAAAGTGGAAACCCTTCATTAGAAGCCTGGGTCTATCACACCAGAAGCAGATTATTTACCCACTCAAAGACTCTGAGTATATACTTAATGCCCAACTGCGTGGAAGATGGAATATTTTCCACTAAAAGTTAGCATAGACTGTTAGAGTTCGAGTCAGAGCTCAAGAGGAGGGGGTGAGAAGATCTTGGGGAGCGCCTGAGGTGAGTCTAGGGATGGTAGACTCTTAGAAAGAGTATAGTGAGATAGGAATGCAGAGAGCAATGTTATTATAGCTTGATAGATTACCATCAAGAAACCCACATCCTTGATGGAGTTACCATCTGCTATTATACATACAGAAAATACTTGTTACACGGACTGTTAAGAACTCTCAACAGACCCAGGAGTGGTCATAGTCACATCCTCCCAGAGGAGGGAGAAACAATGGAGTATCTGAAAACAAATATATTGTTATTGTTTTAGCTAGTGAGTTTCTTCAAATTGAACTGGTAGTTAAATATAAGATGAATATAATAGGGAATAATAGATGAGGAGGGGAAGAGGAGTTAATAAGAAGTCTAAGGGAAATATACTATAAAAACCCAGTACTGTTGGGGTAACACTGTCTACTACTACACTTTGTAACTTTGAATTTTCGCATTTGATGTGTTGCTGTAATAAGTGCTGGAAATAAATAAAATATTTAAAAAAAATAAAAAATTACATAGTTGATGCAGAGTCTGGTTTTAATCCATAAAGGGCATAAATCACCTAACATTCCTAAATTGTTTGGAATAACGTGCTTTAAAACATCAGTTATGTAACTGTGATAAATGTACACTTACACTACTATTAAACAAGATATGATTGGTGGCACTGGGCAAGTGGGCACAGTATACGCTGTGAGCCTGAGACAAAAAAGCAGACTGATGTTTCACAGTCAAAAAAGTTTTTTTTTTTAAAATTTACACTACTGTTACACCAGATATGAGTGGTGGCACTGGGCAAGTGGCCACAGTATACGCTGTGAGCCTGGCACACACGCTTGCAGGCAGGCAACTGCAATTAGATTACACTAGCAGACTGATGTTTCACAGTCAAAAATGTTTTTTTTTTAAAAATTTACACTACTGTTACACCAGATATGAGTGGTGGCACTGGGCAAGTGGGCACAGTATACACTGTGAGCCTGGCACACACGCTGGCAGGCAGGCAACTGCAATTAGATTACACAAGCAAACTGATGTTTCATAGTCAAAAAAGTTTTTTTTTTAAATTTACACTACTGTTACACCAGATATGAGTGGTGGCACTGGGCAAGTGGGCACAGTATACGCTGTGAGTCTGGCACACATAGTGGCAGGCAGGCAACTGCAATTAGATTACACTAGCAGACTGATGTTTCAGAGTCAAAAAAGTTTTTTTTTAAATTTACACTACTGTTACACCAGATATGAGTGGTGGCACTGGGCAAGTGGGCCTGGCACACACGCTGGCAGGCAGGCAACTGCAATTAGATTACACTAGCAGACTGATGTTTCACAGTCAAAAAAGTTTTTTTTTTTAAATTTACACTACTGTTACACCAGATATGAGTGGTGGCACTGGGCAAGTGGGCCTGGCACACACGCTGGCAGGCAGGCAACTGCAATTAGATTACACAAGCAGACTGATGTTCCACAGTCAAAATTATTATTTTTTTTAAATTTACACTACTGTTACACCAGATATGAGTGGTTGCACTGGGCAAGTGGGCCTGGCACACACGCTGGCAGGCAGGCAACTGCAATTAGATTACACTAGCAGACTGATGTTTCACAGTCAAAAACTTTTTTTTTTTAATTTACACTACTGTTACACCAGAAATGAGTGGTGGCACTGGGCAAGTGGCTTGGCAGGCAGGCAACTGCAATTAGATTACACAGGAAAAAAAAAAAAAAAACAGACTGATGTTCTAGCCCTAAAAAGGGCGTTTTGGGGTGCTGTCCTTACAGCAGAGATCAGATGAGTCTTTCAGGACTGTAGTGGACACTGAATACACTAGCCTAGCTATCAATTTCCCTATTAAATCAGCAGCAGCTACACTGTCCCTCCTCTCACTAAGAATGCAGCTTCCGAATGAATCTAAAATGGCTGCTGTCCAGGAGCTGGGAGGGTCTGGGAGGGAGGGTCTGCTGCTGATTGGCTGGAATGTGTCTGCAGACTGTGAGATACAGGGTCAAAGTTTACTCAATGATGATGAATAGGGGGCGGATCGAACATCGCATATGTTCGCCCGCCGTTGCGAACGCAAACAAGCTATGTTCGCCGGAAACTATTCGCCAGCGAACAATTCGCAACATCACTACTATTCACATTATATATACAACATAAACTGGAAAACGATATATACAAAGTATGCTATTAAAGAGTCACGTTACATTAATTGCGATGTGTCTAAGTATAGCCATATTGATCGTTAAACGTATATACTGCAAATTAATCATAGTTGTCACCGAGATCAAACTTCCACTGTATTATTAATTATACAAGCTGTTAAATTGAATTAGGAGCTGTAAACTAAGATAGCAGTATTGAGATTTGCTGCATCCTTATCATTACATTATAATGTACGGACAATAAATATTACCAAATCTGGCAGATGTGGTCTGAGTCAATTCATGCAATATGGAAATTCAATCTCTCATTGTATATAATCTATCTAACAGCTAGATTACGAGTTTTGCGTTATGAGTGAAAAGCATTGTTAAACTTCATAATGCTGCTTTTCCCCTAACGTCGCTATTGCAAGTCTTGTAGGTATAGGTGTACCGCACACCTTTTAGCCTGTCACGCAATGTCAGTACCGCACTTTTAAAAAAGTCATTTTTCAATGGGAATCCCATAGCGCCGGTATTGCGAGTTTGCTTGGGAGGACAATAAGTGAGCGCTACACTCTATACTGACAAGATCTGTACCGCCATCTAAAGTCAGTAGTTATGAGTTTTACGTTACAAAACTGTAGCATAAAACTCATAACTAAAGTGTTACAAAGTACCCTAACACCCATAGACTACCTATTAACCCCTAAACCGAGGCCCTCCCGCATCGCAAACAATAAAATAAAATTATTAACCCCTAATCTGCCGCTCCGGACATCGCCACAACTACATTTTTTTTATTAACCTCTATTCCGCAGCTCCCTGACATTGTCACCACTATAATAAACCTATTAACCCCTAAACCACCGCCCCCGCATCACAAACACTATTTAAAGATTATTAACCCCTAATCCGCCCACACCGCCGCTATAATAAACCTATTAACCACTAAACCGCAAGCCCCCGACAACAAAATATTCTTAAATAAATTATTAACCCCTAAACCTAACCCTAACGTAGCCCTAAGCCTAAATCTAACCCTAACCCTAACACCCCCTAACATTAATATAATTAAAATAAATCTAAATAAACCTTACAATTATTACCTAAATAATTCCTATTTAAAACTAAATATATACTTACCTGTAAAATGAAAAATAAGATAGCTACAATATAACTAATAGTTATATTGTAGCTATCTTAGGTTTTATTTTTATTTCACAGGTAAGTTTGTATTTATTTTAACTAGGTAGACTAGTTAGTAAATAGTTATTAACTATGTAATAACTACCTAGTTAAAATAAATACAAAGTTACCTGTAAAATAAAAACTAGCCTGCCTTACACTAAAAACTAAAATTACAATAAAATAAATTCAATTATTAAAATACAATTTTCTAAATCACAAAAAAATAAACATTAAATTACAAAAAATAAAAAACAAAATTATCAAAAATAAAAGCAAATTACTCCTAATCTAATAGCCCTATTAAAATAACCCCCCCCCCAAAAAAAAAAAAAAAAATCCTAGCCTACACTAAACTGCCAATGGCCCTTAAAAGGGCCTTTTGTGGGGCATTGTCCCAAAGAAATCAGCTCTTTTACCTGTTAAAAAATTCAAACACCTACCAGCAGTAAAACCCACCACCCAACCAACCAACCCCCCCAAATAAAAACCTATTTAAATAAACCTAAGCTAACCATTGCCCTGGAAAGGGCATTTGGATGGGGATTACCCTTAAAAGGGCATTTAGTTCTTCTGCATTGCCTAAACCCTAAAAAAAAAAAACACCCAAAAAACCCTTAAAAAAACCTAACACTAACCCCCGACGATCCACTTACAGTTATCGAAGTGTGGACATCCATCCTCATCCAGCCGGGAAAATCCTTACCCAAGCAGCAAGAAATCTACATCCAGGAGGCCTCTTCGATCTTCATCCATCCGGCGAAGTCCTCATCCAAGCGAGAAGAAGTCTTCATCCAGAGAGCATCTTCTATCTTCATCCTTCCGACGCGGAGCGGGTCCATCTTCAAGACATCCGGCACAGAGCATCCTCTTCTTACAGTCGTCGGCATCAACTGAAGGTTCCCTTTAAGTGACGCCATCCAAGATGGCGTCCCTTACATACCTATTGGCTGATTGATAAATTGATAAATTGATAAATTAAAGTAAAAATAAGTGTATAATTACAGACTGTGATTGTATTAAAGATAACCAAAGTCTTTACCATACCATGTGGCTTCACAGAATCTAATAAAAAGATCCATTTATGCTACATTTTCAACAGTGATTTCTCCACATTGCCACCCCTGATACTAAGGGAGACTTTTTGGATGACTGTATATTTTAGGTATGTAAGTTTTGCTGTTGTGATGTTGTTTAAAGTGTTTAGCAACAATTTTTTTGCCATTCAGTTTATCTTTTGTGTATTTTTTTTATATTGTTAGCATGTTCAAGAATATGAACTCTCACTTCTCTGTTCGTCATACTGACGTAAATAATTTTGCATGAACAGTACAATGCATATACTACCCCTATGGTTCTACATGAAAAATTAGACTGAAATATATTATTCCTTCCCGTATTATCAGTGATGCTTTTAATTTTTAGCATATACCTACAGGCTGAACAAGTTCCACATGGATATATGCCAGGATTAGTGTATTGTTTTCATTTAGTACAGATACAATGGCTAGTGACTAGTCTGTCTTTCAAACTTGTGGGTCTTCTATATCCTATAGAGAATCTGTCCCCTTTTGCGTGATTTAGTGCATTATCCTTCTGTAATATTTTCCAGTTATTATTTATCATTTTAAACAAATGTGGCATTTGAGGATTGTATGTAGTAACTTATCAATCTTGGGTATGCTTCATTATGAGTTTTATCTTTTGGAAGTAGTAGTTGTACTCTGTTAATATTTAATGCTTTGTATTTTGCTCTCTTGACAGATATTTTTGCTATATCCTCTTGTGATCAATCTATGCATTAGATTATTGCACTGTTTCAGATATATTTCTTTATTTGAACAGTTATGTCTCAAGCGTAAGAATTCCCCATATGGAATAGCTTTTAGGGTGCATGGTGGATGTGTGCTGGAATTATGCAGCAATGTGTTGCTTGCTGTTTCTTTGCGTTAGATGGTTGTATCAATAATTCCATTGGGATTTTTGTATATTGTTAGATCCAGAAAACAGTTTTTTTTGTTGGTCAGCTATGTAAGTTAGCTTTATATTTTTGTTAATATTTAATAAGTTTCAACATAAACTGATCTAATTGATTTGATGTACCGTCCCCGATGAATAGCAGATCATCAATATACCTTATCCATAAAGGTATATGATTAGTGTATTGATTCATTCCGTCTGGAAATACATCAAAAAGTTCCCAATGCCCCAGAAAGAGATTTGCCTACGTGGGTGCACATGCCTTGCCCATAGCAGGGCCTTGGATTTGAAGATAGTATCTGTCATTGAAAGTGAAAAAAATATGTTTTAAGACGAAGTGCAATAATTTGATGAAAAATTCATTATGAGCTTCATTTTCATAAATGTTGGTAGATAAGAAGTATTTTATGGCTTATGTTAGTATATTGTGATTCTATGTCAGCTGTCACTAGCCACATTTCAACTGTCAGATGTATATTTTGCAGAATTTGTAGAACCTCCATTGTGTCACATACATATGAGGGTAATGATGTTAAGTACTCCCTCAACCTCAAATCAACATATTTGCTGGCATTTTCCGTTAAATTTTAATTCCCAGAGATAATCAGTCTTCCAATTTAATTGTAGATCCTAATATCATTTTTTATATAATATATTATTTATCTTCTCTTCAGTAGTCACATTGTATTTGTTAATCACGACTGAACAATAATATATATGGAACTTTTTTTCTCTTGTTATAGAGCATATCTGTAATACATCTTAGATTAGATAGATGATATCCAATGAGAAATAAGATTTCTATATTGCATGAAATGACTCGGACAACATTTGCCTGTGGATACAGTGGAAGTTCGATTTCTGTGACAACTATGATTCATTTACAGTATATACATTTAATGATCAATATGGCTACACTGCAATTAATGTAACGTTACTCTTTATTAGCATACTTTGTATATGTCGTTTTTCCAGTTTATGCTGTAAATATAATGTGAATAGTTGTAACAGTTAAAATTACGTTCATTGTGCATTTAACAAGTAAACAATAATCATTCAATCACTTTAGATTAGGAAACATCACTGACCACTGATCGGTTATGATATCATGATTCATTAAGACCATTCTCCGGTGAACTGAAAATTGTTGGATTGGCTAAATGAATTGAATGACAATAACCCTTAGCGAATAAAAATGGTATATTGAATTAACTTAGTACCAATGAAGATTTGGGGAGGGATTTGTATACTCATAAATATCTGCAAACAGCGGCGGCCCACACCCCCTCTGAAGAAGCATTCCTGAGAAACACGCGTCAGGGGTCCTTAGGAGAAGTCTAGTCTTTCCGGTTTTAACTAATTTACCTTAATCTGATGACTTAATCTGTATCATTACTTGTCACTCTGCAGTTCAGATGCTTATTGTAATAGAAGAAATAAAGTGTTTCCCGGATTGCAGGGGTCTAGCTGATACTTATATTTCAGTCTGATGTAGTAGTCACATTTTTTTATTAGTGGATACATTCTTTACTTTATGTAGCATTAAGGTTTAAGTGTTTTTAAACAAATACGCTGCTGGTATGAATGGTTATTTAAATTAATAAAAGTATAGTATGAATGTGGTTGTACCAGCTCTGACACATTATCATTTGATGTTATTCTCTTAAAGCAGTAACTTTTTACTTCAAACACAGGGAAGAACAATCTTTTTTCAGTTGTATATCTGTTTACAATTATCTAATAATTGTCTCTATCTTGCTCACACCATGGGACATAAAACCTGAAGCTATATTAATATTATTACACAATAAGAAATTCTCTAACCAAAGACCTTTATGCTGATTGCTTTACTGCGTACCCCATCCCTTGTTCTTTTTGAATGCAAGGTACCACTTTTATATTGCGGTACCTTGCATTCCTATTGGCTGAAAATTTCAAATCAGCCAATAGGATGAGAGCTACTTAAATCCTATTTGCTGTTCAAATCAGCCAATAGGCTTTAAGCAGCTCTCATCCTATTGACTGATTTGAAGTTTACAGCCACCAGGACTGCAAGGTACCCCAATATTAAATAAGTACCTTGCATTCAAGCTTCAGTGTGCGGCAGACGATCATATGAAGAGGAGGCTCCATGTCGGATGTCATCGCGGTCGCTGATCCGGCTCCATGCTGCCTCAGCTCTGCGACCCCTGGATGAAGATGGAAGAGAGCTATGCGACACCGGGATAAAGATTGAAGATGGAGCCGAATGGAAGAATACCTTCACTGACGGACTTCAAGAATGAAGAGTACCTATGTCGGGGTTAGTGTTAGGTTTTTGGCGGATTTTTTGGGGTGGTTTTTTTTCTTAGATTACGACTTTTTATTTTTGTATAGGGCACTGAAGAGCTGATAAAATGGCCTTTTATGGGCAATGGGTTGATAAGGTTTTTTAGATCGTTTTTTTTATTTTGTGGGTTTGGGGGGGTGGGGGTTTGTAATGTTAGTGGGTCTTTGTAATTTTTTTTAAGTAAAAGAGCAGTTTAACTTGGGGCAATGCCCTACAAAATGCCCTTTTAAGGGCTATTGGTAGTTTATTCTAGATTAGGTTTTTTTATTTTGTGGTGTTTTTTTTTTTAACTGGGTATTAGAATAGACTAATTTTCATTATTTTTGATAATTTGTTTGTTATTTTGTGTAATGTATTTTTTTTTTTTTGTTTTGGGGTGGGTTTCTATTTTTAGATTAGGGCTTGGGCATTTCATAAAAGAGTTGAATGCCCTTTTAAGGGCAGGAAAAAGAGCTAAATGTCCTTTTAAGGGCATTGCCCATACAAATGCCATTTTCAGGGCAATGGGTAGATTAGGTTTTAATTTTATTTTGTGGGTTTGGGGGTTGTATGCTGTTAGGGGATGTTTGTTTTGTGGCAAAAAAGCTGTTAACTTTAGGGCAATGCCCTACGAAAGGCCCTTTTAATGCCCACAAAAGGCCCTTTTAAGGCCCCACAAAAGGCCCTTTTAAGGACCCTTGGTAGTTTATTATAGATTAGACTTTTTATTTTGGGGTGGGTTTTTTATTTTTTTAAAGGGTAATAGAATAGGAATATTTTTATTGTTTTTAGTTTGTGCTGATTTCTCTTAAAAGGACAGTAGATGTGCAGCATTTTGGAACATTATCCTAGCAACACCTTTAAAAACAAAAGAGATTTGAGAGATTTATCCCCAAACGGTATACATACTTTCCATTCTTCGCCAGTCTCATGATTTCTTTTTTTCTCAAAAGCGTGTCATGGCTGAACTGTCTAATCACAGCAAGCCTGATCACACCATTGAACTAAATGTAATGCACTCCCATGGTGGGTAAAGCTTGATTACACAGCGCATCGGTGAGGCAGTTTTTAGAAGAAAAAATTGTAAGTGACTGGCGAGGAACAAGAATATGTTAGCGCATAAATAAATAAATGGATAAAAGACAGGGAGAAATGAGTAGTAGTAAATGGATACATACGGCTAGATTTAGAGTTTTGTCGGTAACGACCCGAAAATCTAACGCCGGCTTTTTTCTGGCTGCACCATAAAAATAACTCTGGTATTGAGAGTCCACATAAAGGCTGCGTTAGGCTCCAAAAAAGGAGCGTAGAGCATATTTAACGCAGCTTCAACTCTCGATACCAGAGTTGCTTTCGGACGCGGCCAGCCTCAAAAACGTGCTCGTGCATGATTCCCCCATAGAAAACAATGGGGCTGTTTGAGCTGAAAAAAACCCTAACACCTGCAAAAAAGCCGCGTTCAGCTCCTAACGCAGCCCCATTGCTTGCTATGCGGAAACACTTCCTACGTCTGCACCTAACACTCTAACATGTACCCCGAGTCTAAACACCCCTAACCTTACACTTATTAACCCCTAATCTGCCGCCCCCGCTATAGATGACCCCTGCATATTATTATTAACCCCTAATCTGCCGCTCCGTAAACCGCCGCTACTTACATTATCCCTATGTACCCCTAATCTGCTGCCCTAACATCGCCGACCCCTATATTATATTTATTAACCCCTAATCTGCCCCCCACAACGTCGCCTACACTTATTAACCCCTAATCTGCCGACCGGACCGCACCGCTATTATAATAAAGTTATTAAGCCCTAATCCGCCTCACTAACCCTATAATAAATAGTATTAACCCCTAATCTGCCCTCCCTAACATCGCCGACACCTAACTTCAATTATTAACCCCTAATCTGCCGACTGGAGCTCACCGCTATTCTAATAAATGTATTAACCCCTAAAGCTAAGTCTAACCCTAACACTAACACCCCCCTAAATTAAATATAAATTACATCTAACGAAATCAATTAACTCTTATTAAATAAATTATTCCTATTTAAAGATAAATACTTACCTGTAAAATAAATCCTAATATAGCTACACTATAAATTATAATTATATTATAGCTATTTTAGGATTAATATTTATTTTACAGGTAACTTTGTAATTATTTTAACCAGGTACAATAGCTATTAAATAGTTAAGAACTATTTAATAGCTAAAATAGTTAAAATAATTACAAAATTACCTGTAAAATAAATCCTAACCTAAGTTACAATTAAATCTAACACTACACTATCAATAAATTAATTAAATAAAATACCTATAATTATCTACAATTAACCCTAACACTACACTATCAATAAATAAATTAAATACAATACCTACAAATAACTACAATGAAATAAACTATCTAAAGTACAAAAAATAAAAAAGAACTAGGTTACAAAAAATAAAAAAATATTTACAAACATAAGAAAAATATTACAACAATTTTAAACTAATTACACCTACTCTAAGCCCCCTAATAAAATAATAAAGCCCCCCAAAATAAAAAAAATGCACTACCCTATTCTAAATTACTAAAGTTCAAAGCTCTTTTACCTTACCAGCCCTGAACAGGGCCCTTTGCGGGGCATGCCCCTAGAAGTTCAGCTCTTTTGCCTGTAAAAAAAACATACAATACCCCCCCAACATTACAACCCACCACCCACATACCCCTAATCTAACCCAACCCCCCCTTAAATAAACCTAACACTAAGCCCCTGAAGATCTTCCTACCTTATCTTCACCATACCAGGTTCACCGATCGATCCAGAAGAGCTCCTCCGATTTCCTGATCCAAGCCAAAGCGGGGGGGCTGAAGAGGTCCTTGATCCGGCTGAAGTCATCATCCAAGCGGGAGCTGAAGAGGTCCATGATCCGGATGAAGTCTTCATCCAAGCGGGAGCTGAAGAGGTCCATGATCCGGATGAAGTCTTCTATCAATGGCATCTTCAATCTTCTTTCTTCGGGAGCCATCATCTTCTATCCGACGCGGAACATCCTCTTCTCCCGACGCCTTCTAGCCGAATGACGGTTCCTTTAAATGACGTCATCCAAGATGGCGTCCCTCGAATTCCGATTGGCTGATAGGATTCTATCAGCCAATCAGAATTAAGGTAGGAATTCAATCAGCCAATCGGATTGAACTTGATTCTGATTGGCTGATTCCATCAGCCAATCAGAATATTCCTACCTTAATTCCGATTGGCTGATAGAATCCTATCAGCCAATCGGAATTCGAGGGACGCCATCTTGGATGATGTCATTTAAAGGAACCGTCATTCGTTGTTCAGTCGTCGGCCAGGATGGATGTTCCGCGTCGGAGGTCTTCAGGATCCTGCCGCTCCGCTCCGGATGGATGACGATAGAAGATCTCTCTTGGATGAAGACTTCAATCGGATGGAAGACCTCTTCTGCCCCGCTTGGATGAAGACTTCTACCGGATGGAGGACCTCTTCTTGCTCCGCTTGGATGAAGAATTTGGCTCGACTGGGTGAAGACGACTCAAGGTAGGGAGATCTTCAGGGGCTTAGTGATAGGTTTATTTAAGGGGGGTTTGGGTTAGATTAGGGGTATGTGGGTGGTGGGTTGTAATGTTGGGGGGGGTATTGTATGTTTTTTTTTACAGGCAAAAGAGCTGAACTTCTTGGGGCATGCCCTGCAAAGGGCCCTGTTCAGGGCTGGTAAGGTAAAAGAGCTTTGAACTTTAGTAATCTAGAATAGGGTAGGGCATTTTTTTATTTTGGGGGACTTTGTTATTTTATTAGGGGGCTTAGAGTAGTTGTAATTAGTTTAAAATTGTTGTAATATTTTTCTTATGTTTGTAAATATTTTTTTATTTTTTGTAACTTAGTTCTTTTTTATTTTTTGTACTTTAGTTAGTTTATTTCATTGTAGTTATTTGTAGGTATTGTATTTAATTAATTTATTGATAGTGTAGTGTTAGGTTTAATTGTAGGTAATTGTAGGTATTTTATTTAATTAATTTATTGATAGTGTAGAGTTAGGTTTAATTGTAACTTAGCTTAGGATTTATTTTACAGGTAAATTTGTAATTATTTTAACTATTTTAGCTATTAAATAGTTCTTAACTATTTAATAGCTATTGTACCTGGTTAAAATAATTACAAAGTTACCTGTAAAATAAATATTAATCCTAAAATAGCTATAATATAATTATAATTTATATTGTAGCTATATTAGGATTTATTTTACAGGTAAGTATTTAGCTTTAAATAGGAATAATTTATTTAATAAGAGTTAATTAATTTCGTTAGATTTAAATTATATTTAAGTTAGGGGGGTTTTAGTGTTAGGGTTAGACTTAGCTTTAGGGGTTAATACATTTATTAGAATAGCGGTGAGCTCCAGTCGGCAGATTAGGGGTTAATGTTTGAAGTTAGGTGTCGGCGATGTTAGGGAGGGCAGATTAGGGGTTAATACTATTTATTATAGGGTTAGTGAGGCGGATTAGGGGTTAATAACTTTATTATGATAGCGGTGCGGTCCGCTCGGCAGATTAGGGGTTAATAAGTGTAGGCAGGTGGAGGCGACGTTGTGGGGGGCAGATTAGGGGTTAATAAATATAATATAGGGGTCGGCGGTGTTAGGGGCAGCAGATTAGGGGTACATAAGTATAACGTAGGTGGCTGCGCTTTGCGGTCGGCAGATTAGGGGTTAATTATTGTAGGTAGCTGGCTGCGACGTTGTGGGGGGCAGGTTAGGGGTTAATAAATATAATATAGGGGTCGGCGGTGTTAGGGGCAGCAGATTAGGGGTACATAAGTATAACGTAGGTGGCGGTCGGCAGATTAGGGGTTAAAAAAATTTAATCGAGTGGCGGCGATGTGGGGGGACCTCGGTTTAGGGGTACATAGGTAGTTTATGGGTGTTAGTGTACTTTAGAGTACAGTAGTTAAGAGCTTTATGAACCGGCGTTAGCCCAGAAAGCTCTTAACTACTGACTTTTTTCCTGAGCTGGAGTTTTGTCGTTAGATGTCTAACGCTCACTTCAGACACGACTCTAAATACCGGAGTTAGAAAAATCCCATTGAAAAGATAAGATACGCAATTTACGTAAGGGGATCTGCGGTATGGAAAAGTCGCGGCTGAAAAGTGAGCGTTAGACCCTTTTTTTAATGACTCCAAATACCGGAGGTAGCCTAAAACCAGCGTTAGGAGCCTCTAACGCTGGTTTTCACGGCTAATGCCAAACTCCAAATCTAGGCCTGTGATTGTACAAAGGTAATCAGTGGAGTCCCCCAGAGATCATTACTGAGCCCTGTTGTTTTTAATATTTTTATTAATAACTTGGAGCAAGGATTAAATAGCAAACTCTCTATTTTGCAGATGATACAAAGTTTAGTAAGGTCATTAGGTCAGTGCAGGATGAAATTTCTTTACAAGGGGATTTACAAAAATTAGAAGAATGGGCAGGTAAATGGAAAATGAGATTTAATTCTGGAAAATGTAAGGTTTTACATTTTGGAAGTAAAAATAAGCAGGCAACCTGTTATTTAAATGAGACTATACTTAGCAAAACAGAGGATGAAAGATTTGGGAATACTTATAGATAACATGGGTGTACAATGCAGGGCAGCTGCTTTGAAGGCTAATAAGATACTAGCAAGTATTAAAACGGCATTGATGCCAGTGTAGTATCGAAATCTGCGACCCGACGGAATCTGTGATGTCACCACATTCCTCAGCGCACACGTGACTGGTTGACCACCAATCACCTGCTAGAGACACCTCCTTCGTCATGGTCGCACATTCTGAGTGCTCACTTACTAAGAGGCAATAATATATTCCTGACCTATACCAGGTAACAATATTAAGTACTTGGAGTTAAGGCGGTAATAGTAGAGACGGAGGACGTGAACCTAAAAAGTGAATAAGCAGAAAGATTGAAATAGAAATATCTAATATTGAGGGCAAGCAACATCTTAACTCTGCCGCCAGTGTGGTGCTTTGATAAGTTGCTTTAGGAGAATAAAAGAGCACAATGCAATAGCTCCTTTGCTTGTATAATTTTCCCACCCGGATCAATGTGAGCACTCAGATGCGAGCACTCAGAATGTGCGACCTTGACGAAGGAGGTGTCTCTAGCAGGTGATTGGTGGTCAACCAGTCACATGTGCTGTCAGGAATGTGGTGACGTAACGGTTACATATTCCGTCGGGTCGCAGATTTCGACAACACACCGGAATGAAGGAATGATTCTGTCACTACAAAAATCCCTGGTAAGACCTCACCTTGAATATGTAGTGCAGACCAATATAAAAAAAAAGACATTGCAGACTTAGAAAAAGTTCAGAGAAGGGCCACAAAGCTAATAAGGGGAATGGGTAATTTAAACCATGAGTAAAGGTTAGCCAAGCTGAGTTTTTTTTGTCTAGAAAAAAGGCTTTTGGGAGGTGACATAATTATTTTATATAAATACATTCAAGGCCCATATACAGAGATGGAGGAAGATCGGTTTATTTCAAGAAAATTGTTTGTGACAAGAGGTCACAATTTAAGGCTGGAGGAAAGAAGATTTAATCTCCTGCAAGGTAAACATTTTTTCACTGTAAGAGCAATTCTATTGTGGAGATCATTACCTAAGGAGGTAGTAAATGTCAATACCATAGATGCATTTAAAATGGTTTATATATATTTCTGGCTGGAAATAGAATTCAGGGATATGATTGCTTATACCATTTTAATGGGATTAATTTAAGCTCAACTGGATCTTTAGATTTCTGTCTTTTTTCAAGCTAATTTACTATTTTATTATCTATTACACAATCTGTTATTTTTATGCTGCAAAGATAAAATTTGGTGTGAATAATTGGATGATAACAAGAGAATAATTAAACAATTATAAGCATTTTAATTACACAGAATACATTAAATTTAGTATAATCAAATATGCAAAGATTTAATTCCATGTAGCTATGCTGATGAATTAATGAAGAGAGTTTACTATTTTTTCAGCCACAGATTATGACTACAAATCATTGGGACTTAAATACCAGTAATGTGTTATTACAATTACAATATGTATGCATGGCTAATAACAATCTTACCAATAAATTATATAAAAAAAAATCAGTTAACATTTGAAAGGAAAACATATTTTTATACATATCTAAATATAATAAAAGTTTTGCAGGACAAATAGATTTTATTAATGTTAAACTTGACCACATGATGGCAGCAGTGATTTATGAATTTGTACACTACTAACCACGCAAAAACAAAACTTGAAAATATAATGTACGTTTTTCACTGGCCAAGCAGAAAATGACACATATACATTTGTACGTCATTTCTGCTTCATGATTTATTTAAACTGTCATTTCAGTAGTTTTTGCTTAATGAGGTTGACAAAAATATTTGACTTTGTCAATGGAAAATATATTTTTCTAAATATCTTATTTTATATTAAATAGATAATAAATTCAAACAGGCAAAGCTGCATTTTTAACTATTAAATGGCTATACTGCAGATTGCTTTAGGGAACTGCTGTCACTTGAGTGCACTTAGAACTTAAATTCATATAAAAACTGAGAATTAAAAAAAAAGGATTACGCTTGGAAAGCTGGAGAAATCTAAATGTTTAAGAAACCATTCATAAATAAATCAATGATGTGAGAATGTTTCTTAATCACAGTGAATATGATGGTGGGGTTAGTTTTTTATGAGGAGTTTAACTTTCCAAATACTGCTCAATTATGACAATTTTCTTTTATGTGTGTGTCTGTGTATGTGTGTGCATGTGTGTGTGCATGTGGGGCCCGATCCGATATAAATCGTCGCCTGCAAAAGCCGGCGACGCCAATATTTGCGCGGGTTTGGTATCCTATATACGACGTAAGTTACGCGCGTATAATTCTGCCTTCGCCCGTCGTTTTTTGGCCCATAGACTGACATACAAAACACGTGTAATTTGGTATCCAATATACGGCGTAAGGACTTACGCACGCAGATTTCAGAAAATCTACTCCATTCTCATCACAAATTTCAGCCTCAGGAACCCTTGCACTGACTTAGAAACCAACGTAACTCTCTGAAGGCCTAACAAGTGCATGCTTAACAACATACATATCAGCAGCTTGATCACAAATAGTTAACCTCTTCAAAGTATTTATTATTCCTGCCCCTGCAAGTTTGTCAAACATCACAAAGGGGTCATCATGGGGCACAAGGGGTCATCATGGGGCACAAGAGGTGCATCAAGGGGCACAAGGGGTGCATTATGGGGCACAAGGGGTCATCATGGGGCACAAGGAGTGCATCATGGGGCACAAGGGGTGCTGGAAGCCCTACAATCCCCTGTTCTGTCTACACATGCTGATTCTATAGTTGCTGCTGAGGTCCATGGTGATGGTGCTGCCCCTGCTGCAGCTGGTCATCGAATTACATACTGCAGAGTTCCACTGAATGTAAGTGAAACTACTACATCCCACCCCCATTCCCTTAACCACCCTAATTACTGAAAATATATCATTAGTTCAATTCATGTTTTGGTCACTATGATTTATTGACTATCATTTTGAGGAATGAAAATGGATGTTTATACTTTATGCTCACACCTTCTGTAAAAACAGTATTATTTAGATATATAAACCCATGTGCAGGGATAGGCAAGGTGTCCTTCACTAAAAGTCTTTACCTTAGAAAATGTCCACCACAGCCTTGGCTCGTGCCTATCCCTGCACATGGGTCAATTTACATCTTAAAAGTGAATATCACTATATGTACCCTTCATACACAACTATGTGATGTGATTTAGAGAACATGAATATGTCAGAAACATGATGATATTAACTTTTCTGGGCCATTTCCACACAGGCCTTATTATATTTTTCAAAAATATTAGTGTGCTAAAACACCCCTCACATGGATGTGGATGACAATTATATGGTAAATAACAGAGGACAAGATTTAGGATGAAATATAACAATATTATTTTTTTTTAGGCTTCTTAGATGAGGGGGATGAGGGGCCTGGAGTGGGTCTCCTGCCTCTCCTGGGTTGTGTGGATTCAGAGGATTCTGCAGGAGTGCTGGCCACAGATGAGAGGCTGGAGGCAATGTCCTGCTGGTGTGTGAAATGCTCCACCAACACACCCAACAGTTGGTTTTGTTCCCGCCATCTGTTGTCACTCTGAATCTGCATGTCCGAAATAACTCTCAGCATCTGAGATTGGTTCTGGACAATACCACTTAAAGATGCTGCCATGTCCCGTTGCAGCTCAATGGAACGCTGTAGTAAAGTCTGTTGGCTCCTGTAAAACCTGCGTTGGTCTCTCTGCATTCTCTCGCAGGTTGATGCGAGCCTCTCGCAGGTTGATGTTTGCCTCCTCTGGAGGGCAATGTATTCGTCGCCCATGGCGGAAGTCAGAGGATCTATAGGCTCTTCCCCAGCAGGGATTCTATGCACAGGTTCACCTCTAGCTGCTGTTTCGATTTGAACATCCTCAGCTGCTGGTGCTGCCGGAGGGATCACAGCTGGTGCTGCCGGAGGGATCACAGCTGGTGCTGCCGGAGGGATTAGAGCTGGTTCTGCCAGAGGGATCACAGCTGGTGCTGCCGGAGGGATCACAGCTGGTGCTGCCTGAGGGATGATGACAGGTGGTGCTGCCTGAGGAATGCTGACAGCTCTATGCTCCTCCTCAGATGCTGGAGCTCTTCCAAGGGAAGCAGATGGTGGAGATCTCCGGATGGACTGGTAGTCCCATTGCCGACTGGTGTGCACCCACTCAGCCTGGTGGTATAATCCCTGACTGGCCTGATATTGGTGGGGGGGGGGTAAAGACATCTACCCTTCGGGGCTGACTTGGCTCCCCCTCCAAGCCAAAGGAATAGTCCTCCGGACAGGGATCCTGCCAGGTATCGTCTTGCAATGCTGGTGGCATGACATCTGGATTGTCAACAGAGGCACTCCAACCCAGCTCATGCCTGGGAGCATACTCTTGCTGGACTCTCTGGACCGGTGGTTGAGGTGGAGATATTCTTTGTGGCGGTGGTGGAGGTGGATGCATGGGCGTTTGCACCCTGGTGACTGGAGGTTCTATGGAGGAGTCAAATGATGAGAGGGATTAGTACAGTCAGATACATATCCATGTGGGCATACAATGTACATGCTAGGGCCTATACACATTCTCATGTCAAACTCTATAACATGCATGTGCACATTGAGATTTGTGATATGAGGGTTTTTAATATGCAAAGTATACATGTATGTGTTTCATACAATAGTTCTGTGTACATGTCAGTGATGGAGAAAATGTGTTGTGATGACTATAGTGTCCATTTACTGAAAACTCTACATGTGGCTTGTGGCCTGTGTTACTCTGAGACATGTTAGTATTTCACTATTCCACTTCATATCATGAATTTCAATGTGTTAAGTAGCATTAAATGGACATTAAACCCATTTTTATTCTTTCATGATTCAGCTAGAGCATGCAATTTTAAACAACTTTGTAATTTACTTCCATTACCTAATTTGCTTCATTCTCTTGATATTCTTAGCTGAAAAGCATATCTAGATAGGCTCAAAATCTGCTGATTGGTGGCTGCACATCAATGCCTCGTGTGATTGCCTCACCCATGTGCATTGATATTTAATAAACAAACAATAACAAAATAATGAAGCAAATTAGATAATAGAAGTAAATTGGGATGTTGTTTAAAACTGTATTCTCTATCCGAATAATGAAATAAAAAGCTTTGGTTTAATGTCCCTTTAATATGAAATCTTATTGTAGATGTTTTTGTTAGTAGGACAAATACCATGCTCCTCATTGTGTACATGAATGTGTGACATATAGGATGTTATATCTCAAATACATATAATACTGGTGTGTGGGATGTTACTCACCAGCATGCTGTGCTGATGTTGCAATCCCTGAGTCATGAACCCCTGGAAGTCCACGGACTGCTGTGACGCTCAGGGACCTATGAATGAGCTCCTGCCACTCATTATATTCTGCCTCCTGGTGAGGCCCACCTCCTGTTGCCCTCTGGGACATTGCTTCTTGGCCCATCTTATCCTTGACTCCCCTCTTACAATCATTCCACCTTTTCTTTAGGCCATCCACAGTCCTCCTCTGCTGGGACACACCATTAACTGCCTCCTCCACCTTCAGCCAGGCATCTTTACACCTACGGGCAACTCCTTTGCCCTTCTCTTGGCCAAAGAGGGCAGTATGGTTCTCCAGGACGGCCTGGACTAGAGCGAGGTTTTCAGCAAAGGAGAAGTTGGGTCACCTCATACGCTCCTCGTCCTGGGCCGCCTGGCTCCCTCCCTGGGATGTCCCTGGTGTGGGTTCCTCCCTATCCTCTCCCTCCTCCCCCCTTCTATCCCCATGTGCACCCTCTATCCCTCTTCTACTGAGTGTGCCTGGCCTTGGGGCAAACCCACTCCCATCCTCCCTTCTAAGTCTCCCTCTCCCCACTCTACTGACTCCCTGACGGGGACCCTGCTTCTCTTCCTGACCATAATCCTCTCCCTGCAACTCCCCTTCCCTCCTCCACCCCACCCTAGCTCTCCCTGACATCCTCACACTACACACACTCACACTCACTCCCACTTCAATCACACACAATCACAACCAAACACTCAGCCTTTCACACTGTAAAATATAAATAAAATGTGTAAGGTGTTATAAAAAAAAATGTTGTGTATTTTGTATATGTGTGTCTGCAAAATGTGTGCAATATGTAAAACAGTGACAGTAATGTACAAGCGTAACAAATCCACCAAATCCGACCTAACTAAATATATGCAATGCACCTCTCTCTCTACTCTAACCACTTTCTCTTACTCACTGTAGTGTGCTGTAGCTCCAAGAACCAACCAAACACACTAAAGAAAATGGCGGCTGCACAGGGGTTTAAGTATGATTTTTGAATGTCATAATTACGTGGCGCATCTCTTAGAACTGGCTGTTATTTCTTACGATTCGTAGCCTAATTTGCATAAAACTACACTTTATTGAGACTTTACGTGAAAAAAATACTGGCATAAGTACTTGTGACGACTAAAATGTGTATTTGCGCACATTTTAGCGGATCGCCGGTTTTTCCTACTTATGCCAGTTTAGCATCTGATGGCGCAGTATATTGGATAGCTCGAGTTGCGAGGTGACATTACGGGCGGCGCGGGGTCCCTCGCTTGCACCAAAAACTACGCCGTATATCGGATTGCGCCCGTGATGTGAGTGTGTGAACCCTACTTACAAGTTCTGCCTGTGAAAGAGAGCCTCCCAAAGGATTTCACAACCCCAACATCTTGTATGTTATCTATAAAGACAAGAAGAAACAGAAGCGCCACATGGCCCAATATTGTCTGGTCCAGTAGAAATATATGTATATATATATATACAGTGTGAACTCACATTTGAGAAAGCACCTCAAATAGTGCTGTAGCAGCAGTCTGGGATTTCTAATAGTCACCCAGGGGACCAAACTCCGGTATAGATGTGGTGTCTAGATGAACAACATAAAAGGACATAGGTGCCTATATGGCCTAGTATTGTTTTGACACAGGTGAGTCAGTAAGTGATTGAAAAAGGTACTCACATTTGTTGTAGCATCTCCTTTGATGCTATAGAGGCAGGATGGGATCAATATGGTCACCCACCAGACTTATTCAGGGGCCTGCTGAATACCAGGAATCCAGAAACCACCAGTGATTCAGAGAGAGGCCCAGTGCTAGGGCTCCTCTCAGCGATAGGAAATGTAGCAGCAAAGAAAAGTAATAGCAAGTGTCCCAATATAAAATAGTTTTATTTAAAATGATAAAAACAAAGCTACGCGTTTCTCAGCTCAAGGCTGTTTCATCAGGCTTCATAAAAAGATTTAAGAACACTTGCTATATATACACACAGAAAACCTAATTAGTGTTAATTAGCATCACATGATACCAGGAGGAGCCTGGGAAACACATGAGACCCTATTGGTCATAAGTTGTCAAAATCTAAACCAATATGGGGAGAGTAGTATGTTTACTACCAATCAGGTGTCATGTCAACACACTTCTTATAAATCGAGCATTTGTTCCAATAAACTACCACCAAATGATACAGCGCAATACTAACCCAGCAAAAATATAACTAGTTATTTGAATGAATATGCTATTCCAATAATAAACAATTTCAAACCTAACAATGTTAAAAAATATATATGATGATATGTATATTGATTACGAAATTGAAAAAATATATATATAAAAAAATAAAAATAAAATAAAATAAAAAGTAAATGAATAAGTAGAAATAAAGTCTTATAAATAGGAACCAATAATATTGTATAAATCCAAATGTGGACACAGTCTTACTGTTGATTGTAGTTGTTCCAAAAAGATCTTACTTCCAGACTCAGCTGCAGCTATTACAAACACACTGCTTGTCTTGCAGTTTAATCGCCAAACACTTTCCTCCCAGAGAAACAGCGCAGTCTGTGAAAGAAAGAAGGACTCCAATAGTGCAATATTGTATGATATAAGATTTACAATAAGCAAGCCAAATACTCACAATATCTGGCGTGGTTAAAATCACATAAAGGTATCTTTGAAATAACAGCTGATCTAGAGCAGTCTTGTGGTCTGTACAAGCTTGGGAAGTGAACAGCGATGTACCCGGTCGGCGTGTGACGTCACCACCCGACAACAGCTGATTCTGTTAAACACTCCGTTTGCATCCACTGACTCACAGTGCTCTCTGGACCACAAGACTGCTCTAGATCAGCTGTTATTTCAAAGATACCTTTATGTGATTTTAACCACGCCAGATATTGTGAGTATTTGGCTTGCTTGTTGTAAATAAAGAGTGCTTATATCATACAATATTGCACTATTGGAGTCCTTCTTTCTTTCACAGACTGCGCTGTTTCTCTGGGAGGAAAGTATTTGTTCCAATAACTAGTATGACTATATATATAAAAACAAACAACTATATTGCACTATTTTCTGTTAGGTATAATTCTAAATAAAAATACATAATGTTGGATCCAAAGTTCCTCTCGCAAGTATGTATAAAAATATATAATCCTATATGGATATCTATAACATAAACTAAATTGTTATTGCATATATTAGTGGTCAGGTAATGAACACCCAAATTCATACATTCTTATAATCACAGTTCATTCATAATGTGAGTATAATACAGAGATCGTTAGAACACATGACAGTTCAGAAAGACAAACCTTAGTAGATAGTATGATAAGCTGAGAGACCACTGGATGGATTTGCTGACATATTAAAAGCTGCTGCTAAACCAGTGTGATCGCTTAAAATTGTTTGGCGTGTTAGTGTGCTTACTGCGCATGTCTAAACCGGCATGTCTTCTACAATCAACATTCGGAATCAATAGTTCCTATTCCCAGTGCTATTCAAAAAAACATTAGTAATGGGGGCAAGGAGTGAACAAAATCAGTAAAGTAAGTAGTAGAGGAAACTTACATGTTTAGACTGTATCGCTATATAGCAGCTATACCATCTATGTTTAATTTCCTGATACTCTGAGCCAATAGCAACAAGCACATTATAGCGTGAGCCCATTGGCTCTAACATTTTGGTTGTGAGGTGGAGCAATGTGATTTGTTCGCAAAGTGGTGGGCGTGTGCATAGGCAGGACATATGAATCCGATCAGACACTGTATTCTCATCAAGTAAATAATTGAGCCGAAAGTGAACCACATTTAATAAAATTATTTATTATAGAAATAGTATATTTGGTGTATATATATATTTTCTGTTACTAATACTGCAATATTTAGACTACTCAGTCTCCGACTAGTATAGATATACTATCTTTCTCTACTGAGGCCTGTACCTATATTGGCTTTAATATTACCCTAGAAGGATATTTGCTATATCCCCTGATAGGGCGCCCCCTCCCTTTGTGTGCATCTTGTATGTTATACTTTCACTGTCAAGAATGTCACTAACAGTACTGAAATCTTTAAAATTGAGATTTAAAAGGAGTTTGCATATTCATGACTTTCAAAAGAACCTATTACAATCTTTCACATTCACACCAATGTTAAACTATCTGAGTACATATTTTATATTGTCATGGGGGCCAGACTGTGCACCGTGTATCTATCACTATATGCTCACTTGTAAACTTTGACAAGAATTTTTTTTTACAATATTAATTTTTAATTTTTGCTATAGCACTGTTTCCAGTTTGGCATAATCTGAAAACAAGATGGCTACAGGTTTCTATCAAAAGGGCTTTTAAAGTGGGATCCTGCTGCCTTGCAACATTGTATCTACCTAGGAGGTCAATCAAACACGTTTGCACCTTGGTGACTGGGTTTTTATAGGAGGCGCGCCTCCATGCATGCAAAGTCCAAATACTATCACAAGAGTGTGTTTCAAAGTGGTACATTACTGAACTTGTAAACTGGAACATCAATTTTGTGACCCTGAGATCAGTAATGAAGACGCAAACAAATCCAGAATAAGAAGGTCTTTCAATAAAACCCTGTAGTCTCCATCTTGTTTTCAGATCATGCCAAAATGGAAATGGAACTTAGCAAACATAAAAATGGTAGTTGTACAAATGTATTTCATCAACACTATTGGTTAAGTGACAACAATCTACATTCAAACACATAAGGCACAAAAATAGAAACTCTGATTGAAACTAGATAAATCTATCTCAAGCAAACTAATCTTTAAACTTGGATATTCTGCAACTAGGATTTCACAAAGACAAATTGGATCCAAAAATAAATAAAACAAACCATACTGTAAATAACCATAACATGTAGGGATGTCATTTAGTTGAGGACATTTTGTAGATGCAATAGAAAATGGCTGATCTAGAATACTGGTCATATTGATAGTGTGGTTATACAAGGCAATCTGGAGCATATTGCACAAGAACAACAACTGTTTCATTGTAAAAGCCTAGTAGCCTGAACACAATATTTTAAAATTACTGGTTACTTCTTCAAAATATTATCTTTTGATATATATATATTTTTTTTTAAATAAGAAAAACCTTTTACAGTTATTGGCAGTGTACTTAACACTATCCCTAGCGGTTGTAGAATGAATTTGAACAAACTGCTTCTGAAAAGCCACATTGTAACATAACTGTTTAAATCTAATTTTTTAAGCAATTCTTATTGGCTCAGATCAACCAAACATTATTGGAATGTGAGGTATGGAGTATGGAAACGGCTTATACAACTTACTGTATTTCTTTTTTCATGATACTTGGCTGTTTTTTGCTACTGCATGTGTATTATTTGTGGATATCATAGTTATATTTCCTAGTTAGTTTAATTAGCATTGACACATTAATTTGCTGTTATCATTTAGAAAACAAATTAAAGCTTGTAAAACAAAAGCATGTGTGCAAGAGCATGTTCCTATAATTTGGATCCACTTTATCAACCACTAGACAGACAAAGTTCACAATTGGTAACCTGTCCACTAAGTATTGTGGTGAGCAAGCAGCATCTGCTGATTACATTTGTCTTTGCACAAACAATTGCGCAAGAGCAGGGATTGTCAATCATCCCAGTCAGATCAAACCAGGATTGTTTAACTAGTGGGGTTAAGTAGCTGTGAATTTATGACCGCTGCTAATTATCTAGCATTGCACGTTCACCTGCATGAGCCTGCACTACTGGGGATCTCTCATATCTGTTCAGAGAATAGTTTACTTTTTTGAACTAATATATAATTCCCCAGCAGAGCAAAACAATGTGGAATGTTTGAAATTATTCTGCAGCTCTAGAACATTTTCAACATGGTTAAAACATGGACATTTGTTTCTATCAGGTATTTTGTGACCTGTGCTACAATTTTAACTTTAAAGCTGTGTTTGTTATCTGTTATAGGCCAGATTTGTTCATAATTTGGGTGTCCTGGAGGATCATGGTCGATGTATTATTGTTACATAAACTCATGCTGAACTAAATGTGCTGAGGTGGTACAATGAACTTCATATTCTGTTAGGCCCCCTCCCCCTCAGCTCCTGTTGCCCCCTGCATTTCAGGTAGTACTAGTTTTATTTAAGAACATTTCCATCTGTGTATTTTGGCATCTTTTCAAATGAAAACTGAACTAGTGAACAACAAAAAACATTGCAGGCAATAGGCAAGCACAATGTTATTTACACTTGAGACCTTTAAGTGCTGGCAGTTTTTCTTTGCCTTGAGTTGCATACCTATTGCTGAATAATTGCAAAATGGCCTAATTAGAGGTCTATCCAAAAACACTGAATAGCTGGCTTGACTATTTAGTTTTTTATAAGTAATGGAATACAGTTTTATTCCCATTCCAGTAAAACAAGGTCATTTTTATAGAGCACACACAATAAAATATTTAAAGTATGAATTTAAGAGGCATTATTAAAGGGACATTCCAGTCAAAAATTAAATGCACATAGATTTATTACATATTTGAATAGAAACATATTTGCAATGTACATGTATTGGCAAAAATGCTTCTAGTAAAAGTTATCACTGTTTTAGTGTTAACATTTTTCTCTGCACGTGCATGTGAAGCATTGCTAGATATTGTCACTGCACCCACATTTTAAATAATGCAGCTGCTCACATCATCAGTAGGGCTTGTTTCATGTTAGCAATTAACACATTGTGTAATTACCAGATGGAACAAGCACCTCTCTGAGCAAGTGCTGTGTTTAACCCTTTAAGGACACAGCTTTCAGTTTGCTCAATTGTTTTATGACGGAAAAATTCCGTCATATGTCCTTAAGAGGTTAAAATGCTGGTGCACGGTGTATATTTAAATACACTTTTGAAACAGCTATAGCTTTTATTAGAAGCATTTTTGCTAATACATGTATATAACAAAAATGTTTCTGTTCAATACCGGAATACATCCATGTGGTTTCCAATTTTGGCTGGAATATCCCTTTAACTCTTAAAATATACTATTTCTAAATATTATTTAAAAAGCAATCAACATCTATTCAATTATATTTAGGAGACTTCCCTATCCCAATTGGTTAAACAATTTCCTATAGTAGCTTAAAACAATTAACAATTAACAACAAACAAAGAATTTCACAAATGATGCCAGTTAAACAGAGACATTTGAAATATAAAGGAATAAATATAAAAAGGGCCAGATTACAAGTGGAGCGCTAATTGTCGCTCCCGCGTGAACAATAATTGCTCTAAAAGTAAGCTTTTGTGCTCGTTGGGTTGCGCTCATATTACAAGCTGAAAGTAAACTGTTTTCTCGCGTGCACTAACCCAACACACACACATTTTTACATATTCCACCATAGAAGACAAAGGAGAAAAAAGTGGAAAAAACGAACAACCCATTCTTGTACAAATATTCTTATTTGCACTAACCCGACATGAAAATATGAATATTTAAAATTCCAGTGTTCTTCACATACAAGAATATCTTCTACTTAATCTTATATATATAGATATATATATATAGATCTGATGGTATTTTCATATATATATATATATATATATATATATATATATATATATATATATATATATATATATATAGATAGTATTCAAGAAAAAGTACCAGCGCTCAGTTGTTCTACAGACAAATAGGTCAATGTATTGGTAAAGGTGGCAAAAAAATGTTGTTAGATTACCACACTAGTTGAAGAGATATATATAGGTCTGGGATGTGTATGTTCCCTGTGTAGTCTTAATAAGCTCTTAATAAACTTATATGGTTGAGGTATTGAGCTGCATGAATGTATACGATTCAGTGTACCCCTGACACTGATGAAAAATTATGTACAAGAGAAATGTCGAAAGATATTCAGCGCTACAAATACTCAGAATGTGTAAATATATAAATATATAAACGGTTCTATCGAAAAGAAATGGAATGAAATGAAATGTCTCTTGATTGAAGTAGACAAATGTCCTTAGTCTTACAAAAAAAGTTCAGGTGATGACTATGAACAAGTAAGATGAATATTATACGTTCAAGATGTAAATTTATCAACAAAACTTAATGGTGACAGTAACGCTGGTACTAGGAGACCAGTAGTGTGCCCTTACCAGAGGGTACCTCAATCATATGAGGTAATGTCTGAGTGTCTGGTTGGTGTCTCTCCGGTATGTCTTGGCAGTCTTTCCTGTGTTGGAAGATGTTCTTATCCTTTGTTTCTTTTATTTCATGCCAGGCTTGTGTATGGTACTTTCAACCTTGGAGTCTCCTGGTCTCTGATATTGCTGACTTGGTATCTCTCCGCAGTATGGTAGTGCGATCTGGATCTTGGCTCTCACCGTGTAGGATGAAATATGGCAAAGAAAGAAAAAGAGTACATAGCGTGATACTGTATAAATAAAAATATTTATTACATACAAAGCAGGTCTAAGAAATGCACTCACATTTATTACCCTCAATCTGTATGAGGTAAGCAATGGCGTATAAGTATATATTTATACACCTTAGGCAGGTGTTACTGGAGGCAGATGTCTGTTGATAAGCTAATTGGGTATGTCCTGGTAGTAAAGTCACTTCACGTAGTGTCCTCTGTGTCCCAAACAAGAGCTGTTAAGCTTCCCTGGTAGTTGGATACACGTATAGTGTGTGAGGACAAAACCTATTGTGGATAGTAGTGAAAATAGAGGAATCCTCGAGTGCCTGGAGTGTCTAGGACCTGCAGCTGTGATAAGTTAAAGGCTGCTAGAGTTGTTCTTTCAGACACAGTATGTGCAAAACCAAAGATTTTCTGTACCTGAAATGCGGTACGGACAGTGATTGGATGTAGTGAATGGTCACCGACTAGCGGTGGTGTCAGAGCCTGCTGTGGTCTGATATTTAAAAACAAGTGTATGGCGCTGTGTGTGACAGCTAGAGGTACTTGATGATTCTACCTAATTTGGCTGAATCCGTAGTGTAATACTTGATAAGCCTGTGATCTAGCTAAATTAATGAGTTGAAAAGTTGCTAGCAAAGGCTATGTTCGTGCAGGTAGAAGTTAGAATGCTGATGTGTTAAAGCAGCGTGGGATGAGCTGCTGGTAGCAAGGATAAATGCTACTGAATGATTCTACCTTATTGGCTGGATCTGTAGTGTGATGTTCGATAAGCATATAATCTTGCTAACTGTATTGAAAGGTTGCTATCAAAAAGCTATGTTCGTGCAAATGCGGATGTGTCAGGGCAGCGTGGGAAATGCTGCCAGTAGCAAGGATAGAGCATTCAAAAGTGCCGAGGTTGGCGGTCAAAAGGGTATGTCTGCAAAATATCGTACTGACCGCAGTTAAAAGGCTGATGCAAATTACAGCCGCTGAGGTAAAAAAGAGCTAAGCCACACTCTGTAAAAGTAAATCCTTACGCGTTTCGAAGCGTGGGGTTGCTTCTTCGTCAGAGGAGTTTGT
Source organism: Bombina bombina (assembly GCF_027579735.1). Lineage (NCBI taxonomy): Eukaryota > Metazoa > Chordata > Amphibia > Anura > Bombinatoridae > Bombina > Bombina bombina. The sequence goes on along the minus strand of NC_069501.1, from coordinate 879,138,130 downwards.
GGCTTGCTAATCAAAGGTACTGGCATTTAAAGGTCCAAGAGTGGGCGTCTTTTTTACATTTTGCGTAACGCATGCTTACGTTATGGCGGGTGCGGCTGCAGTTTGACAGCTGAGTGTATGTTGCCTAGGTAACAGTTGTTTATGAGTAAGTACTTGTAACCTGAGAGCTAGGGTATATCCACTCTAGGCAATATCGATTTTTGTATGCCATAGAAATAGGATTAAGGATAGGGGGGGGGAGAGAAAAAACACTGTGTGCCCTTTCAGCTACGAAGGGCATTTATTTATTAGTCGGAGATAAGTGTTAAAGGTGAATAGTGGTCGATTGGAAAAAATGCTAATTGATTTCCACAAAGAATAGCTAGGTAGGAATACCAAGCTGGTTTCACTAAATGATATTTGGGAATAAATGGTGACTTTGTTGATGTGTCTATTAGATAGTTTTCCTGTCTTTTTAGTTTTTAATTTTTAGTTTTTAATTTTTAACTAGTTTGTCCCCCCCCCCCCCTCTTGTTTTTCTGTATATAGTGGAACCTGCTATAGGATATATAGTGGACAATTCAAGGATTTTTTTGAATGTCACATAGAATTCCCCTTTAGAAGTGTGTATTATGTTAAAAAAGGACCCGCTATATAAAATATACAGTGCTGGACAGTGACGGAAGTTTTACTGTCAAGAGGCCTTTAGAATGCAGTTGTAAGGAGTGCTCCATCATTTCTATGTGAACAGATGAATACTTCTGGAAACTTTGTTGTGCTTAATTAGAAGAAGGACACTGAGTGAACTATACTATAGTTAAAAAAGGGTTTAAATACTATCTAAATGACTATTGTAGAATAACGGAGATTTAACTATATAATTTATCAAAGAAAGGCTGCTAGGTCTATTTCTTCATTTAGACCCCTGGGGGTCATGGTACCCATGTAGTGTATCCAGTAAGATTCTCTTTGTCTCAATTTTTGGAATCTATCCCCTCCTCTAACTGGGGCTAGAACATGTTCAAGAATGGTACCCTTTAGGAGAGCGGGATTTTTTTGGTGAAAATGCTTGAAATGTCTCGATAGGCTATGATCTTTGTAGCCTTCTTCGATGTTTTTTAGGTGCTCCAGTAGACGTGTTTTGTACGTCCTCTTGGTGCGTCCGATGTATTGAAGTTTACACGGGCATTCTAGTAGATATACCACGAAATTGGTTTTACAGTTGGTTAGTCTATTAATGTTACATTTTTTGTGTGGGAAAGTAAGGGACTGTACCAGTTTTGTTGGTTTTTTTGGATCATAGGCGTGTTCGCATCCCTTGCAGTTCAACCGATTGCATTTGAAGAACCCTTTACTTTTTTCTGTTAGCCAATTTTCTCCAGACTTCTTTTTGATTTGACTGGGTGCCAGCATTTGTTTGAAATTTAGATTTTTTCTAAAAATTATTTTAGGTACTGGGCCTATTGCGTTCTTTAATAGTTTGTCCTGCTGTAATATTGGCCAAAATTTCCTAAGAATCTTTTTGATTTCTGGGGCGGCCTCGTTGTAAGTGGTGATCAAGGAGATCTTTTGTATTTCGTTGGTACCATTTTTTGTTTGACCTTGTAATAAATTTTTCCTTTCTAACTGTCTCACTTTCTTCTGAGAATTTTCAATGAGTTTTTTTGGGTATTTCTTTTCAATGAATTTGGTTTTTAGAATATCTGATTCTGTATTGTAATCTTGTATTTTGGAACAGTTTCTTCGCACTCTCTGAAACTGTCCATACGGAATATTGTTGATCCATTCTCGATGGTGACCGCTGTCCGCCCTCAGATAGCCATTACAGTCGGTTTCTTTAGTATATAATTTGGTTAGGATCTCTTCTTTTTCATTAAATAACACTAGATCTAGGTATTCAATGTTTGTATCCGAGATTTTTGATGTAAATTTTAAATTGTAGGTGTTTGTGTTTAGGTACTCGATAAATTCGTTGTTTTAAAATATTTAAAGTATGAATTTAAGAGGCATTATTAAAGGGACATTCCAGTCAAAAATTAAATGCACATAGATTTATTACATATTTGAATAGAAACATATTTGCAATGTACATGTATTGGCAAAAATGCTTCTAGTAAAAGTTATCACTGTTTTAGTGTTAACATTTTTCTCTGCACGTGCATGTGAAGCATTGCTAGATATTGTCACTGCACCCACATTTTAAATAATGCAGCTGCTCACATCATCAGTAGGGCTTGTTTCATGTTAGCAATTAACACATTGTGTAATTACCAGATGGAACAAGCACCTCTCTGAGCAAGTGCTGTGTTTAACCCTTTAAGGACACAGCTTTCAGTTTGCTCAATTGTTTTATGACGGAAAAATTCCGTCATATGTCCTTAAGAGGTTAAAATGCTGGTGCACGGTGTATATTTAAATACACTTTTGAAACAGCTATAGCTTTTATTAGAAGCATTTTTGCTAATACATGTATATAACAAAAATGTTTCTGTTCAATACCGGAATACATCCATGTGGTTTCCAATTTTGGCTGGAATATCCCTTTAACTCTTAAAATATACTATTTCTAAATATTATTTAAAAAGCAATCAACATCTATTCAATTATATTTAGGAGACTTCCCTATCCCAATTGGTTAAACAATTTCCTATAGTAGCTTAAAACAATTAACAATTAACAACAAACAAAGAATTTCACAAATGATGCCAGTTAAACAGAGACATTTGAAATATAAAGGAATAAATATAAAAAGGGCCAGATTACAAGTGGAGCGCTAATTGTCGCTCCCGCGTGAACAATAATTGCTCTAAAAGTAAGCTTTTGTGCTCGTTGGGTTGCGCTCATATTACAAGCTGAAAGTAAACTGTTTTCTCGCGTGCACTAACCCAACACACACACATTTTTACATATTCCACCATAGAAGACAAAGGAGAAAAAAGTGGAAAAAACGAACAACCCATTCTTGTACAAATATTCTTATTTGCACTAACCCGACATGAAAATATGAATATTTAAAATTCCAGTGTTCTTCACATACAAGAATATCTTCTACTTAATCTTATATATATAGATATATATATATAGATCTGATGGTATTTTCATATATATATATATATATATATATATATATATATATATATATATATATATATATATATATATAGATAGTATTCAAGAAAAAGTACCAGCGCTCAGTTGTTCTACAGACAAATAGGTCAATGTATTGGTAAAGGTGGCAAAAAAATGTTGTTAGATTACCACACTAGTTGAAGAGATATATATAGGTCTGGGATGTGTATGTTCCCTGTGTAGTCTTAATAAGCTCTTAATAAACTTATATGGTTGAGGTATTGAGCTGCATGAATGTATACGATTCAGTGTACCCCTGACACTGATGAAAAATTATGTACAAGAGAAATGTCGAAAGATATTCAGCGCTACAAATACTCAGAATGTGTAAATATATAAATATATAAACGGTTCTATCGAAAAGAAATGGAATGAAATGAAATGTCTCTTGATTGAAGTAGACAAATGTCCTTAGTCTTACAAAAAAAGTTCAGGTGATGACTATGAACAAGTAAGATGAATATTATACGTTCAAGATGTAAATTTATCAACAAAACTTAATGGTGACAGTAACGCTGGTACTAGGAGACCAGTAGTGTGCCCTTACCAGAGGGTACCTCAATCATATGAGGTAATGTCTGAGTGTCTGGTTGGTGTCTCTCCGGTATGTCTTGGCAGTCTTTCCTGTGTTGGAAGATGTTCTTATCCTTTGTTTCTTTTATTTCATGCCAGGCTTGTGTATGGTACTTTCAACCTTGGAGTCTCCTGGTCTCTGATATTGCTGACTTGGTATCTCTCCGCAGTATGGTAGTGCGATCTGGATCTTGGCTCTCACCGTGTAGGATGAAATATGGCAAAGAAAGAAAAAGAGTACATAGCGTGATACTGTATAAATAAAAATATTTATTACATACAAAGCAGGTCTAAGAAATGCACTCACATTTATTACCCTCAATCTGTATGAGGTAAGCAATGGCGTATAAGTATATATTTATACACCTTAGGCAGGTGTTACTGGAGGCAGATGTCTGTTGATAATATATATTATCTATTTTGAAATACATATAACATATTCTGCTATGTACGGGAAAAATTGGATTGTTAAATAATTACAGTAAATACACAGTATAACACTGTATTAAAACTGAATATTGCATAAATATGTTTTAACATGTTTTCATCTACTTAACTGCAAAGGGCTCCAAAGCACGTCTTTATATGTCTATATACAGGGAGTGCAGAATTATTAGGCAAGTTGTATTTTTGAGGATTAATTTTATTATTGAACAACCATGTTCTCAATGAACCCAAAAAACTAATTAATATCAAAGCTGAATAGTTTTGGAAGTAGTTTTTAGTTTGTTTTTAGTTATAGCTATTTTAGGGGGATATCTGTGTGTGCAGGTGACTATTACTGTGCATAATTATTAGGCAACTTAACAAAAAACAAATATATACCCATTTCAATTATTTATTTTTACCAGTGAAACCAATATAACATCTCAACATTCACAAATATACATTTCTGACATTCAAAAACAAAACAAAAACAAATCAGTGACCAATATAGCCACCTTTCTTTGCAAGGACACTCAAAAGCCTGCCATCCATGGATTCTGTCAGTTTTTTTATCTGTTCACCATCAACATTGCGTGCAGCAGCAACCACAGCCTCCCAGACACTGTTCAGAGAGGTGTACTGTTTTCCCTCCTTGTAAATCTCACATTTGATGATGGACCACAGGTTCTCAATGGGGTTCAGATCAGGTGAACAAGGAGGTAATGTCATTAGATTTTCTTCCTTTATACCCTTTCTTGCCAGCCACGCTGTGGAGTACTTGGACGCGTGTGATGGAGCATTGTCCTGCATGAAAATCATGTTTTTCTTGAAGGATGCAGACTTCTTCCTGTACCACTGCTTGAAGAAGGTGTCTTCCAGAAACTGGCAGTAGGACTGGGAGTTGAGCTTGACTCCATCCTCAACCCGAAAAGGCCCCACAAGCTCATCTTTGATGATACCAGCCCAAACCAGTACTCCACCTCCACCTTGCTGGCGTCTGAGTCGGACTGGAGCTCTCTGCCCTTTACCAATCCAGCCACGGGCCCATCCATCTGGCCCATCAAGACTCACTCTCATTTCATCAGTCCATAAAACCTTAGAAAAATCAGTCTTGAGATATTTCTTGGCCCAGTCTTGACATTTCAGCTTGTGTGTCTTGTTCAGTGGTGGTCGTCTTTCAGCCTTTCTTACCTTGGCCATGTCTCTGAGTATTTCACACCTTGTGCTTTTGGGCACTCCAGTGATGTTGCAGCTCTGAAATATGGCCAAACTGGTGGCAAGTGGCATCTTGGCAGCTGCACGCTTGACTTTTCTTAGTTCATGGGCCGTTATTTTGCGCCTTGGTTTTTCCACACGCTTCTTGCGACCCTGTTGACTATTTTGAATGAAACGCTTGATTGTTCGATGATCACGCTTCAGAAGCTTTGCAATTTTAAGAGTGCTGCATCCCTCTGCAAGATATCTCACTATTTTTGACTTTTCTGAGCCTGTCAAGTCCTTCTTTTGACCCATTTTGCCAAAGGAAAGGAAGTTGCCTAATAATTATGCTCCCCTGATATAGGGTGTTGATGTCATTAGACCACACCCCTTCTCATTACAGAGATGCACATCACCTAATATGCTTAATTGGTAGTAGGCTTTCGAGCCTATACAGCTTGGAGTAAGACAACATGCATAAAGAGGATGATGTGGTCAAAATACTCATTTGCCTAATAATTCTGCACTCCCTGTATGTGTACACATGTATTTATTTGCGTATATTTGTCTGTAAATATAAATACATAAATGTACATATAAATATATACATACACACACACACATTTAGACATATATACACATATTTAGACATGTATATGTATGTATCTGTATGTTAAAGCCCTTTGGCTGCCTTTTTTTCTAACACCGGAGACCTCATATTTTTGAGCCCTTATAACTTTTGTGCGCAATAATTTTTTAAAATAATTTTATTAGATGGTGTTATTATAAATGTAACTGTACTTTTAATGTATTTTTGATGTGTTTGTGCTACATTTTAGTTTTGGGAAAATCAGTTAACCAGAGCTCTGAAATTGCGGTAATTATTCTAGTGTAAATAGCGATTGAGCTCAACCTATCGCGTTTACTTTCAACTCCAAACATTGCACTCCACTTGTAATCTGGCTCTAAATGTTTTTCTACTTAAGTTCTATTTTTCCATATTGTGATAATATCTCTTTATATGTTTAAAGTTTTTTTTATTATTATTTTGTAGATAAACATTGCAAATAATTACAACAACAGTCTTGTCTTTGGTACCAGAGCAATCGCAATAATCAGTGGGATGATCTATATAGTCAAAGTTATTACATAGAGATCATACTCAAATTTCTGTGTTATCTATCCTTCCCATCAGTTGTTGAGTCCAGCTTCCAGAATCCTGCCTACGACGTTGATAGACTCAACCCTCACAATTCCCACTTTGACTGGATTGATGCAGGCCTGAGGTGTATACCTTTCATCCCCCCGTAACATATATGTAAGACTGTATAACATTAAATCTATTTAAAAGAAAAGAATATTAGGTAAAGGAGAAGAAAAGAAAGGAAAGGTAGAGATAAGAGAAGTAAGGAGGCCCACTAATTACTGGCCTAGTGTCTATTTAGGTATTTCTATGCTTAAGTGGGTCCCTCGGTGTAGATCTTATAGCATAAATAAGGAGAAGAAAAAAAATAAAATAAAAAAAAAAAATAAAAAAAAATTGGGCACCAGGGTCTCCCCCTCCCCTCCCACCAACATTGTTAATGAGGATTTATCTTTTTATTGCGACTATCTATCTTTGTGAGGTTCCATTAAGTATCCAATAAAACCATATTCTCTCGAATTGGGTTTGTGTGTCTAGAATCTTCGAGGCGGATTCATGCATACGGTAGGTCATAGATATTTTGTTCCTCACCTCTTCCCATGGTGGAGCACTAGTTTTCCAGTATTTTGCAATACTCATTCTAGTGACCGTACATAAAATCTTAATAAATATGTTTATCTGCTTATTGAGTTGAGGAACAGGCTCATTCAGTAAAGCTTGTAACGGTGTTAAGTGGATCTGATCCTCCAATACCGCCCCAATAAGGGAGGACAAATTGTCCCATGTAGGTCGTATAATGGCGCAGTCCCACAACATGTGTCGATATGTTCCTATGCCCCCGCATCCCCTATAGCAAAGTCTGTTATTAGTTGGGGACATGTGTTGGGTTTTAGTCGGGGTTAAGTACCACCTGAAGAGTGTTTTAGTTGTATTCTCCCTGAGGCTTGCACTCAACAAGCCTGAGCAAGCAGATCGAAACAAACAAACCCAATCTTTTTTGTCTTTACTTATGTTTAAATATTCTTCCCATTTTAAAATTATGGAGGATTTAATCGAGTTGTGTAATGATTGGATCTCTAGATATAGCCTAGAAATCATTTTTTTAGGTCTGTTTTCAGATTGAAGTAGGAGTTCTATTGTTGTGTGTGAAGTGGGTTTATATGTTCTTATATATTGTTGGATTGAGGTGTTGATCTGGAGGTATTGGAACCATTGTAGCTTTAACGGAGCCAACATGTTCTGTATCTGAGTAAAAGTCTTATATTTCCCTCCCTCCATCCAGTCTGCCACCCTGTATAATCCTTTGTTCGCCCATTTGTCAACTATATTCTGATTTTCCCTGGAGAGGAGATATCTAATAGGGCACAAAAGTGTTTGGTTAGGTAAGAGCCTCTGCTGTTTGGTAAGTATTGACCATGAATGTATTGTGCTATCTAGAATTTGTGACCTATATCCAACCTGTTTGTTTCCTGTCAGATTTTTGCTCCATAGAATATCGTCCGTGTGAGTGGACCCTCTCAAGTCCGCTTCTAGTCGGGTCCAAAGGACCCCCTCTTCCCTTCTACCTAAGAGTACTGTCTGCGCCAGCCTGGCTGCTCTGTGGTATTCTACCAGGTTAGGGGCTCCTATCCCTCCCAATGTCCTGTGTTTTGTTTTTTTAATGCTATTAGTTCTGCTTGTAACGTTTTCAGGTCTGTGATCGGAACTTCTATGGGAAGTGTCCTAAATAGATATAATAGGCGGGGAAAAACTGTCATCTTTACTGCAGCCAATCTACCCATCCATGAGAAGGTGTATGTCCTCCATTTATGTAGGTCTTTCCTGATATCCTTATATATGGGTATGTAGTTGTGTTTATGTAATTGACTAACTTGGGGGGGTCAAGTGAATTCCTAAATATTTAATCGATTGAGTAGCCCATTTTAGATCGAAGTTGGATTCTATAAGTTTCTTGGTATGTTGCGGAAGACCTAGTGAAAGAGCCTCACATTTGTCTAGGTTGATTTTATATCCCGAGATTTGGGAAAATTCTTCTAGCGTTTTATATAAATTGGGTAGCGAGATAAGGGGTTTAGTCAGTGTAAGCATAATATCGTCTGCAAAGAGTGTTAGTTTGTACTCTCGGCTTTTAATTTTTACTCCTGAAATGTCTGGCATCTGTCTAATTTTGGCTGCTAATGGTTCTATGCAGAGCGCAAAGATAAGAGGTGACAGCGGGCACCCCTGTCTTGTCCCATTTAATATAGGAAAATTTTTAGATTTATAGCCTGACACAGAGATACAAGCCGATGGAGTAGAGTATATCCTATTTATTGCTTCCATGAATGCTCCTCCAAATCCCATCTTCATCAAGACTGCTCTCATATAGTCCCAATCTATTCTATCGAATGCCTTCTCCGCATCCAGTGAGAGGAGCAGAGAAGGCACCCTTTTCTGTCCTACATAGTCTATGATACTCAACAACCTACAGACATTATCCGGGGCTTCCTTTTCAGCGACAAAACCCACCTGGTCTAGATGAATCAGCTTTGGTAAAATGTATTTTAGCCGAATGGCCAGGATCTTAGTAAGGATCTTCAGATCCTGGTTGATAAGTGAAATGGGCCGGTAATTGGAGCAGAACTTATGATTTTTGCCAGGTTTTGGTATCACCACGATTCTAGCTTGTAACATATCATTTGGGATAGTGTGCCCCTCTAGGATATAATTGTAAAGATCGACAAGGTGGGGTACCAGTGTTCCCTTAAGTGTTTTATAATATTCACTAGCGAACCCATCCGGCCCTGCCGCCTTCCCCGATTTAAGGTCTTTAATAACTCCTAAGACTTCTGTAGTCATTATAGGGGTATTTAAACTATCGTAATCTTCTTTTGACAAGGAGTTTAGTGTCGCTGCTTCTAGAAATTTCGTGGTCTGGGATATTACCGACTGTGTGTGTTCTACTTTATTCCCGTCATATAGTTTCACGTAAAAGTCTGCGAAAGCCTCTGCTATTTGTTGTGGGTTAGATACCAGGGCCCCATTCGGAAGCAAGATGGACATAATGGTGGACACTCTACACCTTTCTCTTAATTTGTGAGCTAGATACTTGTCTGGTTTATTCACGTAAATGTAATATTGCGCATTGAGTCTTTGGATTGCTCTTGTCGATTGGTGATTTAAAAGGTTGGCCAAGTATGACCTCTTGCTTTCCAGTGTGGGTAGAATGTTATTGTTGTGGGATAATCTATGTTGAGTCTCTAATTCCTGTATTTCTGTGTGGAGCTGTGTTATTAGAGATATGTGTTGTTTGTTTCGTAGTGCTTTCTCTCTGATAAGCATTCCCCTAAGATAAGCCTTATGTGCTGCCCAAGAGTATATGGGATTGGCTGTGGAATGTTTGTTAGTGTTCCAAAATTCTGTTAACGATCTGTCTATTCTATCTTTGGTTAGAGGATCTTTTAAATGTGAGGGGTCGTATGTCCATGTGCGAGATCGATGAATATCCACAAAACTTTCTAACTGGAGTGCGATAATAGAATGGTCCGACCATACACAAGGGTGGATTTTCTACCCTCTGTAGGGGGGCTGAAGAATTTGACTTGTATAGATGTAGTCTATTCTGGTGTATTGTTTATGTGCTGAGGAGTAGAAGGTTGGGTCAGTCGTTTGTCCATATAACGTGGACCAAGAGTAAAGCAAAGAATGTGGTGCCACCTGATCTTGTATTGCATTCAATATTCTATTGTGTCTAAGTTTTTTAAGAGATAGTTTAGTACCACAGTCCGAATTTTTAGTCATGGTTATATTAAAGTCCCCTGCTAATATTATTTTGTGGTGAGACCAGTTAGTAAGCAGGTTAGATATGCTATGGAAAAAGGAGTGTTGGTTGTCATTGGGTGCATATATTGCACAGAATAACTTCCGAGCCCTGAAGATTCCCCTGGACGATCAGATATCTCCCTTCTTTGTCTGCCACAGTAGATTCATGTTGAAATGCTAAATTAGAATGAATTAGGATAGATACTCCCCTCTTCTTGGTGTCTGTGGTGGCATGAAAAGGTTGATTAAAATGTCTAGCCCAATATTTTGGTATAGTGGCCTTAGTGAAGTGCGTTTCCTGTAGGAATATAATGTTTGCCCCTAAATGTTGATACTAGGTCATAGCTGTGCGCCTTTTGATGTTAGAGTTTAATCCTCTGACATTATGGGAAACAAGGTGTATCTGAGGGATCATGGTAGTGTGATGTTTTGACATCTTAGTGGTGTTGGTCTAATTACAAGGTTTTTAGACACATACATTTTGGGAGGAAGCCTCATATCAGGAGGTTGAGTGTGGTTAGCATATAGTAGGTTGAGAAGGAGAAGAACCCCGGCACCCTTAGGAAAAGAAGGAAACAAGATTAGAAACAGAGAATAACAGTAAGAACAACAAAGTATAAACAACCCTAAATTGAACTTAACTCGTAAGTCGTCACATCCTGTCTGACTTACCATAATTATACTAGGGTTGGAGCTGCTTGTATTATAGTATGCATAAAATCTTTATAAGTTAACAATACCTAAAACATTTCTAAGTTCCTAGAACATTTATAAAAGAGCAGTAACTACAAAGTAACTTTCTCAAAAACTAATGTTTTAACTTGTCATCATCATCCCTTTTTAGGGACCCTGAGGCAGGGAAGTCTGATGAGGTTAACCTATCAATAGAGCATTGATCTTCGAAAAAGCTCAAGTATAGTCCCCATTGATAGTTCCTAAGTCTGGGTGATTCCCCTATAGATGGTTAAAGCTGTTTTTTCTTGGGTCTATATTATTTCTTGGTTCCTTTTCGGTTCACTTTTGTCCGTATGGGTTGTCTAAGAGGGGCCGTGTGTTTTGGCGGTTGGTCTTCTGCAGGTATATTCGGTGTTTCAAGTCCCATGAGCTTACATGTTGGACCTATTTCTTCTAATTCCCGGACTGTAAAAGTCTTGTTGTCCTTGAGAATATATAGGGCAAAGGGGAAACCCCATTTATATTTGATTTGCTGCTTTCTCAGAAGAGCAGTTAGAGGGCGCAAAGAGCTCCTTCTTTGTAATGTACGAAGGCTGAGGTCTTGGAAAAATTGAATCACATTTCCTTGAAATTTGTATGTTGGCTTGGATCTTGAGGCTTGGAGTATTTTTTCCTTATCTTGAAAAAAGCTTAATTTAATAATTACGTCTCTTGGAGGGGCCCCTTCTTTAGGTTTTGCACGTAGGGCTCTATGAGCTCTTTCCATTTCAAAATCTGATTCTTCTGAGACTCCTGTGATATTGTGAAATAGTTGTTGTAAATACGTGTGCAGATTTGCGTTGGTTATAGATTCCGGGACCCCTTTCAATCTGACATTATTTCTGCGGGATCTATTTTCTAGATCGTCAACGTTGTCTTGAAGATCCGCTATAGCTTGTTGTTGTGTTTGAATCGTTTGGGAAGATGCTGTTAGTTCATTGGAGACCTCATCTCTATGTTCCTCAAGTGCATCTAGTCTGCCACCTAGATCAGCAATATCAGAGCGAATGTCAGTGAGGCTAGATGTGACGGCATTATGCATGGAGTCTATTTATTCCCATAACTTTTCGAAGTTGCTTGCAATATCTTGTTTTGATACTAGATCTCTCAAGTCAGCCTTAGTTACAGGGTTCTTGTCTGCATTTATTTCACTGGATGTAGTCTCGGGTTCTGAGTCCTTTGTCATCTCCATTGTAAGTAGTTCAGTATTTTTATGTGATTTGGACGGTTTAAAAAAATTATTTACTGTAGGGATTTTGCTTGGTTTATCTCCCTTGGCTGGTCTCCTGTCGGACATACTAGCTTAGCCAGAAAGTACAGAAACCTTCCAATTATTAGTCTTATATTATTAGGCTGGAGTGTAGAAATGTTCTTTATTGGGAGTGTAACACTTTGAAAAAGGTCAGTGAGGTATTTATTAAAGATGTAAAAGGTCTGACAAATATTACTGCTTGTAAATATATTTATAAGAAGCCTTAAAGTCCTTTTTTTCCCCTAGCTAATCTATTCCCTGCTTTACACAGATATTGGGAAGGAGAGTTTATTCCATTGTTATTCAAGTAAATGTTTGTGACCTCCTTGCTGGGATTTGTTGCTTTTTTAGTGAACCTTCTATTTTATCCTTTAACACGCAGTATGCAGTGACGCATAGCAGACCTCAACAGCCTTTTAATTTCTGTCTCCTTCAGAAATGATCAGTAAATACTCTTAAGAATATTTGTGCTTTTTCCGTTTATTTTTCTTTAATTGTGAGGGTTCATGTCTGTGCTCTTTGCCCCTTATCTATCTTTATCTTTGGTCCCCTTCGTTTTGCCCCAGAATAACTTTTGGCTTTAATTTACTTTTACATACCGCTCAGTAATTGGTCACTGCTCCCCACTCTCTATACGCCCCTCCTCAGTTTAGTATCGGGGCTTTTTACCTTTGCCGCGCCATGAGTCTTACCTCCGCTCCCCTTGTTTGTGACTCTGTCTCCGCGGCCTACCCCAGGGCCGCAGGGCGCTCTGGGTATGACCGCGTCTGGGATTATACAGCGGGTGGTTGTCCCGTGTTTTGAGCCTTACCGCTCCTGAGGCTCTCAGTATTTTCAGCACTCGATCCGGTCCTGCTTTTAATTACTCAGGTATGCTGTTGTGTTTGTGCCATTATGGTGCCTTTCTCCTTGTTCCGTGCACTCAAACTCCTGGCGCGAAAATGTGTTCCCACTGGCACAGTTTAAAATCGCATCCAAACTGCTCCAAAGTTCTACCAGCTGCTTGCTCTTGATGAGGATTAGCTCCACATATAGTACTTAGAGGTATTTCAAGTCATTTATCAGCTTGTTCTTGTTAACTTTTCACTGTGGCAGCACGGAGCTTAGAGACTACGCAGCCATCTCTAAGCTCGGACAGACTCCCGTGATAATATCTCTTTAAAGGGACAATAAACCCATAATATTGTTTGCACGATTCAGGTATAAAATACAATTTTAAGCAACATTCCAATTTACTTCTATTATCTAATTTGCTTCATTTTTAGATATCCTTTGTTAAAGAAATAGCAGTGCACATGGGTAAGCCAATCACACGTGTAGCTATGTGCAGCCACCAATCAGCAGCTACTGAGCCTATCTAAATATGCTTTTCATAAAAGGATGTATAGAATTAAGCAAATTAGATAATAGAAGTAAATTAGAAAGTTGTTTAAAAACATAATTTATGCTTACTTGATACATTTATTTATTTTCGGATATGGTGAGTCCACAACATCATCAATTACTAGTGTGAATATATCTCCTGTCCAGCAGGAGGCGGCAAAGAGCACCACAGCAAAGCTGTTAAATACCACTCCCCTTCCCTTAATCTTCAGTCATTTGACTGTAGGGAAATGGAAAAAGGAATAATACAAAGGTGTAGAGGTGCCTGAGGTTTAGTAAAAAATAACTGTCTTAAATATAAGGGTGGGGTCATGGACTCACCATATCCAGAAATAAATACATTTATCAGGTAAGCATAAATTATGTTTTCTTTCCTAAGATATGGTGAGTCCACAACATCATCAATTACTAGTGGGAACCAGTACCCAAGCTAGAGGACAAGGATGACTAGGGGGGGGAGACAGGTGGACCTAAACAGAAGGCACCACTGCTTGAAGAACCTTCCTCCCAAAAGAGGTATCAGCTGAAGTAAAAGTATCAAATTTATAAAATTTCGAAAAGTATGCAGATAGGACCAAATTGCAGCCTTGCAAATCTGTTCTACAGAAGCTTCATTTTTGAAAGCCCAAGAAGACAAGACAGTCCTAGTGGAATAAGCTGTAATTCTCTCAGGAGGCTGCTGTCCATGATGAATCATACTTCTCAACCAAAAGGAAAGAGAAGTAACAGTAGCCTTCTGACCATTACGCTTTCCTGAGAAACAAACAAAAAGGGCAGAAGACTGGCAAAAATCTTTAGTCGCCTGTAAATAGAATTTTAAAGCATGCACTACATCCAAGTTGTGCAACAGATGCTCCTTATGAGAAGAAGGATTGGGACAGAGAGAAGGAATAATAATTTCCTGATTAATATTTCTAACCAAAACTACTTTAGGAAGAAAACCCAACCTAGTACGTAGAACCACCTTATCTACATGAAAGTTAAGGTAAGGAGAATCATACTGCAAAGCCAAGAGCTTTGAAACTCTCCTTGCAGAAAAAAATAGCAACAAGAAACAAAACCTTCCAAGATAACAATTTAATATCTATGGAATACATTGGCTCAAACGGAGCCTGCTGCAAAACTTAAACTTAAACACAGGCTTGATTCTGACCAAGGCCTGACAAAAAGTTTGAACATCTGGCACAACCGCTAAACACTTATGCAACAGAATAGATAAAGCAGAAATCTGACCTTTCAGAGTACTGACTGACAACCCCTTCTCCAGACCATCCTGGAGAAAAGACAAAATTCTAGGAATCCTAACCCTACTCCACGAGTAGCCCTTAGATTCACACCAATAAAGGTATTTATGCCATACCTTATGGTAAATTTATGACTGATTCAGAAAAAACATGCTTAGACAAAACTAAGCATTCAATCTCCAAGCAGTCAGTTTCAGAGAAATGAGATTTGGATGTAAGAAAGGACACTGAGTTAGAAGATCCTTCCTCAGAGGCAGCCTCCAAGGAGGCAGAGATGACATGTTCACTAGGTCTGTATATCAGATCCTGCAAGGCCATGCAGGAGCTATTTGAATTACCAACTCTCTCTCCTGTTTGTGTATGAGCAATGAATCATGGAAGAAGAGGAAACGGAGGAAACAGATAAACTAGACCAAACCTCCAAGGCACTGCCAGAGCATCTATCAGAGCTGCCTGCGGATCTCTTGACCTTGAACTGTACCTTGGAAGCTTGCCGTTCAGCCAAGATGCCATCTGATCTAATTCCAGTACCGCCCACTTGAGGGTTAACCTGGAGAACACCTCCGGATGGAGAGCCCACTCCCCTGGATGAAAAGTCTGTCTGCTCTGAAAATCCGCTTCCCAATTGTCTACTCCTGGCATGTGGATTGCAGATAGACAACAAACGTGAACTTCCGCCCACTGAATAATCTGAGCCACCTTCCTCATGGCTAAGGAACTCCGAGTTCCTCCCTGGAGGTTGATGTAAGCCACAGAGGTGATATTGTCCAACTGAAATCTGATAAATTGGGCTAATGCCAACTGAGGCCAAGTTATCAGAGAATTGTAAATCGCTCTCAACTCAAAGATGTTTATGGGGAGAACAGACTCCTCCTGAGTCCATAATCCCTGTGCCTTTAAACAATCCCAGACTGTTCCCCAACCTAACAGACTGGAATCCATGGTCACGATCACCCAAGAAGGTCTCCGGAAGCATGTGCCCTGAGACAGATGTTTCTGAGAAAACAACAGACGGAAGAGAGTATCTTGTTAATACGTCTAGACCTATCCTCTGGGACAGATCCAAATGGTTTCCATTCCATTGCTTGAGTATGCACAATTGCAGAACTCTCAAATGGAATCAAGGAATGGGAATGATGTCCATGGAAGCGACCATCAAACCAATTACTTCCATACATGGGGCTACAGATGACCAAACAGTAGACTGAAGTGAGAGGCAAACAGAGAGAATTTTGGATTTTCTGAGAAAAATCTTCATAGATAGGGAATCTATTATAGAACACCACACTTACTGGAACAAGGGAACTCTTTCCCAGGTTCACTTTCCATCTGTGGGAACGTAGAAAAGATAACAAGATCACTGTATCGGAACTTGCTAGTTGAAAAGATGGCTCCTGAACAAGAATGTTGTCAAAGTAAGGTGCCACTGCAATTCCCCGAGACCTGATCACTGCCAAGAGAGCCCCCAGAATTTTTGAGAAAATTCTGGGAACTGTGGCACGGCCAAATGGTAGAGCCACAAACTGAAAAAAAAGAAAAGCAAATCACAGAAACTTGTGATGATCCCTGTAAAAAGGAACATGAAGATAAGCGTCCTTTAGGTCTATAGTAATCATGAGCTGACCTTACGGAACCAAAGGAAGAATGGACCGAATGATCTCCATTTTGAAGGAGGGCACCCTGAGAAACCTGTTGAGGCACTTTAGGTCTAAAATGGGATGAAAAGTTCCCTCTTTCTTCGGAACTACAAACAGATTTGAATAGAATCCTAGAACCTGCTCCTTTACTGGAACTGGAACAATCACTCCCAGAGAGAAAAGATCCTGAATGCAGTTCAAGAATGCTTCTCTTTTTACCTGATCTGGAGATGCTGACTTAGATTCAGCTGAGGGTTTCTTAGATTGTTTACCCTTGCTCCAGGACTGACTGGGTCTTCAAGAGGACTTGGATTGTTTGGAAGCGGAGGAGGAAGACTTTTGACCTTTGAAATTACGAAAGGAAAGAAATTTACTTTGACGTCCCTTAAATCTTATCTTCTTGTCTTGCGGTAGAAAAGATCCTTTTCCACCCGTAACATCAGATATTATTTCTGCCAATCCAGGTCCAAACAAAGTCTTACCCTTACAAAGAAGCGCCAAAAGCTTAGACTTGGAGGAAACATCAGCTGACCAAGACTTAAGCCACAAAGCCCTGCGAGCCAAGACACGCAAACCAGACAGCTTGGCCCCCAGTTTAATAACTTGCATATTAGCATCAGAAATAAAAGAATTGTCTATCTTAAGAGCCTTAATCCTATCCTGAATTTTCTACAATGAAGTCTCCTCTAAAATAGATTCGGATAAAGCATTGCACCAATAAGATGATGCACTTGTCACTGTGGTAATACACACTGCAGGTTGCCATTGAAGACCCTGATGCACCTACATCTTCTTCAAATATACTTCCAGCTTCTTATCCATCAGATCCTTAAAAGAGCAACTATCCTCTATAGGGATAGTAGTTCTCTTAGCCAGAGAAGAAACAGCCCCTTCTACTTTAGGCACTGTGCACCAAGAATCCTTCAGCAATAGGAAACATCTTCTTAAAAATTGAAGATGGGTAAAATGGAATCTCTGTTTTTTCCCATTCCTGCTCAACAATCTACACGATCTGGAACAGGAAACACTTCCGTAGAGGAAGAGACATCAAAGAATCTATTAAGCTTACTAGATTTCTTAGGTTTAACTACAACAGGAGAGTCAGAATCATCCGAAGTAGCCAAAACCTCTTTTAATAAAACATGAAGGTGTTCAAGCTTAAACCTAAAGATTACTTCTTCCACCTCAGACAAAAGATAAACACTGTCAGAATCAGAAATGTCACCCTCAGAAGGAGCTTAGGTAACATCCTCTGTAGAATTATGAGGAGGATCAACCTTTATAGAAACTGCTGAAACAGGAACTTTACAATGCTTTCTTCTTGCATTTTCCTAAAATAGGAAAGGCGGATAAAGCTTAAGATACCGCAGAAGATATCTGAGCAGCAAAATCTGCAGGCAAATATACCCCACCAGGAGGTTGAGAGGAACCGCAGGACACTGCATGTGACACCATAGAGGCTTGGGGCGTTTGAGGAGAAGGCTGTGGCACTGCCTGGACAGCATCATCCTGAGAGACATTAGGCTCATAAGGCAATCATTGTTCTTTATATTGTAGCGTTCTAGCTAAACAAGTAGTACAAAATTGCAAAGGAGAAACATATTGTGCCTCTAAACATAATAAACATTTATTAAAAACAATATAATTATTATCCATGTCCATAGTTAAGAAAAATCAGCCCCAGGAAATAAATCTGAATAAAGGACAATTGTCACTTTAAGAAAAACGTAAAAACTAAAAACGTTCTAAAAAAAAAACTAAAGTTAGACAACCTCTACACCTCAGGCGTACTGAGGTGCCTACCGCAACTCCAGGAGACTTGAAGAGGACACAGAGAATGACAGGCAACTGCACATATACTGAGACAGACTGCAGAGACGCTGATCCGTTCCATATAACTGAAACACAAGGATCACATGACAAGCACATCCAGAAGAGCGCAGACAAGAAAAAAGGTGCAAAATTTGAAACAGACATAGAAACAACCGTTACTATACAAACAAAATAAACATTTGCCAAAAATAAAAAAATGTAACAACACCCGGTCCTAACGTGCAAATCCCAAATCACATAGTACCTGGATACTGCCTATTGAATCCTATTAAAATGATTACTAAATCACAGAATGAAAAACTGCAGAATATAAATAATGAATCTTTTAAAAGTGCAAAGTTTCCTATACCTAGAAGACAAAAAAGCACTTACCTGCAGTTTAGCTGTTCGGCAGGAAGACAGCTCACAAGGCATGAAAGGACACAAACAGTGACATGTGGAAAAAACATACCGCTTTTACAGACCCGCTCTCTGCTGAGCGGGTCTGTTTTTTTTAGTCAGCGCATCGGGCCAGCTGTATAGTCACAGCCCAGCCCGACCGCGCCATAAGACTAAGTGCAGCTCGCTCCTGCTCTGTCTGACAGCAGGAGCGAGCTTCACTTAATGCTATGGCGCGGTCGGGCCGGGTTGTGACTATACAGCTGGCCCGATGCGCTGACTATAAAAAACAGACCCGCTCAGCACAGAGCGGGTCTGTAAAAGCGGTATGTTTTTTAAATATTAAAAGTGAAAAATAGGTTTTATAGCTATAGCACCTAAATAATGTTATATAATTCGGCACTATGTGCAGAATTATATAACATTATTTTTTAGGTTTACTGTCCCTTTAATATATTTTAATATTTTATATTTACTATTTCAAAAACACGCTTTGAAATTAGCAATTCTTTATGTGTGCTAACACAATACCTAAATCACAAAACTCGAAGCATGATACGCATGTTTTACATTCCTATGTTCTTCACATAGAAAAAAAAAAATGAAATTTATATTATTAAATATATGTTTCTATATATATATATATTTGATAAAGTTAATGTAAAAAAAATGTAGGGATAGATGTACAGGTATAGGTATATACAGATAGAAATAGAAATATGTATTTACAATAGAAAGAACATTGTCCTGTATGTGAGAACATTGGAATGGGAAATATGAATAACTCCTGTCAGGTTGTGTGTGAGTGGTAGTTGTTAGGTTTTTTAATTATGCTCTCTCCATTGAAGTCTATAGGGAGAATATGCTAATGCAACCCCAATATCACAGAATCTGGAGGTTAGCGTGCATCATATATCACTTGCGTACAAACTTTTTACTTTCAACTTGTAATAAGTGCGCAACCCGACGCGTGCAAAAAAAATTACTTCCAGCAAAGTTTACGCTCAATCAGGAGCGCTTTTAATAGCACACCATTTGTCCATTTGTAATCTGGACTATAATTATTTATTATAATTTACAATTGCGTAACAAGTCAAATAATAAGTAATGATTACTATTGGTATAAAGCAGTTATAAAATCGTATTAAGTGCTGTGTGACTATTTAGACACTATAGATGAAAAAGGTCATATTTATAATGTTCATAGGTAGATAATAGGCAATAGTTTTGTAATTTGTTATCATGTTTAGAACTAATTGAATAATTTGACTTGGTAAATATCTTAAAAAGTTACATAGGATTAGTCTGATGAAATGGCCAAAGTAGCTGAGAAATGCATTGCTGTGAACATGCTGTGTATATTAGCTATATACACGTTGCTATTTCACAGTTTGTATCTATTTTTTTAATCTGATTTTGGTCTAGATTGCAAGTGGAGCATTGATAATATCACAGGGTGTGCTATCAATATTGCGGGTTCATGTTCAGAATAGCTCACAAACTGTTATTATAAGCGAATGGCTAAGAAGAATTACCAGAGAATGCTTAGTGTAGATAACACCTATTTAGCACCCCTATCTTATTAACGGGGGTATGCATCTGGCATATGTAGAAAAAGCTATTTCCTTTCTATTTGCTGGATGGTAAGTCTAATCAGTTGATTTTAGTTTTAAATAAAGTGCATACAGCATACTACTTTCTCAAAGGTGAATCAGGTATTAAGGATAATTTATATTTACTAATGTGTCCCTTTCAGTGAACCAAGAGTACCCAATAATCAACATAACAGTGTATTGGACATTGGACAGTATGCAGTTTTAGAAAGTTGAATGATGCTTGATTACGTTCAGGTTATATATACCAAGTCATAAGTTATCTTTGTCAACCTATGCAGGACAGCCTGACCTTTTCCAAAATAAATATTTTTATGCTGGAAAACAGTATTTTTTCTTTGAATGAGGGGGAATAAAAGACACATTTCTGTCAATCTGGACTCCATCAGTGAAATCAATTTGCTCGCTCATTCTTAATCCAGGAACAAAACTATTATTTATTCTTTGTGTTTTGCATTTATCATAGCAAATGATACAAATTTAATTAATGCTATTTCAACTTGTATTTTTACATATATTGCTACAGAATAATACACAACACAAAATCCATGGTATAATGTAGTACTCAATATAGTTCGATTTTTATGCACTTCTAACTTCACATTTTGTATATTTGTATAGCAGTGTGCATACAAATGCAAATTTAATTATTTACAATTTAAATGTATTTCTTTTAGACAGTGTTATATCGCACAACAATTCAACATGATTTGAAATGGTACATTAAAGTGAAGGTTAAGTTTAGTGGTTTTGTCGCCTGTAATATATTATATAAGTCCTAAATAACATGATCGCTATTTTTTTTTTTTTAATATAAGTATATAGATTATAGTGTTATAAACATGTTATATTTACTCTCCCGGCCGTTTGTTGCTCCTCCCTCCATTGATTTCCGGATTATTCATTGCATTACGTACAGAGCAGTCCCACCCGCTCTGTACGTCATTTAAAAGCTTGTTCACGTTTCCATGAGCAATTGCGCATGCGCACCACTCGCCGTAATTTGTATTTGCGCCTGCGTGACCTATTTTGACAAAATACAAGACATAGCCGGAGGAATCGAGGAAAGCGCATGCGCAAAACTAGAACGCGCGTTGAGCCTAACACATAGGAAGTAAATACAACGCATGCGCATTTGTTAGAGTTTTGCGGTGACGTAATTTGACGGCCCCCTAACGGCCAGTGTCTCTATTGGCTTAGAAAAAAACGTGACCAGGATAAGGAAAAAAAAATAAAAAACGGGCTGTTTAAACAGTCTGATGAATCGGATAAAGAAGAGGTAATAAATACATTAATATAGCGAAACAAAAATTTTGATGAATTAAACTCACATTTATTTGGATACTATTTACAGGGAAAGAAGTTTAATAACTAAAACTTTACCTTCACTTTAATATTTTTACTATAATTAAAAAGTCTCAACAGTTGTCATAAGTGCTGCAAGTTTGCCTATCAATATGTGGACCAAAATAGCAAGACTAGATTCAAGTCTCTTAAATCAATATTGGAGCTTCAGGCTCTGTTGAATTAGAAATATCTTTCACAGCAAGGCAGTGGTTTTAGAAGATATAACAGAGTGTATAGGTAGATACCAAACATATGGTAGGTGTCCCTTTAAGCTGAACACCGAATAGGGCTCTCTTCAGTCAGAATTATATAATTAGAAAGTGTTCAGATTCACTGATGTAAATTCAGATTGTGCACTGCTCCCAGACTCCAGATATGTTGATCCTCCCTAGAGTAAGACTGTGCGGGAGTGGAGCATAACTTAGGTTATATACTGTGGCTTGGCCCTTTAAGGCAGAGCTTTCCAAACTTTTCATGTTGGCGACACACTTTTTTGACCTAAATCATTTCACATCACGACACAGTAATTCAGCTGTACTAGCAAACAGGAGGTTAATCTAACTTGTTTTAAGAGATATGGACACATACATAAATTATATAATAACTAAATGTTATCAGGCTTCAATATTAAGCCGGCAGCAAGAAATCACAGAGGGAAGCTGCAGTATGCTTGCTTTACTCATGCAGAAACAGTTAACAGGGAGGAAGGAAGTTCAGTAACCAATGGAGTAATGCCTGGTAAGTAGCCAGAATTTACACTTTTCTTGTAATTTAATTTTTAAATGTATTTCCAATTCTGAGAATGGCAAGTATGTACTGAAAATGTTGCATGCCTAACCTTTCTCTGACTAACCTTTCTTTCTGAGACTCTATTCTCGACACCTCACCCCAGGTCCGCTGTCTTGGTGTCACACTAGACTCAGAGCTCACATTCAACCAACATGTACAAGCACTTTACAAATCCTGCAGTTCACACCTACGCAACGTTTCCAGAATTCGTCCCTTCCTTACTCAAAAAACTACAAAAATACATATTATTTCCCTCATTTTGTCACGCATTGATTATTGCAATCTACTCCTAAATAGCCTTCCAAAACACTGCCTCTCCTCCCTCCAATCTATTATGAATGATTCTGCTAGACTCATCCACCTAAGTCGCCTATCTACATCAGCTGCTCAGCTCTGCCAGTCTCTACACTGGCTCCCCATACACTCCAGAATACAATTTAAAGTATTAGCCCGAACCTCTAACTAACTCCCAACTATATTTCCTCTCTTATTGTGAAATATTCCCCATCCCTTCCTCTTTGATCAACCTCTGACCTATGTCCCTCCACTCCTGTTATCTCTACATCCCACTCCCTCCTACAAGACTATGCACTCTCCTTTAAATCCCACCTATAGAGAGAGGCTTACCATCTCTCCTCCTTCCATCATCTGAACCAAACGTATACATGAACTGCCTGACTCACTTCTGCAACTAAAACCAATGTAAAAAGCTACCCCAACCTTATGTCTCTGCACCCTAAACCTGTAGATTGTGAGCTGTCTGGAGCAGGGCCCTCTTCCTCCTGTACTAAATTTGTTTAGTTTTCTTATGTTTTGTATTTTATCACAAATCCTTGTCATTGTGTACCCCTATCATTGTACCCAGCCCTACGAAATTTGGCGGCGCTATACAAATAAATGATAATAATAATAATAATATCTTGTGGCATCAACATAGGTGATAGGATAAGATACTGAAAAACTATGCAAGTAATCTAACAAAATGATAGTGGCAAGCCTTGTCTACAACAGCATAAAATCTTGCAATCCATTCAAGTTAGCAGCACTCCTTAGTATCAAAAAAGCTTCAAATATGTTTTTGGGTCCTATTAAAGCTTTTTAATACTAAGCAGTCCTGCTTCCTTGATGGGATTATATGATTTTATGCTGTTGGGGTTGATGTGAAGAGCCCCAAATAAGTGTGCACTCTGTTAGACATTGTGCAGGTGATAAACTATTGATTGTCTATGTCATGTAAACTCCAGTAAAAAGTCTGGGTTGACTACTCCTAATAAAGGGCTAGATTACAAGTGATGCGCTAAACTTGGTGTGGGTTGTGATATGCAATATTGCAACCATGCTAACTTGTGTGCATATTACAGGTTGAAAGTAAATGGGGGCGCTCGAGCACAAACTATATTTGTTCTCTTCGGGTTAGCGCAACTGAAGATAAAATGTAAAGTGTATGGGGTAAAATAAGTGTTCACTAAGCATAACATAAGTACATTAAAATAAAGTGTTAAACTCATATATACACTATCTAATTAAAATTATTAATATAAATATTTTAATATTTTTTTTAATTATATGGGTTGAAAAGTATATGCTAAATGACAAGGTGTTGGACTGTAAATGGCTATAATGTATATAAATATATGTCTAAATATGTATGGGTGTATATGAATATATATATATATATATATATATATATATACATACACACACACATGTATACAGTATATATACACATTTGAACACATGTATGCTCATGTACAGTATATATATATATATATATATATATATATATATATATATATAGCAAAGAATGGGTTTGTGATATCAGCGCAAATTAGGTGTAGGTCTCAGAAAATTCCTATTAAGGAATGCTAATGTAACACTATGCAGCCCCAAATTACCTATTAGGACTGTGGGATCCCCAAACCCCACAATCCTAATATAGAGAAAATATTGAGCCAAGACAAAGTAAAATATGAGGGGCGCTCAGTGTGAAGAAGAGTGTATGTTGACAGAAACTGGGTGGTATAAACTCAGCCGAGAATATTGTCAATAATCGCAATAAGAACAAAAGAAAGTGGGAACAATGTATCAAGTGGTATAAAAAGTGTTCCCACAGTTGGTAATAACCAAATAATTGATGGTCGGAGGGGTCTAATTGTAGTCGCTATAAATTATTACAATATACAATATTGGACTACGATTCAAATATGGAGCACACGATAATAAACCATAAACAATACACACTCATAGATAGAATATTGTGCAAAAGACCCCAAGTGATAAAAATACAAATGAACTCCGCAAAGTACAAGTGTTAAACACACAAATAGTGATAAAATGACAGTCCTTAGATGATACTAAGTAGAAGTGGTGAGAGTAATCATTATTCCCGCTAGCTCCAAGCCTGGCTAGATATTGCACTGCCCACAGTGTGCCTGATCAATGCACTGGGCTGGTTGGAATGTGCATTTTTTGTGTGATCCCTGCTGCTACCCCTATTGAGTGCACAATATAGTCTGTGCAGGGTGATAAAGCTGCCAGAAGTGCACGGGACAGAAAGCTGCAAGTGTACAAAGCTGATTCTCATCACTGCACACTACCAGATATGTGAGCGGAGGTGCCGGGAGACATTTCCAAGCCGGTGGACACCTGATACCACGAAGGAGCTCATTCTACTTACCCTGTGCGACACTTACCTCATACTGATTGAGGTTAAGGAGAGTAAGTTGAATCCCCTGAGGGGAAAGTGTGCCACACAGCTTTGGGACTCTCACCACTTCTACTTAGTATCATCTAAGGACTGTCATTTTATCACTATTTGTGTGTTTAACACTTGTACTTTGCGGAGTTCATTTGTATTTTTATCACTTGGGGTCTTTTGCACAATATTCTATCTATGAGTGTGTATTGTTTATGGTTTATTATCGTGTGCTCCATATTTGAATCGTAGTCCAATATTGTATATTGTAATAATTTATAGCGACTACAATTAGACCCCTCCGACCATCAATTATTTGGTTATTACCAACTGTGGGAACACTTTTTATACCACTTGATACATTGTTCCCACTTTCTTTTGTTCTTATTGCGATTATTGACAATATTCTCGGCTGAGTTTATACCACCCAGTTTCTGTCAACATACACTCTTCTTCACACTGAGCGCCCCTCATATTTTACTTTGTCTTGGCTCAATATGTATATATATATATATAATATATATATACACACATATAGAGTCATGACCAAAAATATTGGCACCCCTGCATTTCTGTCAGATACTCCAAAAAAACTCCAAAAATGGACTGGACAAAATTATTGGTAGCTTATCAAAATTGTAAGAAATAATTGCATTTCAAGTTTGTGATGTTCCTGTAATTTGTAATTAAACTCACCTGTATCAATTAACAGGTGCTGACAATATAGAAATCACACCGGCAACCAATTAAAACTGTGAAAAATTGACTCAACCTTTCTGTGTTGTGTGTTTCTGTGTGCCACACTGAGCATGGAGAAGAGAAAGAGCAGCAAAGAATTGTCTGTGGATTTGAGAACAAAATTGTAAAAAAGCAGGAACAATCTCAAGCATACAAGTCCATCTCCAGAGATCTTAATGTTCCTGTGTTCACTATGCGCAACATTGTCAAAAAGTTTACAGCCCATGCCACTTTAACTAATATCCCTGGATGTGGAGGAAAGAGAAAATTGATCAAAGATTGCAACAAAGTATTGTTCGAATGGTGGATAAAGAACCTCAATCAACTTCCAGACAATTCAAGCTGAGCTTCAGGTACAGGGTACAAATATGTCTTCTTGCTCTATACGTCCACATCTGAATAAAAAGGGACACTATGGTAGGAGACCCAGGAGGACCCCACTGCTGACACAGAAACATAAAAAAGCCAGATTGGAATTTGCCAAAACTTACCTGAGGAAGCCAAAATCTTTTTGGGAAAATGTGCTGTGGACAGACTTAACAAAATTACAGCTTTTTAGTAAAGCCCATCATTCTACTGTTTTCAGAAAAAGAAATGAGGTTTTTAAAGAAAAGAATACAGTCCATACAGTCAAACATGGTGGAGGGTCACTGATGTTTTGGGGTGTCTTTGCAGCTTCAGGCACTGGATGTCTTGATTTTGTGCATGGCATTATGAAATCTGAAGACTACCAAAGAATTATGTGGTGCAATGTAGAGCCCATTGTCAGAAAGTTGGGTCTCTGTCAGAGGTCATGGGTCTTATAGTAGGACAATGACCCGAAGCACACGTCAAAAATCACCCAGAAATGGTTTACAGGGACAGTCAACACCAACATTTTTGTTGTTAATCCCTTTATTACCAATTCCCCAGTTTTGCATAACCAGCACAGTTATAATAATATACTTTTTTCCTCAGTGATTACCTTGTATCTAAGCCTCTGCAATCTGACCCCTTTTTTAAGTTCTTTTGAGAGACTTGCATGTTAGCCAATTAGTGCTTACTCCTAGGTAACTTCATGTGCGTGAGCTCAATGTTATCTATATGACACACATGAACTAATGCCCTCTAGTGGTGAAATCTGTCAAAATGCATTCACATAAGAAGCGGCCTTCAAGGTCTAAGAAATTAGCATATGAGCCTACCTAGGTTTAGCTTTCAACTAAGAATACCAAGAGCACAAAGCAAAATTGGTGATTAAAGAAAATTTTAAAGTTGTTTAAAATTGCATGCCCTATTTGAATAATGAAAGTTTTTTTGGACTTGACTGTCCCTTTAAGACAAAGCGCTGGAGAGTACTGAACTGGCCATCAATGAGTCCAGATCTCAATCCCATAGAGCACCTGTGGAGAGATCTCAACACAGCAGTTGGGAAAATTAACCCTTCCAATCTGAGAGACCTGGAGCAGTTGGCGAAAAAAAAAGTGGTCCAAAATTCCAGTAGAGAGTAGGTGTAAGAAACTCATTGATGGTTACAGGAAGCAATTGATTTCAGTTATTTTTTCCAAGGGTTGTGCTACCAAATATTAAATTGAGCGTGCCAATAATTTTGTCCAGTCCATTTTTGGAGTTTTGCGTGGAATGTTTAAGATTTGGCTTTTTTCTCTCTACTTTTTTGTGTCATACCAATACAAACAAAAGAAATAAACATGAGAATGTCTAAACATTTGTAATTGCAACCATTGTCTGGGTGAACTGGTGCATTATCTGACAGAAATTCAGGGGTGCCAATATTTTTGGCCATGAATAATTAACCTTTGTATCCCTTCTCCCTTGATCAATACCTTTAAACATGAAAATATTTATTTAATTTGAATATTTTGTATAATGTTTTTCAGTGTTTTTCATGTAAATATTGTACATTCCAAAGTAATTCACATAGAAAAAAATTCTTTATATTTTTAAATATATATATCTGTATATATATATAGTATAATCGAAGAGAGGAAGGCACTCCCCGGGTTTAACAAAGGGAATTATTTATTCCTTTACTGTAACGTTTCGGGGTGTTACCCCCGTTCTCAAACAGACTCTGCCTTCCTTCCTCTCTTCGATTATACTGGATTTCCTTGATGTGCACCCCGGTACTACTTGGTAACCGTGAGTGCTAGGCCATACTACAGATGTATGTATATATATATATATATATATACATATACACAGTACTGATACCATGTTAAACCACTCCCCCAATCACTCAGGTGATGCTCTATGACCCTGTGGTGCTCTGATTTTCTTACGGTGGAATCTGAATGCTGCTTACTATGCTGCACACTAACATTTTCCAATTCTCTACCTTAAAAATAAAGTAAAATATTAGTACATGGGGGGCGGAGCCTACTGCCGATACAGCCAGACGTGTCTATTGAGAGCTCCTGGCCTTAAATCTTTAAGTTGGGGACTATTTAATAAATATTAACTATCTTTCGACACAGATGCTCATAGGAACCTATACTTTACAACAGTACTCAGACGAAGACGAAGAATATATTTTATTGCTGCTTTTTTTCCCACATCTAGCAACCCACGTGTCTCCGCAAAATGGAGAACTCCTATGCTATAATACGGGAGATGCTACTAAGATTTGAGGAAGACATGCAGGATGGATTTGACATCCTGAAGATGTCTATTCGAGAGGCGACCATCCGAGGGGAGAGGAAACTACCAGAGGGGTATGAGGACACAACACACCTCACGCGACATACACTTACATCGGACCGAGCTCTCCTACCCAATGAGACCAGCAGTGGATCTGCTTATTCGTTGGAGTCGCACAGCCCTGAAAAGCACCCCTGCTTACTATCAGTATACCTTGCAGAGCTGAAAGTGGATCGTCCAGAGCTTAGTAAGCAATTGCAGGGAATGTGTCATGTTGTGGATTCCCTATCTATGCGGCCCTACATGGCTGAGGCTCAGCTAGGAGCGTGGGAAGACTGTGCTCCAGCCGATTTGGCTTTTGTCATGTTACCGCTGCATGAGACCCGAATAGACACGGCTCCGGATTCGCACTTCTTGAGATGCCCAGTCGCTCATCAATACTTGGGGCTGTATTTGAGTTCGAGATGTGCTCAAAGTTGGGATTTGCTAATGCCCTACGCCCGCAAAGGCCGTTCTTCCCCAAGATGGCGTGTGAATCTGCTTACTGACATACTGTACATTCGATCAGGTATAGGGTGAGGCTCTTTTGAGCTTGTATAACAAAGGATATTTTCACTGTAACGTGAATTGCCTATTGTTGCTAATGCCCGGACGCTTACATCACTATGGACTGGGTTTGACATTGTTTGTAGAAAGGTGTATACTTTAACTTTAAAATTTGTTATTTTTTCATGTCTGAACTCCTAGCATAGAACCACCATGCTTGAGATGTCTCTGTGCTGCTTGTAGTTTGTCTATGTATATAATTGTGCACTCATCTGCAGAGAGAATAGTACCATGCAATTCCTCAAATTTATATTCACATATCATGATCAAAATCTGCATGGACTTAACAGTCTGAAGCTTATCTATGTAGAGTGTAAATCAGCTAATATGAATAGTGGCACTCTGTCCTGTTTGATTCGATTGAATTATTAACACTTGTCCACTATCTATGTTAAAATCACAAATATGGTTGCTTGCACTACTTCATAAGAATTCTAAGTTATCTTCTCATTTTAGTTAATTTATACTAGATTTAACATGTTCTTATCCCACTCCATTTGTATAAAGTCTCTTATTACGAAGCTAAATGTTTGCACTACGTATATTTAAAAGCAGAGATATGTTTATGTTGTCATATCTGGATGTATCCCTAGCTCATAACAACAACTTAGACACATATATGCACCTCATTGAATTGTTTATCACATCCCATTTTATTTACGCTTATTTAATGGGTCACAGGGTTTTAATACTAACCCATCAATTTCAAGTTCTTATTTCCTTTTAATACTAAGCCTATTATAGTGGCTGTGTAACGGTTTAGCTTTTTGCTATTCTCTTTACTATGAAGGTTCATTTTGCATCCAATTAATAGAACTGTACTATATCTTAATATGCTGGACTGAGTTGTATTCAACTACATGCTAATAGAATATTACATCTTATCGTTTTACCTACCGCAATGAGCCTGAGATAATATCACTATCAACATGTTAATTTAAACATGCAAATACTTTATTTAACACCCCCCACTCTAGAACATATAGACACTTAAATATTAACCTCTTAAATTGCATACAAAAGAGATATAGGATATATGATATTATAGGGGCTGACATTTCCATTTTCATATATTTAGCCAAAACTCCTTGCTCTTATTGATTTGTTCAATGCAACCCATGTTGTATCTGAAATCCTAGGAAATGTCTTAAGTTTGAAGGATTGATATCCCTTTACACTATTTTATTTGATATTTTTACATTAGGATAACTTATGGAAGCTGAAGCTTTATTATTAATATTTATACACTAGACTTTAGTGCTGCTATAACTTACTTTGCTAAGTACTTCTTCCTAGAAGGGTTCAGTCTGATTGTTAACTTAACCTAGCAAAATAGGATCAGGGAATTTCCCATCTTATTATATATTATTTACTAGCTCGATATCCGTTAAAGTTTGAGTTCCTTTTAGTGTAAATGTCTCCATTATATATTTCGTATGGCGACAATCATTGTTTAGATGAGCGTGAGTGATGAACATTATAGTCCACTATAAGCATGACTTATTGATTCCTTATAGAATACCAGTTGTATCACATTATTGAAAATGCATAGTTCAGTTACATGCTACTTTAAATGGACCGGTGTTAGAAAATCTAGGCTACATGTCCACTTGCTATGACGCTATCTACCCCTACTGGGGAGTAAATAAGTTCTATTGTATCTACAACGTTCTCACTCACATGTCCTAGACTCCAAATGACCGCGTTTTTTTAACAATTTAGCTAGTTCATAAACAAGTTCATAGTCATTTTGTATTGAAACTAAAAAAAAAAAAATATGCTCTTATATATGATTATGACATTTTTATATATGCTGTTCTGTATGTTAGGGGATTCTTTACCTTTAGTGGGATTGTTTGTGTTTTTACTGTTATATATATGCAGCTGTTACAAGCGCCAGCTTAGAGTCTCACACTTCAACATCCCACAGGTTTGCAGAGAACATATTGAGTGTAATAACGCAGAGATATTTAAGTATTGCCTAAGAACTTGGGAAATACGGCATTGACCTATTACTGTCGGGTTCGAAAGCTCTCTGGGTTGCATGTGTTAGACTCGGTGTTAGCCTCTATTGTTATACTATGACTGTGAAATAGTTGCCCACTATAAATAATGATCCAGGTTAGTTATTATTTCCTGCTCTGACACAATGTGTGTGTTCCCAAGTTATATTTTTAAAATTTAATGCGTGAGAATCTAACTAAATAGCCTCCTTATAGGAGCTTAACCCAACAGGGACTTCAGAGGCTAGACAGGTTATTTATATGAGATATAGTTTCCTACAATCGCTTAATACAGGCGCCAACCTAGCTCCTAGATATCTCACTATTAAGGAGTATATATATCTACATGTAAGTAAGCTATTATTTAATACAGGGAGCGTTTCTATCTTGGATGCTTTCCAATACTGACATATCATCAGAGGTATGCTAGCACTAATATACTACCCTCCATTTTTTGATATATTTGATTTATTTTGATCTAGTGTGGAATTGCACGCTTGATAATTTTGGATTAAGGGTTTAAATCTGTGATACCGCCCTACACTGCAAGTGACTTCCCTTCCCTTGCTAGCCTAGTTATGATTTTAATTATTGCATATTATTGATACCCAAGCCCAACATATAACTTTATCCCCCTATAATTATAAAACACCCATATTACCAGAGCCTTCTATCTCATCTAAGTTAAGGAATTAGTGAAACATGTATTATCTGTTTGCCTATAGATTGTTCAACCTTCATATATACCCCCACTATGAGTATACATAGCTAACAATAGGTGGATAGTTAACCCAGCTTCATGGTCCATTTAATTTCCTTCATAGGCAGGACTAAAAGCCTCCTCCAAGTTCCCTAAAATTTTATCATACACATATGGCTCCGCCCTCCACCCTCTCCCTCCTATATATGGCGGTGCTCACCCGCTGAATATCCCCTTCCCTTTTGTCTCCATAAGTATTCATGCTCCTTTTGAAGCTTCTAAGGAGCTAGACTTCTGATCATCAGACATCCTTTATTTTCTATACTTTTGGTCCATAGGGCCTAAAACTATGTTTCTAACTGGTCAGTTATACATTATATGTTATTAAAAAACTGAGGTCTCATTAGCCTTTAGTCAATGTATTATATAGATGCTGAAATGTTTTGGCTACTTATGTTTGTATTCTGTTCTTTTGACAAAAAGGTGTATTGTGTTTTATGTATGTTTTATGCAAATACCTCAATAAAAAAATTATAAAAAAAAAAAAAAATATTAGTACATTAATATGCCACTGTCATAGAATTAATACTAGAATTTTTTGGGGGGGTTAACAGGGTAATAAACATATTTACAAATGACTATTATTTATTCATAACTAATCTACAAACTAATTACTATATCCCCTTCATCAGTGGTATACGGCTCCATTGTTTAAATTTAATCATATATACTATATATATATATATATATATATATATATATATATATATATATATATATATACCTGTTTAAATACCTGGGACCCTAAAACAGCCACACAATGCAAGCTTTCAAATCCAAACAAACTAGGAACAAGGGAAGAGTGCACAGGCATGTGTAATCACCCTAGACATATACAAAACACGGAAGGGAACTGCACTCTCATACCGGACAGGGTACACATCCCATGACAGCAACATGCTCAGCCCTGGGTGCCACTGGTCTGGGTGCAAGAACCATAGGGAAAATTACAAAACAAATTAATACAACACACAGAGAAAACCCAGCACTCACTTACAAGCTCTCAGCTAAGATTTAAAAGCAAAAATGGAAAGGTTAGTTACCACATCTGGCCAAATGGGACAAGCCCAGGTCCTTTCCAATACCTGGGACCCTAAAACAGCCACACAATGCAAGCTTTCAAATTGTAATTTTCCCTATGGTTCTTGCACCCAGACCTGTCTGGGGCTAACTGCCTGTGGCTCTGGGGACAGCACAGCTTCCTGTGAGTGCCAGTGGCACCCAGGGCTGAACATGTTGCAGGGTCATGGGATGTGTACCCGGTCCGGTATGAGAGTGCAGTTCCCTTCCGTGTTTTGTATATGTCTAGGGTGATTACATATGCCTGTGCACCTTTCCCTTGTTCCCAGTTTGTTTGGATTTGAAAGCTTGCATTGTGTGGCTGTTTTAGGGTCCCAGGTATTGGAAAGGACCTTGACGAGGTACCTGGGATTGTCCCATTTGGCCAGATGCGGTAACTAACCTTTCCAATTTTGCTTTTAATTCTTAGCTGAGAGCTTGTAAGTGAGTTAAGGGTTTTCTCTGTGTTTTGTATATATATATATATATATATATATATATATATATATATATATATATATATATATATATATATATATATATATATATATATATATATATATATATTACTATGTATATTGGTGATTAGTCTTACATTTTAATAGATAGATGTGTTTTAGTCTTCTGCACAGGGTATTAGGGGTCATACCAATCATAATATATGTGAAGCCTTCTGATATGCCAATACACAATCACATAATTTCATATGTAGATCTGATGTGCGATAGTGGAACAGAATAAACAGGAATCTGACAGCTGTCAAAATATTGCCGAGATTGTGGCTACGTAGTGACACAGTAGATGGGCGTCTTTTGATGACGTCACTTATGCGCCACCTGTCTTTGACCCACATGCCCGTGTCATTCATGGTGCACCTGTGCTGTGTGATATGCATTTGGGGATGGTTTGTATATAAAGAGGAAATGTATTCATGTATGTTGCTGCTATTTTTCTATGTATTGCATTTAAAAAAGGGACTGGTCCAGTTCTGAAACTTTATGCATATTTTTTTCAGATGAACATTAAAAGCTAAGTTTTAGATTAAAGGACCAGTCAACACTGTAGATTTGCATAATCAACAAATGCAAGATAACAAGATAATGCAAAAGCACTTAGTCTGAACTTCAAATGAGTAGTAGATTTTTTTTCTGACAATTTTAAGTTATGTCTTTTTCCACTCCCCCTGTACGATGTGACAGTCATCAGCCAATTACAAATGCATACACGTACCAGGTGACAGCCATCAGCCATTCACAAATGCATACACACTTATTCTTGCACATGCTCAGTAGAAGCTGGTGACTCAAAAAGTTTAAATATCAAAAGACTGTGCACATTTTGTTAATGGAAGTAAATTTGAAAGTTGTTTAAAATGGCATGCTCTATCTGAATAATGAAAGTTTAATTTTGATTGAGTGTCCCTTTAAGACCACTGGGTGCTTATTTCTGCTATCTGAGTGCTTATTTCTGCTGTCCGTGGCTGCAAATAGACTGTTATATGGAGTGCATGCTTTTGGACTGATATATATATATATATACACATATATATACAGTATATATATATATATATATATATATATATATATATATACACACATTTAAAAATGAAAATAATTTATTTTTTTCTATGTAAAGAACATTGGAATGTGAAATGTACATAACTACCCTCAAGTTTAGAGATTTAGGTCTAACACAGTTAAAGTCTATGGGGAGAAGAAGTTAACATGGTAGTGATATCCAAAGTCCTGAAGTTTACAAGTATCAGGTTTCGTTCACACTATAACGTTTTACTTTTAACTTGTAGTACACGTGCTACCCCGCCTGCAATAGAAGTTTAATTTTAGCGGTGTACATTTCACTTGTAATCTGGCCCAAAGTAGGGGGAAGAGGAGCTTGGCTGTTGAAAAACAATTGCAGCAAATACAGTATCAAAGCAATCAGAAAGTTCTCACCATTGACTTGAATCTTAATGTTTTCTAAGAATACAGAAAATTATTTTATCACTAGATTCTTTATTTTCCTCTTTTTTCATTTATTTGCGCCAGATTAGGAGTGGTGCGCTAATAGATACGTGCAAGTGAAAAGGGATTTATTGCGTGTTTTTCTGTGCATCTGGTTTAGTGCTTGTATGACAAGCTGAAAGTAAACACGAACATGTGAGCGCAATCGCAATTTATGCCAGAATGATTATGGCTTCCTCTTACCTCTGGTTAACTGTTCCGCAAAACAAAAAAGTGTCCCAAAACACATCAAAAATACATTACAAAGTACACAGTTACACTCATGATTGCTCAAAGAATGTATAAGGTCCCACTGATATGAGTGGAAATAGTGGCAACGGTGTTAGTTTAAGCAAATATCAACCCCTTCATAATATAGTATGCTGAAATAATAGTAGATATATAATCTATTTAGTATTCATTATATACCAGTTAGTATCACTGGTGAAGTGTAGGAGAAGGGGGGTGCTGACTGTCTGATAGATATATAGGTACAAAAAAGAGAGAGAAGTTTGACAGTACCCAGCACTCACAAAACACTATATAGTAACAGTATGCATTGAAAACCAGATTGTGTCAAGAACTGGTTATTAAAACGTAACTTTTACTAATGATAGAATAAAAAGGGTGGTAAATAGTACCAAATGTATAACATAAATATGTGAGACATACATTTAAAACTTAGATTAAAAAACAGATCAGGACTGTGTGTGTGAGACTTCAAAAACAGAATTACTTCCCTGGGTAATAGTTCAAATACACCGTAATCCTCAGGGCTCAGAGAATACACGGATTGCTCTAAAGCTAATCTAAAAAGGGGATTGACCCCAACAACATTACCTAATCTGAGCAATACTGGTATCTAGAGCAGGAGAGGAAACAGTTTGTAAATGACTAATTAAGGAAGGCAATTGCCACATCAATATGATCTTAGAAAGGACCCAGGTAAACACAAATTAGCAAGTCTCATGCACACAGACAATGCCTGATGTACATTTCGCCGCTAGAACGGCTTTATCAGAGGCTAACCAGAGTCAGGGCCCCAACCCGGTATTTGTATCGTCATTGACCAATAGAAATTGGTTCTAAGCACACACCTCTAAATGCAGCCTATCACAAGAGGCTTAACATAATTGGTTAAAGATTCATCACATGATCGTATCAAGCAGATGTCAGGCTAGTAACATGTTGAAACAATTTTGTAATATAAGATATTAGATATTCGCTACATTGTTTCAAAATCAAGTAATAGGTGTCAGAAGCATTGAAAGATGTCAGCCTAGCTTACTAAAAATTGTCACTCCCACCTGGTCAAAGATTAATTCTATCCACCAATTGGATTAGAAAGTGTCTAACAATACAACAATCTGCGTTCATTACCAATGACTGATTTTCATTCACACATTTCAACACACGTATAATGAGATTCATCCTTCCTATGTCACACGTAGGAAAATCCTCAATTGATGCATAAATCCTCTCCATGTATGTTGATAGAAAATTTTATTGCATTTTTCAAAAAACGATCATAAGAGAATGATGTCAACATCCTTCCTATATCACACGAATGTAAATTCTCTATTTATGTAGAAAAATAAATATATAAAGCCTCCCCATATATACTGATAGAAAATTTAAATTTTAATTGTGTTTTTCAAAAAACGATCATGAGAGAGTGATGTCAAAACTCATTCACACTCTTCTTATCTGTCAGAGCAAAGAGTAATATTACTCTTTGCTCTGACAGATAAGAAGAGTGTGTCTTATTTAAGTCAATTTGTGAATGAGTTTTGACATCACTCTCTCATGATCGTTTTTTGAAAAACGCGATTAAAATTTAAATTTTCTATCAATATATATGGGGAGGCTTTATTTATTTAGAGTCGATGAATAAGGCGGAACAGCCGAAACATGTCAGACTGGCCTTTAAGTAGTGTTTTTGGCTTTTAAATATTACTGCACGTGAGCAACTTTGTTTTAACATGTCCTAATAAAGAGAACTTTTATCTTAAGCAGTACCATTTCTTGGAATCTATACATATCCGACCTGGGAGAGGGCCGGTGTGTACTGTAGAAGGGCAATCCAGCCCACCCGAGGGGGCTCCGGGTAAGTCAGCTCATAACGAACGCCAAGACCGGCTTATTACATAGGAATGGAGCAACGCTGCCAGCCCGAGTGACTTACCTACAGATTTGCCGCAACTAAGCACGTGTATCGTGACGTCAGACGCCGAAGGGGAATCTCCAAGCCACGAGAGAGTGGAGTACTAGAGATCCCGGAGGGCTCAGGAAACAGTGTGACCAGAACGAGGTGTCTACATCGGGCAGAACATGAGCAGGTGAGAGGGTAATATTTCTCTCACATCCTATACAGAAGCCGTTAGCGGTCGGATATCCAGGACCACGAAGCACTTCACGTTACCTCTAATAAAATAATGTGTGTGACCCAGTTACAATCAGTGTAAACAGTGTCAGTGTTATACATCCCATAGTAATCCAATACATCCCATAATAACACAAACAAACAAAGAATTTAAAACAACAGATCAAGATGTGAATAGTAGATAATAAACATTGTCTTATATGTTGTTATCACAACCTAGTATCTATAAGCAGAATGCCCATAACTAGCAAAAAAGGAGATAAACAAACTGAAAATTATGTGCTAGAGGGTAGATAGCATTTACCTAATCGTACAAAAGTGGCAACCTACTGTTAGCAGAAGACATAGCAATGGGAGCTTGCTCAACAGTCATCGCAGAAAGCTTACCACCAATGTCATATCTACATGTTATGTCTAGAGTAGACTCGAGTGTCAGTCTACTGTTATAGGTGCGGTGTATTGTGAGCATAACTGTATTCCTATAGGCTGAATGGGACAAGCCTTCACCCGCTATCATTACCTGCAACAATAGATAGTGTCTGCTGTCTCTATTAGGGCTAGTAATGTAAATGGACTATCGGAGTGATAGGGGTAGTCAGATAATAATTAATATCACAAAGCCAATGTGTTACAAAGGTAGTGGGACACGGATTTAATACAGAAAAAAATATGTAATACAAATCTAATTGAGAAGGGGCATGATATATAACTATCCCGGATATCTAAAACATAAATACTCTGTATGTGTGTCACACCCCCTTACTGGACAGCGATGAGACAGCCTCAATATATTGTAGGATTTTATAAGTAAAAGCACAAAAAAATGTAAATGGATACATAAAGTGAGAAAAGGGAGCAACCCCTAAAATTGAACATTTGCGTACAAAATAAGGTATTCAAGTCCTAACATCAGTACTGTATAAAGCGTATATATTCTAAGAGATACTATACAGATATTAAAAGAGTAAATAGGTAAAATCAAGTACATTACCACCTATATCACACGGATATCCAAAACACTTAAGAGGAAGCAATGCCATTCAACCCCCATATTCAAACTATTGGGGTATATTGTCCCTAGTTTATAAATCCATTGGGCTTCTTTCTTGAGTAATAATTTCTCCCTATCGTCTCCCCTCCTCAGTGGGGGAACGTGGTCAATAAGGATAATGCGTAAGTCCTTCACTGAATGTCCCTGTTCCAAAAAGCGCCTGGCCTCTGGTTGTTCGCTCTTTTTCTTATACAGTTTAGTCCGTATGGCACGCCGATGATTAGCCATACATTTTTTTATGTCTTCAGACATTTTGCCTATGTAAAATAGGCCACAAATACAGTTCTGCATGTATATAACAAATTTCGTAGTACATGTCAGGTGATGTTTGATAGAGAAATGCTGGTTAGTGTCGGGGTGTCTGAAACTGCCCCCTTGGATCATGGAATGGCAAGTAGTAAAGCTTGGACATCTGAATGATCCTAATCTAGAATGTCTGGTAGTTGCTTTTGTACTGTAGTTGTTAATTGGGTCTGTCCTCATGAGAATATCTCTAAGGTTCACCTTGTCTATATCCTACTCTTGGAGGTCCATAGTCACTGAATGGGAGAGTGTAATCAGATATAATAATATTCCAATTGTCCTTCAAGTGTGCCAGTCTGTGGTGAGAATGTAGTGGTGAAGTTCACTCTCGGTTAGTTCTCATGTGGCACAACATCTTTTGTCTTGGCATCCTGTTGGCTAGCCAATGCTGCCTCCCTGGCCCTAGTGATGGTCTCTTTGTTATACCTCCTTATCGCAAATGTCTGTTCTATCTCCTGTATTTGTTTTAGGCTTTTCTCTTCATAAGAATTATTTGGTATAAAGGCTAGTCACATCCATGCTTGCTAGGATGTCATCAGGTCACAAATCCTTCACTTCTGAGAGAATGTCTATGAGTGCCAGTGAGTCTCGTAGATACGATTTCATGTGTAAAACAAAGGGTTGAAGCATATGATCAACAAATGTGGCAAGTGGTTGTAAGAAGGAGCCCCGATCATATGCTTCAACCATTTGGTTTACACATGGAATCATATCTACGCGACTCACTGGCACTCATAGACATTCTCTCAGAAGTGAAGGATTTGGGACCTGATGACATCCTAGCAAGCATAGATGTGACTAGTCTTAATACCATTATACCCCATGAGAAAGGTATTAACATTATTGCCAGATGCCTGAACAAATAGCCATATGTAGGACCACCACCAGAATTTATTCTTGAACTATTGACAACCTATCTCAAATGCAACTACTTTAAATTTGAGAAAAGTTTTTGCCTACAACTGACAGGTACTGCTATGTGTTTGAACATGGCTCCAGCCTTTGTAAACCTGTATATGGAATATATGGAGGAGGAGATACTGAATATCTATGCACAGGGATCCATTATCCATTATAAGAGGTACATAGATGATAGTCTTCTCATATGGAGAGAGTCTATTGATGAATTTAATGAATGGATAAAAAGCATCAATACCACTACCTGCCCAGTGAAATTAATGGTCACAACCAGCAAGCAACAATTGGATTTCTTAGACCTATGAATCTTCAAAGATGGAACCAATTTGGGAACTACACTTTTTAAAAAAGAGATTGACCATAACTCCATCCTACACGCCCAGAGTTGTCATCCACAATCACTTATCAAGGCAATCCCTAAAGCACAAATGCTGAGAGTTATAAGAAATAATTATTTTGAAGAGACAGCTGAAACAAATACAGGAGATTGAAAAGACATTTGCCAGAAGGGGGTATAACAAAGAGACCATCACTAGGGCCAGAGAGGCGGCATTGGCTAGCCAACAGGATGCCCAGACAAAACATGTTGTGCCACATGAGAACCAACCGAGAGTGAACTTTACCACTACATTCTCACCACAGACTGGAACACTTGAGACAGTATTGAAGGACAATTGGAATATTATTAGATCTGATGACACTCTCCTGTTCAGTGAATATGGACTTTCAAGAGTAGGATACATATGGGGTAGGAACCTTAGTGTAATGTTCTTAAAGTTCTCAGTCAATTAACTGTATCAAGGATAACGATACTTGTTGTTTAAGTTAATATAAACATAATCCTTTAAAACAAAATATGGTTTTGTGCCACTATGCAACCTTGCCTTATAGGTACTTCCCCGGTTTACAAAGTGACTTAATATTGCCAGGCTGTAATCAGCTGTGTTCCGGAGTAGCTAAGAACACAGGTTAATTACTGATGGCAAGGATCAAAAGATATATATGTTAATACCTCACCAACCTTGCTTGTGAAAATGGAAGTCCCCAGTATGGTTAATAGGTACTGACCGCGACTCCGGCTTCTAGGTCTGTGTGAGAGATGCTGCTGACAGGAGCGGCGGTAGCTGATGACGTAACCACAGCTCCGAGCGTCTCAGTCAACACAGCTTGTGAGGATCGCCAAGCAGGAACAGTCTGCGGTGGAATATAGCGTAGCGGAGGTTAGTAAAGAGTAGGTGGAGAAAAGACAAAAGTCCTCAGGCTAGTAGTTTGTTGTTGCAGGTTTTGCTAAAACAACTTCAATAATCCAGCAACTAGCTAAGTAGGCTGTGGTCCTTTATAGGGAGGAGGTGGAGTCTGCTTAAAGGTACAGTGTGAGGAAAACGAAATTCCTTACACAGCCCCCCCCAGGAAACTACAGCGAGGTTTCAAGGACGAGGTCTGTCCGGATGCCGTCGATGGAACTGAGAGATCAACCTGGGAGCGGAAAGATTGGAGACAGGCTCCCACGAATCTTCTTCTTGACCAAATCCCTTCCAGCGGACTAGGTAGAACAACTGCCCACGAATAAGTCGAGAGTCCACGATACTGTGTACCTGGAACTCCTCCTGATCATCCAATGCCTGGTTTCCAGGGAGATGAGTGAGAGGTGGTATATTCGTAAGACATGGTTTCACCAAAGATATATGAAAAGTAGGGTGCACCTTCATTGCAGGTGGAAGATCCAAAGTAACAGTAAGAGGATTTGAGATGGAAGAAATGACGAATGGACCGATAAAAGTACGACCAAGCTTCTTGCAAGGGTAGTGCAATTTCAAGTTCTTTGTGGATAACCAAACTCGTTGACCTACAGTGTAGTTAGGTCCAGGTCTTCGTCTCAAGTTGTAGTATTTACTTTGTGTAGCTTGGGAATCTAGAATGTGTGTTTTCACTGCTGTAAAAATACGAGAGATGTCATTTATAGTGTCATTCACCTGAGGGCAGGGAGTATCTATTTTAGGCAAAAGGTCTGAGCGAGGATGTAAGCCGTAGTTGATAAAGAAAGGAGTGAATCCAGTTGATGAATTCACATGATTGTTATGAGCAAATTCCGCTAAATGGAGATAAGCTGCCCATGTATGTTGTTCCTGGGAACAATAACAGCGTAAGTATTGTTCAATGCCTTGATTCACTCTCTCAGTTTGTCCATTGGACTGCGGGTGAAAGGAAGTAGTTAGGCATTGTACTATATGGAGTGATTTACAAAGATGCCTCCAGAACCTGGACGTAAACTGTGTTCCACGATCGCTTACAATAGACTTGGGAATTCCATGCAGCCGTACGATCTCCTTGAGGAATAAGTCAGAAGTAATTTTAGAGGTAGGCAAGGCGGTTGTGGGGATAAAATGGGCCATTTTGGAAAAAAGGTCCGTTACAACAAGTATGATATTGAATCCATTGGATCTAGGGAGATCCACTATAAAGTCCATGGAAATCTTCTCCCACGGTTTATCAGGCACTGGTAAGGGTTGCAAGAACCCAAAGGGTCACTGTTTTGCATGTTTGGAAGTTGCACAAGTGATACATTCGGATAAATGGTTACGACCAGATTGTCTGAGACCTGGCCACCAATAGGATCGGAGAAGTAGTTCTGTGGTTTTTTCTACGCCCATATGTCCTGCTAGGGGCGATTCATGGACCTGTTGCAGTATAGTTCGTCGTAGATTAAAAGGTATGTACAACTTGTTGTCTTTATAGTACAGGCCATCAGAATGTAAGGTGAGTTCATCTAGAGGAATCTCAGTATTAGCAGTTTGTTCTGCTTTGATCTGTGTTGCAACCAATCCAACAAAACATTCTCGAGGGATGACTGTAGATGGTGGATGTTCCAGGTGTCGGTTGACAGGCAATCGGGAGAGGGCATCTGCTTTTCCGTTCTTATCTCCTGGTCTGTAAGAAATGTTGAATCGGAACCTTGAGAAATAAAGGCTCCAGCGCAGCTGTCTTGAAGATAAAGTCTTATTAGTTTGAAGATACTGCAAGTTTTTGTGGTCGGTAAATATGACTGTAGGATGTACAGCACCTTCTAGTAGATGACGCCAGTGGTCAAACGAACTTTTAATCGCTAATAACTCCTTTTCTCCTACAGGGTAATTCCTCTCAGCCGGTTTTAGGACTCTGGAGTAGTAAGCGACTGGATGGAGAGGTTCCTTACAAGAGGGTCTTTGGGATAAGATAGCCCCTATAGCATATTCCGAAGCGTCGACTTCCAGAACAAACTGGTGATTTAGGTCTGGGTATCTCAGTACGGGTTCGGAGGAGAACTTATGTTTTAGGAAGTCGAAAGCTTCTTGTGCTTGGGGATTCCATAAGAAGTCAGAGTGCAATTTTGTCAAATCTGTAAGAGGTTTACTGATAGCAGTGAATCCAGGGATAAACTTCCTATAGAAGTTAGAGAATCCAAGGAAGCGCTGTACATCTTTCCTGGAGGAGGGAGTGGGCCAGTCAAGTATGGCACGTACTTTGGTACTATCCATAGATATACCCTGTTCCGTGATATTGTAACCCAAAAAGGTTATGTTTTTTGCTTCAAATATGCATTTTTCAGGTTTTGCATAAATTTTATTCAGCCTTAAACGGAGCAGAACTTCCTTGACATGATATCTGTGTTGGGTCAAATCAGAGGAGTAAATCAAGATGTCATCTAAATAAACTATGACGTAAACATCCAGTATGTCCCTGAAGATGTCATTTATAAAACATTGAAATGTAGCTGGGGCGTTACACAGACCGAATGGCATTACAGTGTATTCATAAAGACCATATCTAGTCCTGAATGCAGTAAGCCATTCGTCCCCAGCTCTTATTCTGATAAGATTGTAAGCTCCTCTGAGATCCAACTTAGTGAAAAACGAGGAACCACGTAATCTTTCTATTAATTCTGGGATTAATGGAAGCGGATATCTATTTTTCCTAGTGCGTTTGTTCAACTCTCTGTAATCTATTATAGGCCTTAGCGTGCCATCTTTATTGGTCACGAAAAACATGCCTGCCCCAGCAGGGGAGGTACTAGGTCTAATGAACCC
The DNA here is from genome assembly GCF_027579735.1 of Bombina bombina. Taxonomy (NCBI): domain Eukaryota; kingdom Metazoa; phylum Chordata; class Amphibia; order Anura; family Bombinatoridae; genus Bombina; species Bombina bombina. Next base: position 879,094,474 of record NC_069501.1, on the reverse strand, counting down.
CTTTTTAAGATTATCGTCAATGTAAACCTTTAAATGCTCTAGTTCGGGTTTAGAGAGTGGGTAAAGGTGTCCAAAGGGTATGGATACCCCTGGTAGCAGATCTATGGGGCAATCGTAGGCCCTATGAGGTAGAAGAGATACTGCTTCGGTCTTGTCAAATACATCTAGGAATTCTTGGTATTCTAAGGGTATGTGGTGTTCAGTACTAGTTACAGAGAGGAAAATGGAGTTGTTAGGCAACTGTTCAGTTCCTTCTTGATTAGAAAATGATAAGGTTAAGTGTGTCCAATCTATGTTTGGTTTGTGGGACCTGAGCCACTGTATGCCAAGAATTACACTGAACATAGGGGAGGAGATAACATCTAATGATATCATATGAGAGATATGATTGTCTATGTGTATAGTCAAGGGTAGTGTCTGATGTGTGAGAGGCCCACTTGATAGGATACTACCGTCAATGACTTTGACAGAGACTGGTGTTTGCTTTGAAATCATAGGAATTTTATTTTTTAACACAAATTTCATGTCAATGAAGTTTCCGCAGGATCCGGTATCAATTAGAGCTGTTGTCTGGATCGTGTACGACTCCCACTGTAAAATGACAGGAACTGTGAGATATGAGGTAGTAACAAACTAAATTGAGGTTGTGTATCTTACCTAGTTTTTGTTTAGCCAGTTGGGGGCAGTCCTTTACCTCATGTTTGGGTGATGCACAATATAGGCATAGGTTTAAAGTCTTCCTTCTCGTTTTCTCCTGTGTGGATAGTGGGCCTTTTATGAACCCTATCTCCATCGGTTGCGGCAGGTCCTTGGTAGTTGCAGTAGGTAATACTGACAGCCTCTTTGCAACACCCAATCTCTCACTACGTCTCTCTCTGAGACGCCTGTCTATAGATATAGCGACTGTAAAGAATTCTTCTAGAGTCTCAGGAATGCCTATGCATGATATTTCGTCCTTCAGGTCTTCACTTAACCCGAGACGAAATTGATTTTTGAGAGATATCTCATTCCACATAGCATCTCTTGCAAAAATTTTAAATTGAGTGATACAAGTTTCAACAGGATTTTTGGCCTGTTTTAGAGCACGCAAACTATTTTCTGAAGATATCTGCTTGTAAGGATCATCGTAAAGAGTTGACATCTCAGTAAAAAAAGCATCCAGAGAACCCAGGATAGGGTCTTCTTTTTCAAAGAAGGCATCTGCCCATGCCCTTGGCTCTCCTCTAAGGTAGGAGATTACAGTTAGTACTCTGGTTCTTTCTGTAGTATAAGTCTTTGGTTTAAGTTGAAACATGAGTAAGCAGGAATTCCTGAATTCCCTAAACTGTGCCCTATTACCAGAGAACCGTTCAGGAGTTGACACAGCAGGTTCAGGAGCATGATCTGTTGCAGCTGGTTTGGCTGCTAATGTTTCTCTAAGACAGGCTTTCAAAGCCTGATTCTCTACTTGTAATTCACGGAAGGAGTTGGATAAAAGATCAACTCTATCTGTCAAATTTTTTAAATGGTCTGCTATAGCGGTGGGCTCCATTTCCAACTTAAAGATTAACAGAACCTGTATAAACAACAACTTAATGTTCTGTACCAAGTTTAGTACGCCCTGTATTTTTTGGCTGGATTATTATGTAATGTTCTTAAAGTTCTCAGTCAATTAACTGTATCAAGGATAACGATACTTGTTGTTTAAGTTAATATAAACATAATCCTTTAAAACAAAATATGGTTTTGTGCCACTATGCAACCTTGCCTTATAGGTACTTCCCAGGTTTACAAAGTGACTTAATATTGCCAGGCTATAATCAGCTGTGTTCCGGAGTAGCTAAGAACACAGGTTAATTACTGATGGCAAGGATCAAAAGATATATATGTTAATACCTCACCAACCTCGCTTGTGAAGATGGAAGTCCCCAGTATGGTTAATAGGTACTGACCGCGACTCCGGCTTCTAGGTCTGTGTGAGAGACGCTGCTGACAGGAGCGGCGGTAGCTGATGACGTAACCGCAGCTCCGAGCGTCTCAGTCAACACAGCTTGTGAGGATCGCCAAGCAGGAACAGTCCGCGGTGGAATATAGCGTAGCGGAGGTTAGTAAAGAGTAGGTGGAGAAAAGACAAAAGTCCTCAGGCTAGTAGTTTGTTGTTGCAGGTTTTGCTAAAACAACTTCAATAATCCAGCAACTAGCTAAGTAGGCTGTGGTCCTTTATAGGGAGGAGGTGGAGTCTGCTTAAAGGTACAGTGTGAGGAAAACGAAATTCCTTACACTTAGAGATATTCTCATGAAGACAGACCCAATTAACAGCTACAGTACAGAAGCAATTACCAGACCCTCTAGCTGGATCGTTCAGATTTCCAAGCTGTACTACTTGTCATTCCATGATCCAAGGGGGCAGTTTCAGAAACCCCCACACTAACCAACGTTTCCCTATCAAACATCAACTGACATGTACTACCAAATTCATTATATATATGCCGAACTGTATTTGTGGCCTATTTTACATAGGCAAAACGTCTGACGACATAAAAAACGTATATGGCTAATCATCGGAGTGCCAAAAGAACTGCACTGGATAAGAAAAAGAGTGAACAACCAGTGGCCAGGCACTTTTTTAAACAGAAGCATTCTGTTAAGGACTTACACATTATCCTTATCGACCACGTTCCCCCACTGAGGAGGGGAGGGGGGCGACAGGGAGAAATTATTACTCCAGAAAGAAGCCCAATGGATTTATAAACTAGGGACAATCCACCCCAATGGTTTGAATATGAGGGTTGACTGTCATTGCTTCCTCTAAAGTGTTTTGGACATCCGTGTGATATAGGTGGTAATGTACTTGTTTTCACCTATTTACTCTTTTAATATACACTTTATACAGCACTGATATTAGGACTCGAAAGCACGTTTTTGTATGCTAATTTTAAATTTTAGAGGTTGCTTCCTTTTGTCACTTTATGTATGTATTTACATATTGTTGTGCTTACTTTTAAAATTCTACAATTTTTGGAGGCTGTCTCATCACTGTCCAGTAAGGTGGTATGACACACACATACAGAGTATTTATCGATTAGATATCCGGGATAGATATACAGTACTGTATATCATGCCCCTTCTCAATTGGATTTGCATTATATATTTGTGTCTGTATCATACCCTTGTCCCACTACCTTTTTGACACATTGGCTTTGTGATATTAATTATTATCTGACTACCCCTATCACTCCGATAGTCCATTTACATTAGTAGTCCTAATAGAGACAGCAGACACTATCTATTACAGGTAATGTTAGGGTGAAGCCTATAGGAATACAGCTGCACTCACAATACACCGCACCAGTAACAGTGGACTGACACTCACTTCTACTCTAGACATAACATGTAAATATGACATTGGTGGTAGGCTTTCTGTGATGACTGTTTAGCAAGCTCCCATTGCTATGTCTACTGCTAACAGTAGGTTGCCACTTTTTGTACGATCATGTAACTGCTATCTACCCTCTAGCACATAGTTTTCTGTTTGTTTATCTCCTTTTTTTGCTAGTTATGGGAATTCTGTTAATAGATACTAGGTTGTCAATACTACATATAAGAGGATGTTTTATTATCCATTATTCACATCTTGATCCGTTGTTTTAAATTCTTTGTTTTATTATGGGATGTATTGGATTACTATGGGATATATAGCACTGTCACTGTTTACACTGCTTGTATCTGGGTCACACACAATATTTTATTAGGCATTAATTAGACTACAGTTCCACTCACACATATGGATACTTTGTATTTAACATTGCATCAATGTAATTTTAGAATATTTTTAGATTATATAGGTATGTTTTTTCACTTGTTTTGAAATTATGTGTAAACCCTAGGGTTGTTATGACAACTGCTGTGGTGGTTTATTCACTAGGGGGAGGGTCCTATATGGTATTTAAGTTGGATTTTCACTTGTATTTGTTGGTCTGATGAAGGGGTGCAAGCCCCGAAACGTCACTGGAATAAAGAACACTTTTTTAAGTAAAGCCCAGTGAGTGCTGTTTCCTTCTACATATATTTGAAAGTTTACTCAGCACCCTGGCAAGTGTATCCTGTTTGTGAGAGTGCACTCATCTCTACCGCTATATATATATCTATCTTCAAAGATAGAGCACTCTCACCTTATTTTCATCTGCCAGGGTGTCAGAGGTTCAATATATGTGGAGATAGAAGGCACTCTCTGTTCTTTTTACAACAGATGTTTATTGAAACAAGTGTAACGTTTTGGGGGGGAACTCCACTTCCTCAGACAAAATTAAATTTTAAATGTTCTTGTATTTTGCCCAGAAATCAACTTCACCCAGCAGTGATTCAAACCTTCTTCCAGCTGATGAGTGGCAAACACCACGAAACAGGCTGTTCTGGGATGGTTCTGAATCACTGCACTAACCCTAGCTAAGCTTTTAAGCTGTGTGAACAGCGATACTTTGGCGTAAAAGCAGACTTGAAGTAAAAAAGTGTGTCATTGGGAACCTCATTTGCATATCTTACCCATAATCATTTGCTGCATTGGAAGCAATGTAATTGAGAGATTTTCTGTGGGGAAAACAAGCCTTCTGGCCTGTCTATATTATATATATATATATATGTGTGTGTGTGTCAGCCGAAATGTGTAAGCCCTTTAGGCTACATTGGCTCCTGATGTTATGGATATTGCTATGGATCATCTGCACTTTTGTTTTTAATGGAATTTAAAGGGACAATCTAGTCAAAATTAAACTTTCATGATTCAGTTAAGGCATGCAATTTTAAACAACTTTCCAATTTACTTTGTTTTCTTGATATTCTTTGTTGAAAGCTAAACCTAGGTATGCTCTGCTAATTTCTAGGCCCTTGAAGGTCGCCCATTTTCTGAATATATTTCACTGTTTTTTCACAGCTAGAGGGCATTAGTTCATGTGTGACATATAGATAATGTTGTGCTCATGCACATTGAGTTACTTAGAAGTCAGCACTGACTGACTAAAATGCAAATCTGTAAAAAGAACTGAAATAAGGGGGCAATCTGAAGAGGCTTAGATACAAGGTAATCACAGAGGTAAAAAGTATATTAATATAACTGTGTTGGTTATGCAAAACTGGGGAATGGGGAAGAAAGGGATTATCTTTGTTTTTAGACAATAAAACTTCTGGAGTAGACTGTCCCTTTAAAAAAGTGAACTTTAAAACAGCTTGTGGCGGACTTCGCTTTGTTCATGTTTATATGTGTGTACATATGTATTTATGTATTTATATGTGTATATATTACATCAGGAAAGAAGCAATACTTTATTTGTATCTTTGTATGGCAGAACAGAAGTGCACCCCAAGACAAAACATTCTGCGATGTGCGATGTCATTGCAGAAAGTGCAGCTCTGCAGAAAGCACAGGCAAGAACGTTGCAGAAAGAATGGTCCTATTCTGCCTCACAATTTATTCTGCCTAGTGTGTCATTTTCTAACTAACTGATTTGCCATTATAATTTAATCTGATCAGTAGTTGGTGGTAATCTGATCATAATTTTCCATTGTTAGCTTTCATAATGCTTAACAGTTTAGTGCAGTGCAATAATTGGCTGATGCTTAATGCGAAAGATCTACGCGCTGATTTTGTGATTTTAACCACCAGAATCGCTTTGACAGCTCTGAGGTAAGTGTTAGGGCGTTTCACTTACACTGTGCATTGTTTAAGATACACTGTAGTCCCTTCCCTGTATCCTGTGTCTTGCCCCTAATCGGGCTGAAGGAGGTGGTCACAAGTGACCACAAAACAGTATTTTATTAAAGCCTGCCCGTGCTACAACCTGTTACATGTGCACTGTGCCTCCCACTGGGGAACTTCCCCGGTGCAAATATTGCAGTTGCGGTTCAGGCCCTGGCGATCTGTAACACACACCACAACTCTGTAGCCTACTAGCCTTTCACAGTGTCTGAACTGCTGGGCAGATGGTCTGCCATGGGGGTATGTGATGCAGTCCATGGAGATCTGCAACATCGCAACTCTCACAGGCGCATGTACCATATGATGAGTAAATGAGGATACTCGCTGCTTCTCACTCAGCTGCATATGAGAAGAATTGTTAGCTATATGGTGCTATTCTGCTGCAGCTAGAGAGACTCAGAACATAGGATATGTTTTAGTTCCATACAGTAAAGCAGAAGCGGTATAGTGCTGAAACACGGTGGCTGAACGGCCTGTGTATATTTTAGATCGACACACTGTCTTGACTCGAATACATCCTGATCCTGTTCTCTACAGCACTCTATATAGCAATAACGCTTATTGTATGCAGCTGAGTAACACACTTCCTTTCTCAGATGCATAAGATAGCTATGGCCCATCAACATGTAAAAAAAAGAAAAATCTCCATAGTGTCCCATGGCCCCCCATAGAAGGTCTTGTGGGTCTTGTCTTGTCTTGTGGGTGGTGATATTGCACATAGGCTGTTTCCCTGCTGGGACTCCTCAAAGCTAACCTAAGAAAATGTTAAAAAAAAACTTTTTTGAGGGATAGGTGGGGGTACTCATAAATAGAAAGGCTAATCAAGGGGTATGGGAGAGAAAAAAGGTTGGGAACCCCTGCTCTAACAGTAGATTAAAAGCACACCTTATTTACAGGAAAAAACATCCTCCTATTAGTTGATCCCTTCTTGACAATATTAACCCTAGTCTTACCATTGGATTTACTAGTGTTGCATGTACCTCTAAGCAAATTGTCAAATTATTCTCATCCAAACATTCCTTTCTAAATGTATCGTAAACACATTTTGTTCAGTTTGAAAGACATTGAGATGCTTTGAGACAAAATTACAGTCTGGTACTAAACTATTTATTCTGTAAAAACACTGGTGTAGTAGGAAGAGTTACCATTAGGTATTCACTAGTTTCTAAACCAAGAAAGCCCAAATCAAATCCATTGTCCCTAAGATCCCAAAGTTGTTTCTGAAATACATTAGTTGGATCAACCTCTAAAACTCTATAATCAGCATCAAATAAAGCATATATGCTGTTTTAAGCTGGTGCTCCTATTGGTTTTTTCCTGGATTGGATTTCTACGACCTGAGTGCAGCACAACTTCAGCTAACATGCCGCTTCACGTCTACGTTCTCCTCTACGTGTAATTGGTGGCCTTGGTTTATTGACAGCTCAGTATTTTTACAAGATAACCGCTTACATAACGTCTGAAAGAGGATGTTGAAGCTGTGAGAAAGTTACAAACACTCTGTATGTTGGGGTTTTCTGCCGGTTGGAGGAATTAAGGTATGATTCAAGTTATACACTTGTTAAGCAAACTTTCGGTTGGGCTTATGCATCTGATGACCAGACATGCCACAGTGAAGTGCGGTTAGCACTATTTTCTTTAATAAACTGGAATATAATAATCTATTGACTACCTAATAACACAGGAGAATGAGTATTACACATGCTATTGTTGGTAATGTATTTGCCTAACTCTAAAGCCCTTACTGTGTTTATGAACTGTGACATATATACACACATAAACACATAAATACATATGTACACATATATAGAAGTACATTGGGGCCCTTTGCAGCCAAGTAGATGAAAACCTGTAAAATTATATTTATGCAATATTCATTTCTAATAAATTGTTAGGGGCTGAATTATCAAGCTCTGAATGAAGCTTGATGCCCCTGTTTCCGTGCGAGCCTTCAGGCATGCCGGAAACAGTAGTTATGAAGCAGTGGTCTAATTGACCGCTGCTACATAACTGGTCCGCTGCTTTGAGGCTGCGGTCTTCAATTCGCCTGATCCTATATGATCAGGCTGATTGACACCCCCTGCTAGTGGCCGTTAGGCTGTGAATCTGCAGGGGGCGGCGCATTGAACAAGCAGTTCACAAGAACTGCTTGTGCAATGATAAATGCCGGCAGCATATGCATTTATCGATGTGCAGCGGACATGATACGCTACATCATATCATGTCTGCTCGCACTTTGATAAATTGACCCCTTAGTGTGTATTAACTGTAAATATTTCACATTCCTATGTTCTGCACATAGCACAATTTAAAAAAAAATATAAAATATATCTGTATATATCTATACCTATATATAATTATCTGTATATATAGGTATAGATATATGCATAATCCCAAAATTCCATCAGATATATGTAGAAATATGTATTTATGAATAAATAGAAAATATTCTGCTATGTAAAATATTCATATTTTCATGTCGGATTAGCGCATATTCGATCAGGTTTGAGTAGGGTGTTATTTTTTTTCCACTTTTTTCCTCCATTGACTTCTATAGGGAATAAATTAACATGCGCTATATTCTATGTTGGGCTTTTTGCATGCATCCGTTTGGCATGTGAGCGAAAACAGTTTACTTTCAACTTGTAATATGATCACTACCCGAAGCACGGAACAATCTTACTTTTATTTTTTGCTTTCTTTTAAATCAGATAAAATGTGGGGTTTCCGGCCTTGGGATTTCAGCAAGTATTGTATTTGTAAATCAATTAAAAATTAAATACATTTTTTATTTTTTTATTTGTGTTTGTCTTTTTTTTATTTGTAGGAGCAAAGGCAAGAATATGCTCTATTCTATCAGGCATGCTCGTCTTTGTTCATCTGATGTATTTACTGAGGTAATGTTTAGGATTTGTGTATACATGAATATAATGTGCCCTTTTTCTTAAACCTAATTAAGGTTAAGAGATTATATTATTCTTTTAGTCCGTCCCTTTTATGACTGTAAGACTCACCTTACCTATTGATGTAATGATATCTGTCATGAGATGCAGGACATATGCAGGACACAGCAATGATGGTACAACTCTATTTTATTACAGAGCATAGCAATACACATCCAGACAGGTTGATTGTACTAAACTAACTGCGACACAGACACCGGACCTAAGCCCCGCCCACATGCTAGTGACATCACATCCTGCTATCATCACATCTTCCCCTTTTTCAAAGACAAAGCATACATTCGCATATATTAAATAACAAGGTACACCAACAGGGTATACAACAACATTTTGTTTTAGAACATTATAAAAACAGATAGATTAGAAAACATGAACAAATAAATTACATCCTGACTTGAACATCGGGGTAGACTACCCTAGTCCACAGTGACCATGGGATTATTCTGCCCATACTTCCGGTCACTGTTCTAGCTAAAGTCAGTCCCTGTATCGGGCCGGAAGCCTCACCACTCTTCCGCTTGATGTAACTTTGCATGAACTGTCCTCTGATACAGAAGATGGTGAACAAGAGTCTGCTGGAGGCAAAGATATATCCCCGCTATGATCTTGCTGAGGGGAAGGCACCTCTCTTAGAACAGGGGATCCCACCGGCGGTGGTATTGAGGTATCCGGTTCCAGACTCTCAGGTACAGGCTGAAGATGTCTTCGGTTACGGCGTGTAACCGTCCCTCCCTCTGTAAGGACTGTGTAAGACCTTGGTTCTGGAGAGCGGCCCACTACCGTAGCAGGCGTCTTCCATTTCTTCTCATCATCCAGTTTAATTCTGACACTTTGGCCCGCTTTCAGTTCCTGTAAAGGCCTGACAGAATGTCTCCTGTCGTAGAAGAAACGATAACCCTTTTTGGCCTCTTCATCCCTCCTAAGGACTTCGTCCCGAGGAACAGGGCCAGGCGGCTTGAAGACACCCACTGAGGGTAAAGTGGTGCGAATCTGGCGTCCTAGCATCAGCTGTGCCGGGCTAAACCCGGTGGCTTGAATGGGCGTCGCCCTGTATGACAAGAGGGCTAGGTACGGTTCAGATTGCTTTAGAATGAATTTTGTTGTTTGAACTGCCCTTTCAGCCATTCCGTTGGCCTGCGGATAATGTGGACTTGACGTGGAATGTACAAAATCATATTCCCTGCTGAAAGCACTGAACTCTGTAGAAGCGAACTGCATGCCATTATCACTCACCAGCTCCATTGGAATGCCCCAGCGGGCGAACAAGCTCTTCAGGCGAATGATAACGGCCTGACTTGTGATATCATTCAGGGGTGCTATTTCCAAATACCTGGAATAGTAGTCGATAACAACAAGAAACTTTTTCCCGTGCAGTTCGCACAAATCAGCAGCTATTTTCTGCCACGGCCCCGCAGGCAGCGGAGTAGACATTAAGGGCTCCCTTCTCTGAGTAGGCCGGCGTTCCCGGCAAAAGGCACATTTAGACACGTGATTTGCAATGTCGGAGCTGATCCCAGGCCACCACACAGCTGTAGCTGCTCTTTCTCTGCACTTTGTAATGCCTAAGTGGCCATCGTGAATCCTGTTTAACATCTCCTTCCTCATGCTGACAGGAATTACAATACGGTCTTGGAACAGCACCAACCCCTCCAGCTCCGTGAGCTGCGACCTCTCTGGCTGGTAAGCATTTAAAGACATCCAGGCTGCCCGGCTCTCGGGCCAGCCATCTCTTATGTACCTTATAACTTCTTGCAGATCTGTGTCCAAATATGTCTCTTTCTTTATCTCTTCCAGTTTCCTTGAAGAAATGGACTTAGAGGCCAGAACTGAATCAACATACACTTTTACATCCGATTCTGTAGAGGATTCTTCAGCAGCAGCCAGCGGGAGCCTGGACAGTGTATCTGCCACAACCAGCTGCTTCCCCGGCACATGCACTGCCTGAACATTGAACCTGAGTAGTCTCATTAAAAGTCTCTGGCATCTCAAGGGTGTTTTGTCGATGTCATAAGAATTGATAAGAGGGACTAGCGGTTTGTGGTCAGTTTCCAGACTAAATTTCTCCAAACCCACTAGATAACGCTGAAAGCGCTCACAGGCCCAAACTGCAGCCAGGCACTCCTTCTCAATTTGAGCGTATTTAGACTCCGCAGCCGTCAGTGTGCGGGAACAGTAGGCGATGGGCTGTAGTTTGTTGTCATTCAGCTGCAGGAGTGCAGCCCCCAACCCATAACTGCTTGCATCAGCACTAACCACAGTCTTTTTTGAAGGGTCGTAGAACCCCAGCACTGGGGCAGACCCCAGCAGGGACTTAGCATGCAGGAACGCTTTTTCTTGTGAGGGTCCCCAGACCCAGGCAACATCTTTCTTAAGCAACTCTGTGATAGGGTGCAAAACTGTAGATAAATCTGGAAGAAACTTGCCCACGTAATTTACAAGGCCCAATATCTGTCTCAGCTCATGTACATCCGAAGGGCTTTTCATCTGTTCGATAGCCCGAATTTTCTCGGGGTCCGGCTTGATGCCATCCCCGTTGATGATATGCCCAAAGTAGCATAATTCAGTTTTCCTAAAATGACATTTTTCTTTATTCAGCTTCAGCCCAGACTCTTTGATAGCCTGCAGCACACAACTCAAACGCTGATCATGCTCCTCCACTGTAGACCCATACACTAGAATGTCGTCCATGACGACTGCTGTGCCCACGTGGCCACTCAGGAGAGAACTCATTTCCCTCTGAAAGATCTCAGGAGCGGAGGATATCCCAAAGGGAAGTCTGCAGAAACAGAACCGACCTACCGGAGTGATAAAGGTAGTCAGTTTGCGGCACTTTGGATCAAGGGGGATCTGCCAAAAGCCGCTAGAAGCGTCTAATGTAGAAAAGAACTTCGCCCCAGCCAACTTCGGGGCTATATCTTCCAGTGTCGGCAGCACAAATCTCTCCCTCTTCACTGCCTCATTCAACCTTTTCAGGTCCACACAGATGCGCACCTTTCCGTTTTTCTTTGCAACTGGAACAATGGGGGCACACCAATCAGTTGCTTCAACAACCTCTTCAATAACCCCCATAGACTTCATGCGCATGAGCTCTTTCTCCACTTGAGGCATGAGCGGGAACGGAATTCTACGAGGAGTAGAAATACTGTACGGGACTGCGTCACTTTTAAGTGCTATACGGACAGGTTTGCAGCTCAGTAGGCCCAACTCGCCAAACATATCTTCAGAGATCTCATTCACTCTGGCCACGAGGCCCAAGTCACAGGCTGCTTTTCTGCTCAATAAACTGTTAACACACTGACCTCGGATCACATGCACCCACATGGTGAACTTCCTTTGTTTGTACTCACAGCTGGCAAGAAATTTCCCCACACAATCAATGCGGCCACCAGGACTATGAACATTTGTAGTAACCTTCGCCAGCTGGGGCTGTCGAGGCAGTCTCATAAATTCAGCAAAAGACATTACAGTGATATCTGCTCCTGTGTCAATCTTAAAATCAACATTGGCTCCCATTACAGTAAAGGTAACTTTCCAATCTTCCTCTGAGCTTGTCCGTTCCACAACAGACCCCACAAAAGACACTTCCTGACCCTCCTGGTCACTGTCCACCTGCATCTCCTTAATGTATTCAGTTTTACACACCACTTCAAAATGGCCTATTCTGTTACATTTTCTGCATCTTTTATCTCTGGCCGGGCATGTAGCACTCTGATCATGAGCCCGGTAGCACCGTGTGCATCGGCCATGTTGCGCCCATCCACTTCTAGGCCTTTCCAGTACTTTAGATCTACCGCTCACACTGTGCCTTTCACTAGTATTTTTCCTAGACTGTTGCACTTCATCCACAATACTCTCAGACCTCAGATCAGCACTTTGCTTTTTCACCAGTTCACTCTGGCGGGCCATCCTAATAGCCCCGTCTAATGTTAAATCAGGCTCTAACTGCAGCTTCAGGGAGACTTCAGCATCTGCAATTCCAATAACTATTCTGTCTCTGATTTGCTCTTCTTTAGCAACACCAAACTCACAGAATTCAGCTAATTCATACAGGCTGCGCAAAAATGACTCCACAGATTCTCCCACACGCTGATTACGTTTGTGAAAACAAGCTCTCTCATGAATCACATTTCTTTTGGGCACAAAGTGGGCACTGAGTTTATCCATAACTATATCAAAGTTAACTTCTTCCCCTTCTTGGAAAGTAAAAGCATTGAACACTGGCTCTACATCTTTCCCCATAGAGTATAAAAGAGAATTAACTTGTACTTCACCACTCTCCTTGTTCAGTTTGGATGCAATCCTGAAGCGCTGAAACCGCTGACGCCATGTGGGCCAAGCTGCAGGCTGAGAAAAGTCAAAAGGCTCAGGTGGGGTAAACTTTGACATCGTCATCATCAGAAACAGAAGCGTAGTCCAGAACTTCTGACACCATGTCATGAGATGCAGGACATATGCAGGACACAGCAATGATGGTACAACTCTATTTTATTACAGAGCATAGCAATACACATCCAGACAGGTTGATTGTACTAAACTAACTGCGACACAGACACCGGACCTAAGCCCCGCCCACATGCTAGTGACATCACATCCTGCTATCATCACAATATCCATTTTTTTTTGTTCTTAAAATATATAACTTTATCAACACTCTGGAATTCATATAGCATAGCATATAGTGATCTGTGTTACATTTATGTTAGAAGATATGGGATATTTAGGTCGGCTATCATCAGTTTGAAGATTTGTATGACGTAATTTGTACCAGGAATAACATATTTCTGTTTTTTTCTGTGATTCTGTTTTGATTCATTATTTCTGTGTCGCTATATGACAAATTTATGTTTTCTATGTTTCTTTTTCTGTATTGAATGTTGATTAACTAAATAAATATATATAAAAAAAAATCAAATGCATTTTAGTGACCAAAACTTACCTATATATTTAAAAAAAAAACATATAGGTTACCACTATGATAACACTGCAACTTATCTTGAGTAGCCCTAATATGATAGCAAATATGAGGCATATTATATCATGAGGGCTTGAGTACTTTAATTCCTTAAAGCCCAGCGATGTAAATCATAGTTTTGGTGGTCGGTAGGCTATTCAAGGCAAATAAGCTAAAGTTAAGCCTGAAATGCTAATTAAGACCGCAGTTATTTAGCTTTTCCGCCACCTAAAGTGTGGCAGATTTTAATCACCTCAGATTGATCAGGATAATTGATAGCCGCAATGTTAAATGTGGGTATTGGATGCTGCTCGTTCTTTGCGAGACCGGGTGAATAAGGTTCCTAATAGCAAACCTTGTCTGCTTTGCACATGATAAATGGAACCAAATGAGCTCCTGCACATCATTAACCAATCAATGTAAACAATGAAAGTGTGTCAGTGTTCTACATTTATTAAAGCCTGTTTGGAAGGAATTCAAACACTACAATTTTCAATTACAAATGAAACTACAGAAACATTAGCTAAAATAAATAGACTGTGTATTGGTCATTTTATGTTTTTATGCATAAGTTTATGTTTTGGCTAGATTATGAATGGAATGCTACATGTTGCGTGCAAATAATAAGGGATTTACCGCAGCTCTTTGAGTGAGTTGGAAGTTATCGCATGTATTGCAAGTTGAAAGTAAATGCTTGAGCGTAGTTGAATTTAACTTGCAACTTCAAAGCTCTGGTCAACAGTTAAGCTTGACTAGCTTCACAAAACACGTTAAAAATACCTGTAAAAGTACAATTACGCTCATTAAAAAAAGTATTGCATAAAAATGTTAAAAGTCTCACAGATAAGGGGCGAGATTACATATGCGGCGCAGGCTTCAGCGTAACTGCTAAAACCCACGCCGCCCGTAATTGCACCTCGCACATCTGGGAATCACATAAAACCCGCTGGCAGTTCATAAAGTGCCTTAATTCGTATAAACAAGCGATGTCCAGAAATGTGCATAAATACAAATTTCTGGAGTCGCAAGTGACTTAAGAAAATAAAAATAAATATCAAATCTCCCGTAAAAGTCTAACCCGCCTCCCAAAAATAAAGCCGACACGTCAAAACCCCTATATCCGCCATCCATATAGGGAACTAATAATAAATGTATTAAACCCTAAACCGACAACCCCCACAACGCAATATTCCTAATTAAACTATTAACCCCTAATCCGCCATTCACCCATGTACATACACATGTCTAAAGATCTATATGTATGTATATGAACTCCAAGAAAATACGAACGGCCAGATTACGAGTTTTGAGTTATGAGGGGTGTGGTGGTAATGTGCACGTTATTGTCACCGCTCACTTACCTACAGCGCTGGTATTACAGGTTTTTATAAACCCGGCGTTAAAAGACAAGAAGTGAGCGTAGAGCAAAATTGAGCTCCATACCGCACTCCAATACCAGCGCTGCTTAACTCAGCGGTGAGCTGGTTGTACGTGCTCGTGCACGATTTCCCCATAGACATCAATGGGGAGAGCCGACTGAAAAAAAGACTAACACCTGCAAAAAAGCAACGTAAAGCTCCGTAATGCAGCCCCATTGATTCCTATTGGGAAACTAAATTTATGTTACAACTAACACCCTAACATGAACCCTGAGTCTAAATACCCCCTAATCTTATACTTAGTAACCCCTAATCTGCCGCCCCAACATCGCAGACACCTACATTATACTCACCACCACTATAATAAACATATTAACCGCTAAACCACTGCACTACCGCCTCGCAAACACTAGTTAAATATTATTAACCCCTAATCTGCTGTCCCTAACATTGCCGACACCTACCTTGATTTAACAACCCCTAATCTGCTGCCCCCAATGTCGCAGCTACTATACTAAATTTATTAACCCCTAAACCTAAGTCTAACCCTAACACCCCCTAACTTAAATATAATTAAAATAAATCTAACTAAAAATTCCTATCATTAACTAAATAATTCCTATTTAAAACTAAATATTTACCTATAAAATAAACCCTAAGCTAGCTACAATATAACTAATAGATATATTGTATCTAGCTTAGGGTTTATTTTTATATTACAGACAAGTTTGTATTTATTTTAACTAGGTAGAATAGTTACTAAATAGTTATTAACTATTTAATAACTACCTAGCTAACATAAAGACAAATTTACCTGTAAAATAAATCCTAACCTTAGTTACACTAGCACCTAACCTTACAGTACAATTAAATAAATTACCTAAAATAAATACAATTAACAAAATTAAATACAAATACCTAAATTACAAAAAACAAACACTAAATTACAAAAAATAAAACACAAATTACAAGATATTTAAACTAATTACACCTAATCTAATAGCCCTATCACAATAACCCCCCCAAAATAAAAAAAAACCTAGCCTAAACTAAACTACCAATAGCACTTAAAATCGGAATCTAAGGGACGCCATCTTGGATGACGTCACTTAAAGGAATCTTCATTCGTCGGGTAGTTGTTGTCAGAAGAGGATGCTCTGCACCGGATGTCTTGAAGATGGACCCGATCCACGCCGGATGGATGAAGATAGAAGATGCCGTCTGGATGAAGACTTCTGCCCGTTTAGAGGACCACTTCTCCTGGCTTGGATGAATACTTCTCCCGGCTTCATTGAGGACTTCTTGCAGCTTCGTTGAGGACTTCTCCCGGATTCGTTGAGGATGGATGTCGGTTTTTCAAAACTATAAGTGGATCTTCAGGGGTTAGTGTTAGGTTTTTTTTAAGGGTTTATTGGGTGGGTTTTATTTTTAGGTTAGGGCTTTGGGCTGCAATAGAGCTAAATGCTCTTTTAAGGACAATGCCCATACAAATGTTCTTTTCAGGGCAATGGGGAGCTTAGGTTTTTTTAGTTAGGGTTTTATTTGGGGGTTGGTTGTGTGGGTGGTGGATTTTACTGTTGGGGGGGTGTTTGTATTTTTTTTTACAGGTAAAAGAGCTGATTTCTTTGGGGCAATGCCTGCAAAAGGCCCTTTTAAGGACTATTGGTAGTTTAGTTTAGGCTAGGGGTTTTATTATTTTGGGGGGCTTTTTTTATTTTGATAAGGCTATTAGATTAGGTGTAATTAGTTTAAATATCTTGCAATTTGTTTTTTATTTTTTGTTATTTAGTGGGTTTTTTTTGTTTTGTAATTTAGGTATTTGATTTAATTTTGTTAATTTTATTTAATTAAGGTAATTTATTTAATTGTACTGTAAGGTTAGGTGTTAGTGTAACTAAGGTTAGGTTTTATTTTACAGGTAAATTTGTCTTTATTTTAGCTAGGTAGTTATTAAATAGTTAATAACTATTTAGTAACTATTCTACCTGGTTAAAATAAATACAAACTTGCCTGTAAAATAAAAATAAACCCTAAGCTAGATACAATATAACTATTAGTTATATTGTAGCTAGCTTAGGGTTTATTTTATAGGTAAGTATTTAGTTTAAATAGGAATTATTTAGTTAATTGTAGTAATTTTATTTATGTGGTGTTAGGGTTAGGGTTAGACTTAGGTTTAGGTGTTAATAAATTTAATATAGTGGCGGCGACATTGGGGGTGGCAGATTAGGGGTTAATAAATGTATGTAGGTGGCGGTGAAGTTAGGGGCAGCAGATTAGGGGTTAATAATATTTAACTAGTGTTTGCGAGGCGGGAGTGCAGCAGTTTAGGGGTTAATATGTTTATTCTAGTGGCGGCGATGTCCGGACCATTAGATTAGGGGTTAATAATTTTATTTTAGTTTTTGCGATGCGGGAGGGCCTCAGTTTAGGAGTTAATAGGTAGTTTATGGGTGTTAGTGTACTTTTTAACACTTAAGTTATGAGTTTTATGCTACAGCTCTGTAGTGTAAAACTCATAACTACTGACTTTAGAATGCGTTACGAATCTTGCGGGATAGGCTGTACCGCTCACTTTTTGGCCTAAAAAAAAGCTTGTAATACTGGCGCAATGGAAGTCCCATTGAAAAAAGACTTTAGGAAAATTGCGTAAGTTAATTTGTAGTACAGCCAAAAAAGTGTGCGGGACAGCTGTACTTCCAAGACTCGTAATAGCAGCGGTAGTAAAAATGCAGCGTTATTTGAGTCGTGACGCTGCTTTTTTACTCATAATACAAAACTCGTAATCTAGCCAAAAAAATTTACACTCAGCTGTTCAATTTTCCCTCTGCTAACTAACAGCCTGATTTGAAATATTCCTGCCCCAGAACTCCAAGAAAATAAAAAGATTTTACACTCGGCTGTTCAATCTGCCCTCTGCTAACTAACAGCCTGATTTGAAATATTCCTGCACCAGAATTCCAAGAAAATACAAAGATTTTACACTCTGCTGTTCAATCTACTCTCTGCTAACTAACAGGTAGCCTTCTGGAAGACAGTTTCTTCATTATATTTTACCTACCCTGTTATTTTATTGTATGTGTTTTTATATTTAGTGGTAATTATTTTTATTTTCTGTTTTTAAATGTATATATTACCTTGACTTTGTAATTACAGGCTGTGCTAGTCATAATTTGCATACCTCTAGCACATTGCATATTTTATCAACTTTATGTCTGCCCATTACGTTAAATTAGTTTAAGCAGCTCTGGCCCATATATCTGTCTATTTATTTGTTTAATGATTTACTTCACCCCCTTGTATACCTCAGTCTTATCTCTGTAATATTTTGCTATTTTGTTTTTGCTTGAATGACCCTTAGCTCAAATGTCCATAAATGCACCCTCCCCATTCCTTTAAAACTCTTTTTGTAGGTTCATCATGACCCAGAACTCCAAGAAAATACAACGATTTTACACTCAGCTGTTCAATTTGCCCTCTGCTAACTAACAGGTAGCCTTCTGGAAGCTGATTACATTCAAATGTACCAGTTTCTGGATTCATTATGGTCAAAGTTCAAGCATACTGGCTCTATGAACGATCACTGTGTATATAGACAATGGCGAAATGTATGCACTATACAAACAAAATTGGCCAAGGCCCGATATTTCTGTGAAAATCTGAACAATAACATATCAAACCCTAGAAAGTTTTGGAAAGTTATAAATAACTTACACACTCCCCTAATCCACTCCCAACCCTCCACTGTCAAAGTGGACAACCAAACCCTGCAACTTTAGAAATAGCAAATGCCTTTAACAATTATTTTGTCAGATGCTCCACCACCCTGAATGACACACATCCTGAAACTACAAATGTGGATCAGGCCCCACTAAATCTACAAAGACCCAATATAGAGAAGTTCAATTTTAGACCTGTACCCATCAATGTCATTAAGAAACACCTTAATATTCTAAAAATGAAAAACCAGTCTGGACCTGATCAAATCCCAGCAATGCTATTGAAGCTCAGTGCATCGGCAAATGCTAATCCTGTCACAACCCTAATTAACGAATCCTTGGTGTCTGGATACCTACCCAAACTTTGGAAGACTGCAAGAGTAGTGCCTATCCATAAAAGTGGTGAGTTAGCCTTGGTTACTAACTATCGCTTAATATCATTGCTCCCAGGATTGTCAAAAATCTTAGAAAAATGCGCCCAAATGCAACTATGTGAGTATTACCAACAATCTAACTATTTGAGCCCTGTTCAATAAAGTTTTTCGCCCGAATCACTCCACTACAACTGCCCTCCTAAAAGTTTGTAACGACATCCAAGCTGGCATGGAACAAGGAGACCTAACTGGAGCTATTTTCCTTGATTTTGCAAACGCATTTGACACAGTAGACCACGACATACTACTGCTCAAACTAAAAAAACAGGTATTGGTAATCGTCCGCTAACCTGGTTTCGATCACAGTATGTCTCCATTTCTGATAGCGACTCCCTCCCTCTCCTAGTCATGTGTGGTGTTCCCCAAGGTTCCATTCTTGGCTCCCTACTATTCACATTGTTTATAAATGATCTGCTAAATGTCTGCAAAACCTCAACTGTACACATGTACGGAGATGACACATTAATCTATGCAAACAAATCTGATCTGTCGCAGCTCGAGGCAGTGCTCCAAGACCAGTTCACAGAGGTAGAAAAGTGGGTCTCAAAAAACAAACTCTTCCTAAACACTGACAAAACTGTCACAATGATCTGTGGAACAGTACCTAAATTACACAAACTACGAAATTCCCATTTACGCATCAAAACAAAATCAAATTGCACACTGACCTCAGTCTACTCTTTCAAATACTTGGGTATGTTGTTCGACCCCAATATATCTTTTGGCCACCACATAGAATAACTTGCATCCAAACTCTATCCAAAACTATTTGCCCTGTACAGAAACAAATCCTGCCTCAGCCCTACCGTAAAGGAAAAGATTGTACAGCTGATTCCAATCATGAATTATGGGGATGTAGTATATGCAGCTGCACCGCAAACTCACCTAAATAAACTTAATACACTTTATAACTCGTTCTGCCACTTTGTGCTACAATGTAACTACATGACCAACCATTGTGACATGCTAAAAGAACTAAACTGGCTGTTGCTGGAATCCAGATGCACCCTCCATCTTTCCAGCCTTGTGTTTAAGAACTTTTCAGGGAAGCTCCCACCCTACCTGAGCAGAATGCTCTTCCCGGCTGTTCCCACTTCCCATAACCCTCGATCCAGTACCAGCACATTATTTAGTCTGCCTCCATACAAAAAGAAAGCAGCTCAATCCTCCATTTGCTACAGAGCACCAAAATTATATAATGACCTCCCGCACACTTTAAAACCTTCCCTCTTTGCATATCTCAAAACAGAATGTACCTGTCATGGCTGATTATATATTTCCTACGTGTTCTATGTTAAATTTTGCATATATTATGTATTAATATTGTTTTTGTATTTTATTGTACCACTAGAGAAATCTCAATGTATCCTTCCTGGTAAAATATTTTATATATATAAAATATATATATTGTATATATATATATATATATATATATATATATATATATTTATATTTACAGACAGATAAACATATATAAACACATAATAATAATACATATATATATATATATATATATATATATATATATATATATATATATATATTTCTAGGGTGGTTACATATTCCTGTGCACCCTTCCCTTGTTTTCAGTTTGTTTGGATTTGAAAGCTTGCATTGTGTGGCTGTTTTAGTGTCTCAGGTATTGGAAAGGACCTTGAGCTTGTCCCATTTGGCCAGATGCGGTGACTAACCTTTCCATTTTTGCTTTTAAATCTTAGCTGAGAGCTTGTAAGTGAGTGCTGGGTTTTCTCTGTGTGTTGTATATAAATATATATATATATATATATATATATATATATATATATATATATATATATATATATATATATATATACAGGTGGTCCTCGTTTTACAACGGTTCAATTTACACCGTTTCAGAATAACAACCTTTTTTTCCAGTCATGTGACTGCTATTGAAAAGCATTGAGAAGCAGTGCATTTATTAAAATAGCCAGTAGGTGGAGCTGTCCACTTGTGTTGCAGCAAAAGCCAAGCAAGCTGAAATTAATCAGTTTAACCAGACCTGAGCTATCGAGCAGATCTCAAAGAAACAAGATCTTCCTGTCTATAAATCAGTCCAGATTGGAATGCATAGAAAGAACTGTTTGCAGAAAAATGCAAGTGAAGTCTGTGTTGTGTGATTATTTTATTAGGTTTATAATGCTGTTTAGCAAATGTTATTGTTCATTTAACTTAGTTTATTTATATATTCTGTGCTGTGTGATTATTTTATTAGGTTTATAATGCTGTTTTGCATTTAAAGTCTTCATTTCAAAGCTTTAAAAATAATATATTAGGTGTTACTTATGACAATTTTGAGACGGGCCTGGAACCTATATCCCTCACTTCCCATTTACTTACATTTTAAACTGGGTTTCAATTTACAATGGTTTCGATTTACAACCATTCCTTCTGGAACCTAGCCCCGGCGTAAACTGAGGGCTACCTGTATAGGTTTATATATATATATATATATATATATATATATATATATATATATATATATATATATATATATAACACAAAAAATCAGATATACCTGTATATAGAAATATTTATTTATGAATAAATAGAACATATTCTTCTATGTGAAGAACATTTGAATGTGAAATATGAATATTTCTTGTCCGTTTAGGGACATTCTAGGCCAAAATAAACTTACATGATTCAGATAAGGCATGTAATTTAAAATAATTTTCCAATTTACTTTTATCACCAATTTTGCTTTGTTCTCTTGGTATACTTAGTTGAAAGCTTATCCTAGGAGGTTCATATGCTAATTTCTTAGACCTTGAAGGCCACCTCTTTTCAGAATGCATTTTAAAAGTTTTTCACCACTACAGGGTGTTAGTTCATGTGTTTCATATAGATAACACTGTGCTTGTGCACATGAAGTTATCTGGGAGCAGGCACTGATTGGCTAAACTGCAAGTCTGTCAAAAAGTATATTAATATAACTCTGTTGGTTATGCAAAACTGGGGAATGGATAATAAAGGGATTATCTATCTTTTAAAACAATAACTATTCTGGTGTAGACTGTCCCTTTAAGTAAACGCAATCCAGGTTTGTGCGTGAGTAAGGGTGTTATTTTTTTCCCCTTTTTACTCTCTATTGAAGTCTATGGGGAAATACGTTTTTAACTTGTAATACCCGCGCAACCCGACTCGCAAAAAATGTTTACTTCTAGCGAAGTTAAAGTGCAATTAGGAGCGCTAAATAGCGCACCACTTGAAATCTAGCCCTTTATGGCGGCTGACATTTTTATTTTAATGTCCCTTTAAGGTAATAAGTTTTACTAAGATATTTTGTCAATGTTAGCTTCTGTTCTTGATTTTGATTATAAATATAATTGTAACAGAAGCAGTGTTGAGATTTCTTAAATGTTGGGCCATTGCAAGACTCTGAAATGTGTTGACTAACTTCCAGGAATTCTGACAAATGAATCCCAGCTGAACAGACGCCCATATGTTCATTTTGTGAAGATGATAATTAAGTTAGTATAATGAGATACTTTAGGAATGTCCTTGCATATGACTTTGTAGTTTTACTTTATATTTCATTCATTTATGTTAAACCAAGAAATGCATAAATTAAATTGCCATAGTTTGATCAACACTATAAACATGCTATATTTGTGATCATTGGAGCTGTGTTCTGTTTTGTAATATATTCACTGCTTTTGTAGTTAATGAAACCTAAAGGTCAAATTTAAAATGAACAGCGGCATACTTCATATTTAATTAGAAGATATCTTTAATTTACTTTCCCTTGCAAAAATTATTCCTTTAAAATGTATCACTGCTTCAGCAATAACTTTGAATGTGCATGTGACTTTCGGTCATTTTTGACTAGCTTGAACTTTCAGCATGAGGATACATTTATTTTCCAAAGGATCAGATTGTTAAATGACCCAATATTAGTAATATAATTTAAGACATTTAAATTTGGCTTTGATCAGTGGTGTATTTAGATTTTGTGCTGCCATAAGCACTCAAAATTTTGCTACCCCCTCTCACCGTACCCCCTAGATTTTAGGCCTTTTTTGGCCATAATATTTATTTTGGTCAGGGTGTTATATTTTTTTTTATGGAATATCCAAAGCAAATGTTCACTAGGGCTTGCAAAACACTTGCAGACACAAAGGTGGTTTGAATTAGCACGTGTACACATTATACACGTGAGCAGTAAAAATACTTATATACACAATATATATATATATATATATATATATATATAATACAGACGGCTAGCGCTAGTTAAGATACCTGCCGCTCCCAACAGAGACTCCAAAAGTGCTCCAATCAGCTGCCCTAGGCAAGTGCCTTATTAGCCTAGGCCAAAATACACAAAGGCTTTGAGTGTTAGTTAGAATGCTGCAGCAATGTTACCAGTTAAAGTGTTTGACATACTAGTTTTTTTTATATTTTGCACTTCTTTATCTTTATAATGTGAAACAAAGAATATGTTGGCCTCAAAAGCAGCTATTTATTAAAATTATTCATTTTATTTCCGGCATGCTCCTATATTCAACATGCAAAGGAATAGGTACGGTATGTTAGAATCCAATAAAAAATGTAGCAGCTATTTAAAGTTGCAATTTTATCGCTCTCATATGATTGAAAATCCTCCCCAAAGTCTTATTCTTAAATGTATTTTTATTGCTTGTATTCTTACAATTGCTCTTAAAGGATATTCCAAACATCTGATACTAGTTCACTAATATAATAATTTTCACTATCAGTCAGCAAATTCACCATACCTAAATGCCAAGGTCATTGCTTCAGAAATATCCTAGAAATAGTTCTTCTTGAAGAAGATTATGCTGTCTATAATTGTTTTTATTTTGTTCTTGTAGTAAACTAAAAAGCAATAATTTGGACTTAAATGCAAACTCTTTTTCACATAGGTCAATCAACTTATATTAGCCTTTTACAGTATAATTTAGGGGTATTTCATTATGAACCCAAATAAATTATTAATGAAATAATAATCAAAATGTGGAATTTCTAGGTACTCAGGTATACCACTGTTTTCAGCAGTACAGAAGTCTACATGAAACTATTTTAAATAACCAATGATAATTAAAAATAGTGCAGAGCTGTGCCTGTCAAATTATCTAGGGAACATGTTCCTGTAGCTTTTCCATATTAAATGATTCTTTTCTTCTCTGATGGGGATGTGGAAAAAGTAAATTGCTGCAAATTTGGGTTCAGTTACAACTTGATTGTTGTAAAAAAATATTTCTTCCCTGAGTTTCTTTTTTTTACTTTGCCAATGCCAATAGGATACACATATAATTAATGCAATTGTTTATAGGCATACATGATTATGCCTGTGCAACAGCATATATGACCAACACGCACACGTAACACAGTTGAAATAATTATATGCACCCCTTTAAATGGCCTTATTTATGAAGCCTTCAATAAGTAGAATTTCCACATTGGAAATAGACATCCCATAGCTTGTGTCATCTGAGCTGCCCAATCTAGCCCAAATGTATATAAAATACTTTTACATGTATTTCTAATCAATTTGATGTTATTTTAATGGACAAAATGTTTGCTTTTCTTTTGAAGAACATTTGTGAGATGCATACCAAATTAAAAGATGCTTCTGTCAAGCATGATAGAGGCAATGTGATGGTCTGGAGGTGCGTTGTAGTGGTAAAGTGGGAGATTTTGCAACGCCATGCAATACTCTGAGGATGGCTTGATTGGAGTTAATTTCCTCCTACAATAGGACAATGACCCAAAGCACAGCTCCAAATGATGCAAGAACTATTTAGGGAAGAAGCAGTCAGCTGGTATTCTGTCTTTAATGGAGTAGCCAGCACAGTCACCTGATCTCAACCCTATTGAGCTGTTGTGAGAAAAGCTTGACCGTATGGTACATAAGAAGTGGCCATCAAGCCAATCCAACTTGTGAGAGGTACTTTAGGAAGCATGGGGTGAAATCTCATTAAATTGCTTCAACAAATTGACAACTATATGCCAAAGGTCTGCAAGGCTGAATTGCTGCACATGGAGGATTCTTTGATGAAAGCAAATTTGAAGGACACAATTTTTTTTCACTTAAAAATAATTATTTTCTAACCTTGTCAAAAGACTATATTTCCAAGCTAAACTGATGCAATGTATGCTTGCATGAAAAAGAAGGAAAGGTCTAAGTGACCCAAAACTTTTGAACGCCAGTGTGTCTATATCAATAGAGAGAGAGAGAAAGAGAGAGAGAGAGAGAGAGAGAGAGAGAGAGAGAAAGAGAGAACGAGAGAAAGAGAGAGAGAAAAAGAGAACAAGAGAAAGAGAGAGAGAAAAAGAGAACAAGAGAAAGAGAGAGAGAAAAAGAGAAAGAGAGAGGGAGAGGAAGAGAGAGAAAGAGAGAGAGAATAAATATATATATATTACGTACACATTATATACAGAGCAAATTTGATAACAGAAGTAAATTGAAAAGTTGTTTAAAATTGCATACTCTATCCGAATCTTAAAAGTTTAATTTTGATTTTACTGTCCCTTTAAAGCATTCGTTTGAAAATGCTTTAAATTAATAATGCTTTTAAAAATAGAAATTGTAATAATTTATTTATTATCAATGAACAAAATGCAAAGTGAGTGAACAGTAGAGAAATCTAAATAAAATCAATATTTGGTTTGACCACCCTTTGCCTTCAAAACAGCATCAAATCTTAAAGGTACACTTGCTCACATTTTTTAAGGGACTAGGCAGGTAGGTTGCTCTAAACATCTTGTAGAAATAACTACAGTTTTTCTGTGGATTTAGGCAGCCTCAGTTGCTTCTGTCTCTTCAGGTAATCCCAGACAGACTATTGAGATCAATGATCTATGGGGACCATACTATCACTTGTTCTTCTTTATGCTGCAGAATAATTTTGGGCCAATCAGATGCCACCCTGATGGTATTGCATGATGGATAAGTATCTTTGTATAGTTCTCTAGTTTTTTTACAAAAAAAAACTACCGTCTGTAATAGCCAAATATTTAACATTTGATCCATCAGTCCAGAGCACCTGTTTCCATTTTTGCACCCCAATTCCAGTGTTTTTATGCACATTTGAGTCACTTGGTCTTGCTTTTACATTTGAATTATGACTTTTTGGCCTCAAGACCGTTTCTGACCAGACTTTTCCAGACAGTAGATGGATGTAACATTTTTCCCCTGGTTTCTGTAAATTTTGCTGCTGGATATCTTCCTGTTGTGAAGGGAAGGGAAGCATGATGTGTCTTTTATTGGCTGATTAAGTTTCCATGGATGACCACTGCATCTACCGAAAAATGCAACAAATGTTGCACAGCAAAGAGAAAGAAAGCCTTACTCTAGTATTGATAATGAGATACAAAAGTATAAAGTTGGCATATTGCCAGTCATTCAAAACAAAATAACTTTATCAAAGAAATAACCATAAAAAAACAGTCATAAATGCGTACACTTACACACACACACAAGTTAAAAATAGCTTTAACCCAGGGTGATACTTATATATAATCTCCACTGAGCAGTTAAATAAGGAGTCAGAGATAGTATTATAGCTAATGCATAGTGGCTAAACAGCTAATGCTAACTAATACCCACAATAGATAGGTTGATTAGAGCGTAACAAAACCACTGTATTATATCTTATCTATTTTAAAGTTCCTTCTATAGCGGAACTTGATTACTTTTACACTGACTATTGTAAAATAAATGAACATATCAGCAGTGCAGAATGAATAAACTTATAAGTGCATCCTGGTAAGCACCATAAAATGAAGGACTATGCCCACTGTGAAGTGCCCCTAATGTCCGTCTTACTAAACGCTTCCTCAGAGGCGTACGCAATGGCCAGTTCTGGAGTGTGCTATTATGATACTCGCTTTTAGTAAGTGCACTATTAGCACTTTAACTATGCACTTTTTAAGTTGTATTTACATCTAAAATTATATGTACCACATGTTACAAGTCCTATATATGTATAGGCTTTCTTTACTTCCAATTTAAACCCACATACATGAGCACAGTATGCATCTATTTATTGCACTGTCCTCCTTTCATTTTTTATTTATTAAACACTCTTTATTTTTGTCCTCATATCTAATTAAATTTGATCATACAGTTTCTTATATTAAATGAGTTTTTTATACTGTATGAATGCTATCACTATAATGATGTTTATATATTGTTTTATACACTCCTTTTCTTTACTAGTAGAGTATGACAATATCCGATAAATATATAATAATAAGTGTTATCACCATACAAATCTTTATATTATCTTGAGTACAATATAGGCTTCTGGATCATAGCCTTTCTTTATTCTTCACCAGGAAATTTTACAGTTTCTTCTGTATAAGTCTATCTGAACTATATATGACAACAAAGCACATCAGAGCTAAACCTAACCCTCTTGTCGATGTGTACAGGCAAAATGCAAATATATTGTGTATTGTATATCCAAAAATACGGGAAGGAATAGTGATACCATAAATATCTAATAAGTACAAGATCTGAATAGTTTATAATAGCGTGTTTTGATCCAATACATCCCCTTTGGCAGAATTACTGTACATAGATTAATACACTATAATACTGTCCTCCGAGTTAGGATAAGATTTACACTCTACATCAAAATTTATCATATGCCGCTTCCGCAGGACAGAATGTATATGAAATACAAGTGTCCATTTTAAGATTTTTCGAATTACATAGATTCTGCATGCCATCATAGGATTTACAATAAAGCGTGTATAATGATACTTCCATAGACAAAGAATGATTCTGACAGCTGTAAACCTACTTTTCCAATCACGCTGATTTATCTTGTCCACACAAAGATTTGGATTGGCTCCTATTAATGACTGGCAAACTGATCCGTCCTATCCAAAATACAATATTTCTTAGTAGGATCCAATTTAAGCAAAGAGGCGGTGCGAGTATCATGATAACATGCTCCTGAACCGGCAGGCACATACCCCTCTGAGGAAGCGTTTAGTGAAACGTGCACTTTCATGGCCATAGTCCCTCGTTTTATGCTGCTTACCAGGATGCACTTATAGGTTTATTTGTTCTCCACTGCTGATATGTTCATTTATTTTGCAACAATAGTCAGTGTAAAAGTAATCAAGTTCCCGCTATAGAAGGAAGTTTAAACTAGCTAAGCTATAATACAGTGGTTTTGTTACGCTCTAATAAACCAATCTAGTGTGGGTATTATTTAGTAGTGATGTTGCGAACCTAAAATTTTCGGTTCGCGAACGGCGGACTCGAACTTCCGGTATTGTTCACGAACCCGCGAACCGCGTGAACCGCCATTGAATTCAATAGGCAGGCGAACTTTAAAACCTACAAGGACTCTTTCTGGCCACAATAGTGATGGAAAAATTTGTTTCAAGGGTACTAACACCTGGACTGTCGCATGCTGGAGGGGGATCCCTGGCAAAACTCCCATGGAAAATTACATAGTTTATGCAGAGTCTGCTTTTAAGCCATAATGGGCCTAAATCAACTAACATTCCCAAAGTGGCTGTCTCAAAACATCCCGGACAGAAGATAGATTGATAGATAGGATAGATAGATATACATAGATTGATAGTTAGATAGAATCGATAGAAGAGAAATAGATAGATTTGTTAGATATATAATTACCCTAATAAAGTCTAATAATTAAACATGTGTTCTTGGACCCAACTAGCTTGTGTTAATTAGTACTTTTCTTAGCACTTTAATCCCTGTTCCCCCCCCCCCCCCCCCTATCGGGGGTGTTCTATATGGCCTGCCTGATTACCCTGAAAAAATATAATAATAAGACATGCGGTCTGGTACCTATTTTAACTAGGTTGTGTTTTAAGTACTACCATTCTTAGCACTTTAATCTCTGTAACTCCCCCTATTTGGTGAGGTCTATACGGCCTGGATAATTACCCATACAAAATATAATAATAAGACATCTGCTCTTGGTCTGCGACCCATGGTAACTATGTTGTGTAATTAGTAACTATACTGTGACAACAATTAGGATTGGTGTAAATAGTTGGCAAGACGGCCTGGCACAAAAGGCTGGCAGGCAAGAGGTAAATGCAATTCAAGGACACTAGGAGACTGAATACTGACAGTCAAAACAGTGATGAATGACAATTTTTGCAATACTGTTAAAAGAAATATGATTGCTGGCAATAATTGGCTAGGTGGGCCTGGCACACAGGCAATTCTAGGGCACGAGCAAACTGAGGATTAAGATCAACAATCAATATTTTTTTAATTTTAATTAGTAACTATACTGTGACAACAATTAGGATTGGTGTAATTAGTTGACAAGACGGCCTGGCACAAAAGGCTGGCAGGCAGGAGGTAAATGCAATTCAAGGACACTAGGAGACTGAATACTGACAGTCAAAACAGTGATGATTGACAATTTTTGCAATACTGTTAAAAGAAATTGGATTGCTGGCAATAATTGGCTAGGTGGGCCTGGCACACAGCAGGCTGCAAGGCAGGAGGAAAGTGCAATTCACTGGCACCAGCATACTGAGGATTCCCAAAAAATATTAACCAAAATTTTAATTTTTAATTAATAAGAATACTGTGACAACAAATATGATTGGTGTAAATATTTTTCAAGTAGGCCTGGCACACAGGCTTGGAAGGCAGTAGAAAAGTGCAATTCCAGGGCACGAGCAAACTGAGGATTAAGATCAACAATCAAGAATTTTTTAATTTTATTTAGTAACTATACTGTGACAATAATTAGGATTGGTGTAAATAGTTGGCAAGACGGCCTGGCACAAAAGGCTGGCAGGCAAGAGGTAGATGCAATTCAAGGACACTAGGAGACTGATTACTGACAGTCAAAACAGTGATGATTGACCATTTTGGCAATACTGTTAAAAGAAATAGGATTGCTGGCAATAATTGGCTAGATGGGCCTGGCACACAGCAGGCTGTAAGGCAGGAGGAAAGTGCAATTCACTGGCACCAGCAAACTGAGGATTCGCCACAAATATTACCCAAAATTTTAATGCAGAATCTATGATCCGTCCTATCCAAAATACAATATTTGTTAGTAGGATCCAATTTAAGCAAAGAGGCGGTGCGAGTATCATGATAACATGCTCCTGAACCGGCAGGCACATACCCCTCTGAGGAAGCGTTTAGTGAAACGTGCATTAGGGGCACTTTCATGGCCATAGTCCCTTGTTTTATGCTGCTTACCAGGATGCACTTATAGGTTTATTTGTTCTCCACTGCTGATATGTTCATTTATTTTGCAACAATAGTCAGTGTAAAAGTAATCAAGTTCCCGCTATAGAAGGAAGTTTAAACTAGCTAAGCTATAATACAGTGGTTTTGTTACACTCTAATAAACCAATCTAGTGTGGGTATTAGTTAGTAGTGATGTCGCAAACCTAAAATTTTCGGTTCGCGAACGGCGGACTCGAACTTCCGGTATTGTTCGCGAACCCGCGAACTGCGTGAACCGCCATTGAATTCAATAGGCAGGCGAACTTTAAAACCTACAAGGACTCTTTCTGGCCACAATAGTGATGGAAAAGTTGTTTCAAGGGTACTAACACCTGGACTGTCGCATGCTGGAGGGGGATCCCTGGCAAAACTCCCATGGAAAATTACATAGTTTATGCAGAGTCTGCTTTTAAGCCATAATGGGCCTAAATCAACTAACATTCCCAAAGTGGTTGTCTCAAAACATCCCAGACAGAAGATAGATTGATAGATAGGATAGATAGATAGATAGATATACATAGATTGATAGTTAGATAGAATCGATAGAAGAGAAATAGATAGATTTGTTAGATATATAATTACCCTAATAAAGTCTAATAATTAAACATGCGTTCTTGGACCCAACTAGCTTGTGTTAATTAGTACTTTTCTTAGCACTTTAATCCCTGCCCCCCCCCCCCCTATCGGGGGTGTTCTATATGGCCTGCCTGATTACCCTGAAAAAATATAATAATAAGACATGCGGTCTGGTACCTATTTTAACTAGGTTGTGTTTTAAGTACTACCATTCTTAGCACTTTAATCTCTGTAACTCCCCCTATTTGGTGAGGTCTATACAGCCTGGATGATTACCCATACAAAATATAATAATAAGACATCTGCTCTTGGTCTGCGACCCATGGTAACTATGTTGTGTAATTAGTAACTATACTGTGACAACAATTAGGATTGGTGTAAATAGTTGGCAAGACGGCCTGGCACAAAAGGCTGGCAGGCAAGAGGTAAATGCAATTCAAGGACACTAGGAGACTGAATACTGACAGTCAAAACAGTGATGAATGACAATTTTTGCAATACTGTTAAAAGAAATATGATTGCTGGCAATAATTGGCTAGGTGGGCCTGGCACACAGCAGGCTGCAAGGCAGGAGGAAAGTGCAATTCACTGGCACCAGCAAACTGAGGATTCCCAACAAATATTAACCAAAATTTAAATGTTTAATTACTAAGAATACTGTGACAACAAATATGATTGGTGTAAATATTTTTCAAGTAGGCCTGGCACAAAGGCTTGGAAGGCAGTAGAAAAGTGCAATTGTAGGGCACGAGCAAACTGAGGATTAAGATCAACAATCAAATATGTTTTAATTTTAATTAGTAACTATACTGTGACAACAATTAGGATTGGTGTAAATAGTTGGCAAGACAGCCTGGCACAAAAGGCTGGCAGGCAGGAGGTAAATGCAATTCAAGGACACTAGGAGACTGAATACTGACAGTCAAAACAGTGATGATTGACAATTTTTGCAATACTGTTAAAAGAAATAGGATTGCTGGCAATAATTGGCTAGATGAGCCTGGCACACAGCAGGCTGCAAGGCAGGAGGAAAGTGCAATTCACTGGCACCAGCAAACTGAGGATTCCCAACAAATATTAGCCAAAATTTTAATTTTTAATTAATAAGAATACTGTGACAACAAATATGATTGGTGTAAATATTTTTCAAGTAGGCCTGGCACACAGGCTTGGAAGGCAGTAGAAAAGTGCAATTCCAGGGCATGAGCAAACTGAGGATTAAGATCAACAATCAATATTTTTTTAATTTTATTTAGTAACTATACTGTGACAACAATTAGGATTGGTGTAAATAGTTGGCAAGACGGCCTGGCACAAAAGGCTGGCAGGCAAGAGGTAGATGCAATTCAAGGACACTAGGAGACTGATTACTGACAGTCAAAACAGTGATGATTAACCATTTTGGCAATACTGTTAAAAGAAATAGGATTGCTGGCAATAATTGGCTAGGTGGGCCTGGCACACAGCAGGCTGCAAGGCAGGAGGAAAGTGCAATTCACTGGCACCAGCAAACTGAGGATTCGCCACAAATATTACCCAAAATTTTAATTTTTAATTAATAAGAATACTGTGACAACAAATATGATTGGTGTAAATATTTTTCAAGTAGGCCTGGCACACAGGCTTGGAAGGCAGGAGAAAAGTGCAATTCTAGGGCACAAGCAAACTGAGGATTAAGATCAACAATCAAATATTTTTTAATTTTAATTAGTAACTATACTGTGACAACAATTAGGATTGGTGTAAATAGTTGGCAAGACAGCCTGGCACAAAAGGCTGGCAGGCAGGAGGTAAATGCAATTCAAGGACACTAGGAGACTGAATATTTGCAGTCCAAAAAATTATGATTTTTATTTTTTTATATACTGTTACAAGAATTATTATTGGTGCCACTAATTGGCTAGTTGGGCCTGGCACACAGGCTGGCAGATATGAGTCGTGGATGGTAGGTAGGGCAGCAATTTAACACAGTATGCTGTGTAAGTGACAAAAACACAGGCCTGATAGAAAATTAAGTTAGATTACACTAGCAAAATATTTTAAAATTTTAGGTTTTAATATTAAAATAATGTTAAGAAGTGCAATGCACATATGAGTGGTCGCACTGGCTGGCTGCTACGTAGGGCAGCAATTAACAACAGTATGCTTTGTAAGTCAGATAGACAGTTAGACACAGGCCTGATAGAAAATAAAATTAGATTACACTAGCATAATGATTTAAAGACTTTTTTTGGCAATTTAAAGAAAAAGGTTAAGCACATAAATATGAGTCGTGGCTGTCTAGCCTTGGAAGGGCAGCTATTAAAAACAGTAGGCTCTGTAAGTCAGATACACACACGCCTGATAGAAAATACTATTAGATTACACTAGAAAAATGATTTCAATTATTTTTTTTGGGGGGGGAATTAAAAAAAGTTTAAACACATATGAGTCATGGCTCATAGACTAGGGAGGACAGCAAGTAAACACAGTAGGCTCTGTATGTCAGCAAAACACATTAAATTTAAATTAAGGTGAGGAAGATATGAGTGCTGGGTGGATGCCTGGCACAGACCAATTAACCAAAAGACTGAAAAAAATGAGGTATATTAATGCTGAGTGAGCCTGACAGACACAGGCCTGATAGTAAATGTAATTAGATTACACTAGCAAAATATATATATATATATTTTTTTTTTAAGTTTCAAATAATGTTTTAAACGGATATTAACACTGGTGGCTGGCACAGAGCAATGAACCAGAGTATATGCTGTGTGACACAGGCCTGATAAAAAATGAAAAAAAATTACACTAGCAAAATAATTAAATTTTTTGGTTAGTTAAATTTAAACTAATGTTGTTAGGGAGATATCAGTGGTGGCAGTAATCACAGCAGCATATGCTGTGAGCCTTAAATACACAGCCTGCAAGCCAGGCAAATGCTAATAAAAAAAAAAAAAACAACAAAAAAAAAAAACGGCACAAAATATAGCCGTAAAAAGGGCTTTTTGGGGTGCTGTGCTTGCAGCAGAGATGAGTGGAGTCCTTCTGGACTGTAAATACACTAGCCTAGCTATGTTTTTCCTATTAATGTCAGGAGAAAAAACACAACACGTCCTCTCATTAAGAAAGCAAGGTTGTTATGAGTCTAAAATGGCGGATTCCGAGTAGCTGGGAGGGTCTGTGAGGGAGTGTCTGATGTTGATTGGCTCTAATGTGTCAGACGGCTGTGACATAAAGGGTCAAAGTTTCCTCAATGATGACACATAGGGGCGGATCAAACATCACCATGTGTTCGCCCACAAACGCAAACACGAACAAGCTATGTTCGCTGTGAACCGTTTGCGGGCGAACAGTTCGGGACATCACTATTAGTTAGCATTAGCTGTTTAGCCAGTAGGTATTAGCTAGAATACTATGGGGGGTAGTTATCAAGCCGTCAACCTCAAATACGCTGGAATTCCGCAGCGTATTTGTGGCGAGGCTGATACGCCTTAGTTATCAAAGGCTCGAGACCGGCAAAAGTAGAATTTTGTGACGTAAGCTTCGAGCCGCCAGACTCAGTCCGACACAGATCGATTCTTACGTCACTCCAGATGTTCCGCACACAAGTGCAGCACATTCTCACTACTTTTGCTAGTTATAAAAAAACTAGCAGGTACGCTCAGCACTTTTACTGCCCAGCGTACCTGGTTTTCAAACCGCCACCCCTGGAGGCGGCGGATCCCATAGGAATCAATGGGAGTCTGACCATAGCGAAAGTACAAGTTCGCTGCTGACAGACATCCCATTGATTCCTATGGGAGCTGTCTACACCTAACACCCTAACATGTACCCCGAGTCTAAACACCACTAATCTGTCCCCCCCCACACCGCTGCAACTAAATAAAGTTATTACCCCCTAAACCGCCGCTCCCGGAGCCCACCGCAAGCTACTCTATACATATTAACCCCTAAACCGCCGCTCCCGGAGCCCACCGCAACTATAATAAATGTATTAACCCCTAAACCGCCGCTCCCTGAACCCACCGCAACCTATATTAAATGTATTAACCCCTATCCTGCACCCCCCCTACACCGTCGCCACCTATAATAAATTTAATAACCCCTAATCTTCCCCCCCTACACCGTCGCCACCTATAATAAATTTATTAACCCCTATCCTGCCCCCCACTACACCGTCGCCACCTATAATAAATTTAATAACCCCTAATCTGCCCCCTACACCGTCGCCACCTATAATAAATTTATTAACCCCTATCCTGCCCCCCACTATGCCGCCGCCACTGTAATAAAATTATTAACCCCTAAACCTAAGTCTAACCCTAACGCCCCCCTAACTTAAATATTAATTAAATACATCTAAATAAATTAACTCTTATTAACTAAACTAATCCTATTTAAAACTAAATACTTACCTTTAAAATAAACCCTAATATAGCTACAATATAAATAATAATTATATTCTAGCTATCTTAGGATTTATTTTTATTTTACAGGTACCTTTCAATTTATTTT
The DNA here is from genome assembly GCF_027579735.1 of Bombina bombina. NCBI lineage: Eukaryota > Metazoa > Chordata > Amphibia > Anura > Bombinatoridae > Bombina > Bombina bombina. The sequence goes on along the minus strand of NC_069501.1, from coordinate 879,058,988 downwards.
AACTAGGTACAATAGCTATTAAATAGTTATTAACTATTTAATAGCTTACCTAGCTAAAAGAAACTGAAATTTACCTGTAAAATAAATCCTAACCTAATTTACAATTACACCTAACACTACACTATACTTTAATAAATTATTCCTATTTAAAAATAAATACTTACCTGTAAAATAAACCCTAAGATAGCTACAATATAATTAATAATTACATTGTAGCTATCTTAGGATTTATTACATAAACTAACTAAAGTATAAAAAATAAAAAAGCTAAGTTACAAAAAATAAAAAAATAAGTTACAAACATGTTAAAAATATTACAACAATTTTAAGCTGCTTACACCTAATCTAAGCCCCCTAATAAAATAACAAACCCCCCAAAATAAAAAAATGCCCTACCCTATTCTAAATTAAATAAAGTTCAAAGCTCTTTTACCTTACCAGCCCTTAAAAGGGCCATTTGTGGGGGCATGCCCCAAAGAAAACAGCTCTTTTGCCTGTAAAAGAAAAATACAACCCCCCCCAACATTAAAACCCACCACCCACATACCCCTAATCTAACCCAAACCCCCCTTACAAAAACCTAACACTAATCCCCTGAAGATCATCCTACCTTGTCTTCACTCAGCCGAGCAGCGATGGAACCGATGTTGACATCCAGAGTGGAAGAAGTTAATCCTCCAAGCGGCGCTGAAGAAATCTTCCATCCGATGAAGTCATCATCCAGGCGGCGCTGAAGAAAAGTCTTCGATCCGGCCGATGTCATCTTCAAAGAGGCGCTGAAGAGGTCTTCTATCCGGGCGATGTCATCTTCCAAGCCGGGTCTTGAATCTTCCTCCCGCCGACGCGGAACCTCCTTCTTCACCGACGGACTACGACGAATGAAGGCTCCTTTAAGGGACGTCATCCAAGATGGCGTCCCCTCAATTCCGATTGGCTGATAGGATTCTATCAGCCAATCGGAATTAAGGTAGGAATATTCTGATTGGCTGATAAGGTAAAAGAGCTTTGAACTTTATTTAATTTAGAATAGGGTAGGGCATTTTTTTTATTTTGGGGGGGTTTGTTATTTTATTAGGGGGCTTAGATTAGGTGTAAGTAGCTTAAAATTGTTGTAATATTTTTAACATGTTTGTAACTTATTTTTTTATTTTTTGTAACTTAGCTTTTTTTATTTTTTATACTTTAGTTAGTTTATGTAATTGTATTTAATTGTAGTTATTTGTAGGTAGTTTATTTAATTAATTTAATGATAGTGTAGTATTAGGTTTAATTGTAACTTAGGTTAGGATTTATTTTACAGGTAATTTTGTATTTCTTTTAGCTAGGTAGTTATTAAATAGTTAATAACTATTTATTAACTATTCTAACTAGCTAAAATAAATACAAAGTTACCTGTAAAATAAATATAAATCCTAAGATAGCTACAATGTAATTATTAATTATATTGTAGCTATCTTAGGGTTTACTTTACAGGTAAGTATTTATTTTTAAATAGGAATAATTTAGTATAGTGTAGTGTTAGGTGTAATTGTAACTTAGGTTAGGATTTATTTTACAGGTAAATTTCAGTTTCTTTTAGCTAGGTAAGCTATTAAATAGTTAATGACTATTTAATAGCTATTGTACCTAGTTAAAATAAATTGAAAGGTACCTGTAAAATAAAAATAAATCCTAAGATAGCCAGAATATAATTATGATTTATATTGTAGCTATATTAGGGTTTATTTTAAAGGTAAGTATTTAGTTTTAAATAGGATTCATTTAGTTAATAAGAGTTAATTTATTTAGATTTATTTAATTAATATTTAAGTTAGGGGGCGTTAGGGTTAGGGTTAGACTTAGGTTTAGGGGTTAATAATTTTATTACAGTGGCGGCGGCGTAATGGGGGGCAGGATAGGGGTTAATAAATTTATTATAGGGCGCGACGGTGTAGGGGAGGCAGATTAGGGGTTAATAAATTTATTATAGGTGACGACGGTGTAGGGGGGGCAGGGTAGGGGTTAATAGGTTTAATATAGGTTGCGGCGGGTTCAGGGAGCGGTGGTTTAGGGGTTAAACTATTTATTTAGTTGCGGAGAGGTGCGGGATCAGCAGGATAGGGGTTAATAACTTTATAATAGAGGGCGACGGTGTAGGGGGGGCAGGATAGGGGTTACTAGGTATACTGTAGGTGGCAGCGGTGTCCGGGAGTGGCGGTTTAGGGGTTAATACATTTATAAGAGTTGCGGCAGGGTCTAGGAGCGGCGGTTTAGGGGTTAGTAACTTTATTTAGTTGTGGGAGGCTCCGGGGGCGCCGGTATAGGGATAGAACAGTGTAGTTTAGTGTGGGTGCTTAGTGACAGGCTAGCAATAAAGCTGTAAAAAAGCCGAGGAGCAGCGAGATCGGATGAGTGATAACTCTCACAGTCCGCTGCTCATCGCCCCGCGGCTTTTTGACAGCTTTATTTGATAACTTAGGCGTATTTTTTCAAGTCCGCGGCGGCGATGTGAGGCGAGCTTAGGTGGGTGTATTGGGCCGGCGAAGCCAGAAAAGTAGACGGCTTGATAACTACCCCCCTATATCTGACTCCTTATTTAACTGCTCAGTGGAGATTATATATAAATATCACCCTGGGTTAAAACTATTTTTAACTTCTGTGTGTGTGTGTGTGTGTGTGCAAGTGTACGCATGAATGACTTTTTTATGGTTATTTATTTAATAAAGTTATTTTGTTTTGAATGACTGGCAGTTTGCCAACTTTATACTTTTGTATCTCATTATCAATACTAGAGTAAGGCTTTCTTTCTCTTTGCTGTGCAACATTTGTTGCATTTTTTTGTAAAATACTGTTACAATTAGCCTTTTACTCTGTTGTTCAGCAAGCTAGAAAATTAATATATATTTACTACAATATATATTGCTGCTTGAACATAATATATTTTCTTATTTCCCTTATCCCTCAACTGTTCTCCTGATATTACACTGCATCTACAGTCCTTAGTGCTGCCTTTTTCTTTGTGCTTCTTTAGATGAGCTTGGACAGCAGATCTGGAAACTGCCTGCCTTGAAATTTATGCCTGGAAGAGTCCTTGCTGATGCAGTATAATTACCTCTTTCCTTGCTGCCGTGCTCAGTTTTTACCCTGGTGTATGACTTTTGACATTTAAAAGAATAGTCTAGTCAAAAATTAAATGTTCTTCATTCAGATAGAGTGTGCAATTATAAGCAACTTTCTAATTTACTCCTATTATCATTTTTTGTTCTCTTTGTATCTTTATTTGAATGTAAGCTTAGAAGCCAGGCCATTTTTGGTTAAGCACCTGGGTAGCACTTGCTTATTGGTGGCTACATTTAGACACCAGTCAGAAAGTGCTATCCAGGTGCTAAACCAAAAGTGTGCCAGCTCTTATGCTTACATTCTTGCTTTTTCAAATAAAGATACCAAGAGAACAAAGAAAAAATTGATAATAGAAGTAAATTAGAAAGTTGCTTATAATTGCATGCTCTATCTGAATCATGAAAGTTTAATTTTGAGTAGATTGTTCCTTTAAATTGTCTTCAGCAACCTCACATTGCAATCTGAGTTTAGCGTTTCCTAACCAAGTTTTATTTATCATACAGAGCTATTTATGTCTCAGTTAATAATTATGTTTCAACCTACATATTAAATTGACTATCATTACCGATTGTTCATGCCTATGACTATTTGCCTACAGAATCCCTGACTTTGCACAAATTTACCTAGAAGAATTAATGCTGTTTTAAAGATAAATGGCTAGATTACTAGTCTTGCGTTACGGTTAAAAAGCAGAGAGGTCCCAACGCTGCTTTTTAACGCCCCCTGGTATTACGAGTCTTGCAGGTACAGGTGTACCACTCACTTTTTCGTCCAGACTCAAAAATACCGCAAATCCACTTACGTCAATTGCGTATCCTATTTTTTTCAATGGGACTTGCATAACACCGCTATTACGAGTCTTCCAAAAAGTGAGCAGTAGACCCTCTCCTGTCAAGCCTGGTACCGCATTTTAAAGTCAGTAGTTAAGAGTTTTATGGACTAACGCCATAGCATAAAACTCTTAGCTAAAGTGCTAAAAAGCTCATTAACACCCATAAACTACCCATTAACCCCTAAACCAAAGCGCCCCCACATCGCAAATACTAAAAAAAAAATTGTAACCCCTAATCTGCCAAACCGGACATTGCTGCCACTATAATAAATATATTAACCCCTAAACCGCCACACTCCTGCATCACAAATACTAGTTACATTTTATTAACCCCTAATCTGCCGTCCCTAACATCGCCAACACCTACCTACATTTATTAAACCCTAATCTGCTGCACCCAACGTCGCCCCCACTATATTAAAGTTATTAACCCCTAAATCTAAGTCTAACCGTAACACCCCCCTAACTTAAATATAATTTAAATAAATCTAAATAAAATAACTATCATTAACTTAATTATTCCTATTTAAACTAAATACTTACCTATAAAATAAACCCTAAGCAAGCTACAATATAACTAATAGTTATATTGTAGCTAGCTTAGGATTTATTTTTATTTTACAGGCAACTTTGTATTTACTTTAACTAGGTACAATAGTTATTAAATAGTTATTAACTATTTAATAGCTACCTAGTTAAAATAAAGACAAATTTACCTGTAAAATAAAACCTAACCTAAGTTACAATTACACCTAACACTACACTATAATTAAATGAATTCCCTAAATTAACTACAATTAAATACAATTATCTAAAGTACGAAGAAACCCCGCCCACTAAATTACAGAAAATAATAAAATAATTAAAAAAAATTTAAACTAATTACACCTAATCTAATCCCCCTAATAAAATAAAAAGCCCCCCAAAATAATAAAAGCCGTACCCTATACTAAATTGCAAATAGCCCTTAAAAGGGCCTTTTGCGGGGCATTGCCCCAAAGTAATCAGCTCTTTTACCTGTAAAAAAAAGTACAATACCCCCCAACATTAAAACCCACCACCCACACACCCAACCCTACTCTAAAACCTACCCAATCCCCCCTTAATAAAACCTAACACTAACCCCTTGAAGATCACCCTACCTTGAGAAGTCTTCACCCAACCGGGCCGAAGTCCTAAACGAAGCCAGGCTAAGTGGTCCTCCAGATGGGCAGAAGTCTTCATCCAAGCCGGCCAGAAGAGGTCCTCCAGACGGGCAGAAGTCTTCATTCAGGCGGCATCTTCTATCTTCATTCATCCGGCATGGAGCAGCTCCATCTTCAAGACATCCGACGCGGAGCATCCTCTTCGTTCTTCACCTGACGATTGAATGAAGGTTCCTTTAAATGACGTCATCCAAGATGTCATCCCTTCAATTCTGATTGGCTGATAGAATTCTATCAGCCAATCGGAATTAAGGTAGAAAAAATGCTATTGGCCGATGCAATCAGCCAATAGGATTGAAATTCAATCCTATTGGCTGATTGGAACAGCCAATAGAATGCAACCTAGGATTTTTTCTACCTTAATTCCAATTGGCTGATAGAATTCTATCAGCCAATCGGAATTGAAGGGACACCATCTTGGTGTAATTAGTTTAAAAAACTTGTAATTATTTTATTATTTTCTGTAATTTAGTGGGGGTTTTTTTCGCACTTTAGATAATTGTATTTAATTGTAGTTAATTTTGGGAATTAATTTAATTATAGTGTAGTGTTAGATGTAATTGCAACTTAGGTTAGGTTTTATTTTACAGGTAAATTTGTCTTTATTTTAACTAGGTAGCTATTAAATAGTTAATAACTATTTAATAACTATTCTATCTAGTTAAAATAAATACAAAGTTGCCTGTAAAATAAAATACATCCTAAGCTAGCTACAATGTAACTATTAGTTATATTGTAGCTAGCTTATGGTTTATTTTATAGGTAAGTATTTAGTTTTAAATAGGAATAATTTAGTTAATTGTAGTAATTTTATTTAAATTTATTTAAATTATATTTAAGTTAGGGGGCTGTTAGGGTTAGACATCTACCTAATATGTATTTCATTGTAAATGTCATTCATTGCCCAGATATTTAATTGTCAAAGCCTTGACAGTGGTACCCTATCTTAGCTAAAATTAGTATATTATGCTATCTACACATACTACAAGTTAGTAAACTTGCTTTAAATTCTAATCCAGCTACAAAGCTATTGGGAGTATAAATACCATGGTTGCTAATGTATAGTCTAATAGTCCTGAGGTCCAAGAGTGACTGTTTCTATATTTGCTTTCCTTCTCTGAGCTAATTTGGATTTCCTAAATCCATGAGCGGCTCTGTATAGTCCAGGAGGAATTGAAATTCTGTTCTATATTTTTCCTACATCACCTATTACATATTCTATTATATATATATATATATATATATATATATATATATATATATATATATATATATATATATATATATATATATATATATATATATATATATATATAATAAGTTGTTAATTTCTTCTCAGTATATCTAGGTCCAAAAGTGACCACTACTAATGCTAATTTCCCTCTGCTTTGTTTCATTAGTTTTGTTAGGTCCAAAAGTGACCTGTTTTGGGTTGAGAGTATTATTATATAGAAAATGAGGTTTAATTATGCTATTCAACTGTACTAGTGACATATATGACAACTATGGATATATATCTTGTTTGCTGGCTATATTTGTTCTGATATATGTACTATTTATTTATTGTCAATTATAACAACCTCAATAAAATAAAAATAAAAATAAAAAAATAACAAAGTTTGTTCTGAGTAAAGCTATTTCAAATATTTCTTAATGCATCTTCAGTTTTAGTGCACTTGGTTTTCCTCACCTTCAGGCTAGCATGTGATCAAAGGCAGAAAATGCTTTTGTAGAGTGCACCATAGAAATCTATGGGGAAAGGGAATTAGTGTGTCCACATTATCCATCCTTTAATGTTAGCGCATCAGAGGCTTTTGCTTGAGTGAAAAAAAAAAAAAATGTTCAACTTGTAATATGAGCCCAGGAGTAAGAGCTCTATTGATTTAAATTCAGGGATATTAGAGCTCAATAGTGCTAATAATTTTGAGATCCACTTGTCATCTAGTATGTCAACAATAAAAGTGACACATTGAATTCAACACACAAAAGTGCAAAACTAGGATTTTTTACATGCTTGGCAGTATTCCATAACAACTTAGAATAATTCTATTATCTTGAGCAAATGCAAAACACTTTGAAATGGTCTAGATTAAAGGGAAAGTATAATTAAAATTAAACTTTCAGGATTCAGTTAGGCCATGTAATTTTAAACACCTTTCCTATTTACTGTTATCATCAAATTTGCTTTGTTCTCTTGGTATTCTTTGTTGAATGCTAAATCTAGGTAGGCTCATATGCTAATTTCTAAGCCCTCACTGCTTTTTGACAGTTTGTCACAGCTAGACAGCACTAGTTCATTTGTTCCATAGAGATAACATTGTGCTCACCCTCGTGGAGTTATTTATGAGTCAGCACTGATTTGTTGAAATATAAGTCTGTCAAAAGAACTAAAATAAGGGGACAGTCTTCAGATGCTTAAATACCAAGGTAATCCCAGAGGTATAAAGTGTATTAATATAACAGAGTTGGTTATGCATAAAAGGAGAAATAGGTAATAAAAGGATTATTTATCTTTTAAAGCAATAAACATAGAAACATAGATATTGACGGCAGATAAGAGCCATAGGCCCAGCAAGTCTGCCCGACCTTACCTAACAGTATAAACTTATCTAGTTCGTAGGATAGCCCTATGCTTGTCCCATGCATTTTTAAAGTCCCCCACAGTGTTTGTTGCTACTACCTCTTGAGGAAGTTTATTCCATAAATCAATCACTCTTTCTGTAAAGAAGTGCTTCCTCAAATTACTCCTGAATCTACTACCCTTTAGCTTGAGCTCATGACCCCTTGTTCTTGAATTTTCCATTTTATGTAAAATACCCACAGCCTCAGTTTTACTAAACCCTTTAATGTACTTGAAAGTTGCTATCATATCACCTCTTTCCCTTCTCTCCTCTAAGCTATACATATTTAGGTCATTGAACCTGTCCTGGTAAGTTTTATTTTTTAGACCATGTACCATTTTGGTAGCCCTCCTTTGCACAGATTCAAGTTTGTTAATATCCTTCTGAAGATATGGCCTCCAGAACTGCACACAATACTCAAGATGAGGACTAACTAATGATCTATAAAGTGGCATAAGAACCTTACTATTTCTGCTGCAAATACCTCTACCAATACATCCAAGCATTCTGCTAGCCTTACTTGCTGCATTACTACATTGTTTACTAAGTTTTAAATCATCTGAAATAATAATTCCCAAGTCCTGTTCCTCGTCTGTAACAGTCAGTAAAGTGTCATTGAGTCTGTAATTAACATTTGGACTTTTCTTCCCTAAATGTATTATTTTACACTTTGCTGTGTTAAACTTTAGATCCCAGTCATTTGTCCAAACCTCCAATTGTTGTATATCACTTCTCATTTTGTCTACCCCCCCTGGAACATCCACTCTGTTGCAAATTTTTGTATCATCTGCAAAGAGACATACTTTCCCCTGTAGCCCTTTGCTGATATCGCAGATAAATATGTTAAACAAAACAGGCCCCAGAACTGACCCCTGAGGAACACCACTAGTAACAGCCCCCTCTGCTGAAATAATCTGGAGTACACTATCTCTTTAAGTAAACCTATGTTCAGCACTATATAGTTCCTCAGTAGTGGGAGGGACAGACATGTATGTACATATTTGTATTTACATAAGTATTTACTAGATAGACACATATCTCATACAGCTAATGAGATCTATAGAAAACATGAGAAAATGGATATCAAGACTGCAACATGTAGAAATTATGTTTTCAGGAATGCATATATTTTCTTACAGTTACAGAAATGCAGCAAAGAGAAACCCCATTGTGTACAGTGTGATTGAGATTTGAAATTGTGGTCGGTACAGTATGAATTAAGTGAAAAATGTGGTTTGTACTGTGGGTTTTTGAAATTGAAATCTGTACTGTGAGCTCTGCAACTTTGGACTATCTATAAAGTCTTATCACATAACAGTTTTACAATTTACAGTGTTAGAACTGTTAAAATCCTGTTTTAGAAGATGGCCACTTTCTTTTTTTGGTAATTGATATTCTGTAGTGTTTTTCTTGATTTTAAATAAAAATCCCTCCAAAACAGAAAGTTAATTTTTATTAATAATTAAAAAAAAAAATACTTTTAACATATTAAGGGCCAGAATTTTTTCGCTATAGCTCTAGTTGTGCTCAAAGTAAAAAAATTGTGGAGCAGGATTAGCATGCGTATTACAAGTTGAAAGTAAAAAGACCCAGGCTCGCTAACTTCATGACTTAGGATGCCATAATCGCTGTAACTGCTCCTCCCCATAGACTTCAATAGGGCACACTACAAAATGCCTTACTAGTTATCGATTGTACACTGCGCTAAACCTACAAGGTGCATTATGAATACTTCCGATTTCTATGTTTTTCACATTTAAGAAAACATTCTTTTTAATTTTAAACAGATATTTCTATATGTAATTTGATTTTTTGGGGGTGAAATAAATATCTATTCCTATACGATATATATAGATATAGATATATGTAGAAATATATATTTAAAAATAAAATAAACATTAAAACACATTAATACATATTAAAATAAATACAAACGATATTGGTGGTTAAAGGTATTTGACTGGAAAGAGCTCCAAAAGTGTATATGATATGTATACCTGTATTGAAATATATACATTGGAGCTCTTTCCAGTCAAACACTTTACTAAATAATATATCCCTTTTTAACTCTTTTAAACTCTAATCAAAATGAAACTAATATTTTTTAATTACAAAGTATATATATGAGTGTAATAGTTTATTTTAAGATGTTTTTTATGTGTTTTGTGCAACTTTTTTTAACCCTTATACGTTACTTGAAGTTTCAAGTCACGCTAAATATTATAGTGCAAATTTCGGCTTTCGCTACAGCGTAACATATAACTTGTATTATCCTGGTTGTGATATCCATTGTAAGTATAGGTTGCGCTAGAGTCAAGTCGACTGTGCTAATCCTTCTCTGGTAAATGTGTTTTACCATGGACTCGTAATATTAAGTTGCATGTTAATGTTAGTGAGGTCCAGCGATATTGCTTAATACGTCCTTTGCAATCATTAATGTGCCATTTGTCAAACATGCCCAGCAAACTCATTATCATATACAAATGGCAATCAGATTGTTTAACATTTGTCATAGAGACTCCTTATTCAATTATAAGACACAGACACAGGCTCCATTTAATCCTTAGTGACCACAGCAGTATTACATTTTCTGACCGTTTAGGACCAAGGCTATTTTTACATTTCTGCGGTGTTTGTGTTTAGCTGTTATTTTCCTCTTACTCATTTACTGTACCCACACATATTATACACCGTTTTTCGTGCCATTATGGTATAAATGGTTGTAAATTCTTCTCTGGGATCCCCTTTGTTCAGAAATAGCAGACATATATGGTTTTGGTGTTGCTTTTTGGTAATTAGAAGGCCACTAAATGCCGCTGCACACCACACGTGTATTATACCCAAACATGAAGGGGTTAATTAGGGACCTTGTAGGGAGCTTGTAGGGTTAATTTTAGTTTTAGTGTAGTGTAGTAGACAACCCAAAGTATTGATCTAGGCCCATTTTGGTATGTTTCATGCCACCATTTCACCGCCAAATGCGATCAAATTAAAAAAAATTGTTCACTTTTTCACAAACTTTAGGTTTCACACTGAAATTATTTACAAACAGCTTGTACAATTATGGCACAAATGGTTGTAAATACTTCTCTGGGATCCCCTTTGTTCAGAAATAGCAGACATATATGGCTTTGGCATTGCTTTTTGGTAATTAGAAGGCCGCTAAGTACCACACTTAGGTAGATTGTAGGAAGCTTTTAGGGCTAATTTTAGCTTTAGTGTAGATATCAGCCTCCCACCTCACACATCCCTCCCCCTGATCCCACCCAAACTGCTTTCTTCCCTCCACCAACCAACAATTGTCCCAACCATCTTAAGTACTGGCAGAAAGTCTGCCAGTACTAAAATAAAATACTTTTTTTTTTTAAATCTATATATATATATATATTCTGTGTAGGATCTCCCATTAGCCCCCAAGCTCCCTGACCCCCCCCCCCCAATAAAAAAGCTCTCTAACCCTCCCCCCTTGTCCACCATCTTGGGTACTGGCAGCTGACTTCCAGTACCCAGTTTGCCATACAATTTGGTATTTTTATTTTATTTTTAAATTTAAAAGCTATTTTTCTGTGGTGTAGCTGCCCCCCCCCCCCCCGAATAACCTACCCCCACCCCTCCCGGATCCCTTAGATGCAATTTTCCCCCCTCTCTCCCTCCTACGCTTCACACTTAGTCTCATAGTGTAGTGTGTGCGCTCCCGGCGCCCCCACAGGATACCGTCTCCCTCTGAAGAACATCCACCATCGATGTCCGATCACCTGCCTCCCTTCAATGGCTCCCACCCACCAACAATCAGCTCCATCATTGGCCGATACAGAGAGGGCCACAGAGTGTCTCTCTCTGCATCGGATGCATAAAAAATGTTTTTGCAGGATGCCTCAATATCGAGGCATAACTGCAATAACATGAAAGCAGCTGGAAGCTGTACGTTGTCGGTCGTTAAGGGGTTAAACCCTTTAACTCATTTGAAATTTCAGTGATCAGCATCCATTATCAGGAATTCAAAGTTCTGTTGTGGGAAAATGGAGAACAAATCTATTGTCATTTAATATTCTCAGCTGTGTTTGACTTGTTAAGAAAAAAAGTCTACTACCATTTTTTCCCAACATCAGAAAAACAGAACGGAAAGATTTGAATTGACCCCATATTTTAATTCCTTTTTTGTGGAAATAATATTGCTTCTTTAAACATCTTCGTTTTTTTTTTTTTTGTTTGTTTGTTTTTTTAGGGGGGGGGAGTACTTTATTTATTGTGTGGTTAACTTTATGTATTATATTTTGTTTCTTAAGGTATTGAAAAAATGCCTTTTAATTCACAAATATAAAAACAAATTTAATCTTGCCTTCTAGGCAATATCCTTCACATTCTTCATCAGGCAACTAGCATTAATTTCTGTTTCTTTAACCAAAAAAAAAAAATTCCAGCAAGATACCATATGTTGTCAGTGACTACAGATCACACCAAAGAAAATAGTTATGAATGGACTTTGTGTCAAATGTTTTTTAGAGGAGGGATATAGAAAACGAATCATGACTGCCATGAGAGATGCATTGGCGCTATTGGTGGAGATGGCATTGGTTCCTACTTTCCAAGGTGGTAAGCTCTTATTAAAACATATGTGTGTATAAGATGCCCTATAAATGCTAATGTTGCTTTGTTGCAGGTGGCACAGTCTTACCTGTAGCTACAATACTTACCGATAACACAGCGAGGAGTTGTGCTAATCCGGCCCTTCTTCATAGAGTCCAGGGAGAAATAATGTGGTTGGATCCTTTCTTTAGCACAGGTTGTGTAAAGAATGGTTGAATTAGCTAAAATGAATGCAAATGTTGCTTTGTTGCAGGTGGCACAGTCTTATCTGTGCTTTCCATATTTACCTATAGCACCATTTTTTGGGGAATTCATCTGCATTAAAGATAGACCTTTTGATACATCTGATATACTTTTTCTCTCCTAATCAGCTAATATAACATATAGCTTTTCATGAGAACTTTTGCATGTAGCTCTTAGAAGATATGTGACACGGCATTAAGAAACATTTTTCCAAAGCCTTCTTTAATACATAATTTCAGTAGGATGAGTATACAAACAATTATTATAAAACTTACATATGTCTATTTAAAATACACTATCTACTCAAACACTCTATGAAGGAGAGCATTAAGGGGGTTTATTTTTTGTGTTGCAGCTGCAAACCAATAGTTTTGGACCTCTCTTTATTAATAATGGCATGTTCTGAACTTTTCTAGATATATCTGGTAACTTTGGACCACAATTTGCATACTTGGGGGTAGATTTATCAAGCAGCGGATGCTGCAATTTACCACAACAAAGTTTCAGTCCACCTGAAACTTAAGTTAAGAAGCAGCGGTCATAAGACCTCTGCTCCTTAACTCATAAACGACCTCTAAGGTGGCAGACAGCAATCCACCTGATCAGATATGTTTGGGATGATTGACACTCCCTGCTAGTGGCCGATTGGCTGTCAATGTGCAGGGGGCAGCATTGCACAAGCATTTCACCAGAAATGCATGTGCAATGAAAAAGGCCAACAGATTATGCTGATCATGTCCGCCCAACATTTGATAAATCTACCATCAAGTCTGTAAATGTTTGAGGATGATTTTATTAATAGATTACTTTCAACTAACAGCTTGGTTAAGAAAAACTATTTTCATTCCAGTGAAACTTATTTTTAATAAAATATAGTTTACTGCACAAGTGGAAAATCTTACTGCCAGTAGACATAACTATACTGAAAGCTTTAAATTACTCTTGGAGCCTTGTCTTGCTTGTGAATCATTGCTCTGGATTTTTTAAATTAGTGATGGACCACCACTGTTCTATAAAGAATGATTCTACAAACCCTCATCACTCTTTCTCTCCCTCCTGTTGATCTTTTCACTATTGTAGAGTAATGCCTTACAGTTTTGCACTCATGTAGATTCTATTTACCCCATGATATCTACATGATAGCTATTTAAGTTACAGATCATGTTAAGCTATAGGCTAGCATGTGACAACTGTTGCGTTTCACAAACAAAAGTCACAAACAAATGGAAGACTCTTTGACTTCTTAATCTTGGGCGAGATTACATATGCAGCGCAGGCTTCAGCGAAACTGCTGAAACCCGAGGTGCCCATAATTTCCCCTTGCAGTTCATAAAGTGCCTTAGTCGGATAAAATAGAAATGTACAGAAATGTGCATAAATACAAATTTCAGGAGTCGCCAGTGATTTATGTCAAGTTAGAAACTGACGGAGCCTAAGAATAAAAAAAAGTTAAATCTCCCGTAAAAGTCTAACCCTCCTCCCAAAAATAAACTTGACCCTTAAAAACCCCTATATCCGCAATCCCCCACATAGCAACTAATAATAAAAGTATTAACCCCTAAACCAACAAGAACCCACAATGCAATATGCCTAATAAACTATTAACCCTTAATATTTCATCCACCCACATCGTAATCTCCCTAACATATGAATTAACCCCTAACCTGCTATTCACCACATTGCAATTAACCTAATAAACTAGTAACCCCTAATCCGCCATTAACCCACATCGCAATTAACCTAATACATCTATTAACCCCTAAACCACCATTAACCCGGATCACTGTTAACCTAATTCATCTATTAACCCCTAAACCACCAAACCCCCACAACGCAATTAAGCTATTTAAATTACTAACCTAAAACCCCCTAAATTAACCCCAATTGCCTAAATTAAAAAATACCAAGTTGCAATTAAAATAAAAAACCTACTTTAAAAACTAAGTTGAAATTAATCTAAATTTGCAAAAAAATAAAAAAATCTAACATTACATAAAATAATAAACCAAATATCAAAAAAAATAAAAAAATAAACCTAATCCCTATGAAAATAAAAAAGCCCCCCAAAATAAAAACACTCCCTAATCTAAACTAAACTACCAATAGCCCTTAAAAGGGCTTTTTGTAGGGCATTGCCCTACGTTAAACAGCTCTTTTTGCCCTCTAACAGTAAAACCCCGCACCCACCAAACCCCCCAAAATAAAAAAAAAGTGAAGTCTTCTTGGAACCGGCAACATCTTCCATCTTCATCCAGGACAAAGCCAGCGAGTAAAGGAGATGACCGCGGAACTGAAGACCGGTGACCACGTCAGGCAGTTACGGGAGTTACGGTGCTCACATTTTCAGTGCAAGGCTTGCTGTGCCTGCCTATGTGTGGTGTGGTGAAAATGGAGTAAAAGTCTCCATTTTCACTGCGTAAGTCCTTGCGCTGAATATGTAATACCAATTTGCAACACGGTTCTATGTTAGCATATGGGAGTAAAAATTGTGGGCGACGGGTGAAATTTATGCGCCACATTAATATGCGGCACCGTATATTTGATAGCAAAACCGCATTAAACCAGCTTCGCCAGCTTTTGCAGCAAGATTACATAAAGGGACCTTCCTTTGTCTCTTTTGTCTCTAGACATAACCTTATCTGAATTCAATGGGACTCTGGACTTAGCTTCGTTTTGTCTAACTCTATCAATATTTTTTGGTGCAAATCATATTGTATTATTATTACCTGTATATTGTGCCTAATGAAATATGTTTGTGTCTAATGTTTTTTTTTTTTTTTCATTAATTCCGGAATTATTTGAATTATTTGTATGTCATGTATTAAATTTTTTGACTCATCTTTCATCCTCCAGAGTTTGTGACATCTTCATGTAAGGAGAGTGCAGCCTTTCCCCTTGTCCTGTTATTGTTACCTTTGAGCCACAACATAGCTGTTCCCCTTGTCCTGCCACTGATACCTCTGAGCCACAGCATCATCCTCTGATCTTCTGTTGGACTATCTGCTAATAATGGACAGTTATGCATAGGGATCTATGTTTGTTAGCACTTTTGTATTAGTATATTAACATCACTGTATTGTATTTTTACAGGTTGTTTTTATTGCATAGTTATATATGTATATTTGAATACACTATTGCTATAGATCAATTTAAGCTTATTGCTTTAGATCAATATTGCTTTAGATCATTATAGCGCCCCCTATTAAGAGTTGGTAACTACTGACTCCTTTCTAATTCCTATATATATATATATATATATATATATATATATATATATATATATATATATAAATATATATAGGTTAGTAGGACAAGTGCACTCTCACGAACAGTATCACGATTTGCCAGGGTGCATGAATGTGGGTAATAATAGCAAAAGATAGAAGACAGCACTCTCTGGTCTTAAATACAAAGGTTGTTTTATTTGTAGTGACGTTTCGGGGAAAGCTTCCCCTTCCTCAGACCCTTTCCACAAAACGTCACTACAAATAAAACAACCTTTGTATTTAAGACCAGAGAGTGCTGTCTTCTATCTTTTGTATATATATATATATATATATATATATATATATATAGGCTTTTATTTAACCATTGATACTACACTTACGCCTAGATTTAGAGTTCTGCATTAGCCGTCAAAACCAGCGTTAGGGGGTCCTAACGCTGGTTTTGTCCTACCGCTGGTATTTAGAGTCAGTCAGGAAAGGGTCTAACGCTCACTTTCCAGCCGTGACTTTTCCATACCGCAGATCCCCTTACGCCAATTGCGTAGCCTATCTTTTCAATGGGATCTTTCTAACGTCGGTATTTAGAGTCTTGGCTGAAGTGAGCGTTAGAAACGACAAGACTCCAGCCGCAGAAAAATGCCAGGAGTTAAGAGCTTTCTGGGCTAACGCTGGTTCATAAATCTCTTAACTACTGTGCGCTAAAGTACACTAACACCCATAAACTACCTATGTACCCCTAAACCAAGGCCCCTCCACATCGCCGCCACTATAATAATTTTTTTTAACCCCTAATCTGCCGACCGCACACTGCCGCAACCTACATTATCCCTATGTACCCCTAATCTGCTGCCCCTAACACCGCCGACACCTACATAATATTTATTAACCCCTAATCTGCCCCCCCCCCAACGTTGCCGCTACCTTACCTACAATTATTAACCCCTAATCTGCCGACCGGACCTCACCGCTAATCTAATAAATGGATTAACCCCTAAAGCTAAGTCTAACCCTAACACCCCCGTAAGTTAAATATAATTTTTATCTAACGAAATAAAATAAATCTTATTAAATAAATTATTCCTATTTAAAGCTAAATACTTACCTGTAAAATAAACCCTAATATAGCTACAATATAAATAATAATTACAGGGAGTGCAGAATTATTAGGCAAATGAGTATTTTGACCACATCATCCTCTTTATGCATGTTGTCTTACTCCAAGCTGTATAGGCTTGAATGCCTACTACCAATTAAGCATATTAGGTGATGTGCATCTCTGTAATTAAAAGGGGTGTGGTCTAATGACATCAACACCCTATATCAGGTGTGCATAATTATTAGGCAACTTCCTTTCCTTTGGCAAAATGGGTCAAAAGAAGGACGTGACAGGCTCAGAAAAGTCAAAAATAGTGAGATATCTTGCAGAGGGATGCAGCACTCTTAAAATTGCAAAGCTTCTGAAGCGTGATCATTGAACAATCAAGCGTTTCATTCAAAATAGTCAACAGGGTCGCAAGAAGCGTGTGGAAAAACCAAGGCGCAAAATAACTGCCCATGAACTGAGAAAAGTCAAGCGTGCAGCTGCCAAGATGCCAGTTTGGCCATATTTCAGAGCTGCAACATCACTGGAGTGCCCAAAAGCACAAGGTGTGCAATACTCAGAGACATGGCCAAGGTAAGAAAGGCTGAAAGACGACCACCACTGAACAAGACACACAAGCTGAAACGTCAAGACTGGGCCAAGAAATATCTCAAGACTGATTTTTCTAAGGTTTTATGGACTGATGAAATGACAGTGAGTCTTGATGGGCCAGATGGATGGGCCCGTGGCTGGATTGGTAAAGGGCAGAGAGCTCCAGTCCGACTCAGACGCCAGCAAGGTGGAGGTGGAGTACTGGTTTGGGCTGGTATCATCAAAGATGAGCTTGTGGGGCCTTTTCAGGTTGAGGATGGAGTCAAGCTCAACTCCCAGTCCTACTGCCAGTTTCTGGAAGACACCTTCTTCAAGCAGTGGTACAGGAAGAAGTCTGCATCCTTCAAGAAAAACATGATTTTCATGCAGGAAAATGCTCCATCACACGCGTCCAAGTACTCCACAGCGTGGCTGGCAAGAAAGGGTATAAAAGAAGAAAATCTAATGACATGGCCTCCTTGTTCACCTGATCTGAACCCCATTGAGAACCTGTGGTCCATCATCAAATGTGAGATTTACAAGGAGGGAAAACAGTACACCTCTCTGAACAGTGTCTGGGAGGCTGTGGTTGCTGCTGCACGCAATGTTGATGGAGAATATCAATACACTGACAGAATCCATGGATGGCAGGCTTTTGAGTGTCCTTGCAAAGAAAGGTGGCTTTTTTGGGTTCATTGAGAACATGGTTGTTGTTCAATAATAAAATTAATCCTCAAAAATACAACTTGCCTAATAATTCTGCACTCCCTGTATATTGTAGCTATTTTAGGATTTATATTTATTTTACAGGCAACTTTGTTTTTATTTTAACCAGGTACAATAGCTATTAAATAGTTAATAACTATTTAATAGCTACCTAGTTAAAATAATTACAAAATTACCTGTAAAATAAATCCTAACCTAAGGTACAATTAAACCTAACACTACACTATCAATAAATTAATTAAATAAACTACCTACAATTATCTACAATTAAACCTAACACTACACTATCAATAAATTAATTAAATACAAATTTTCCTACCTTAATTCCGATTGGCTGATAGAATCCTATCAGCCAATCGGAATTCAAGGGACGCCATCTTGGATGACGTCTCTTAAAGGAACCGTCATTCGTCGGGAAGTCGTCGGCCAGGATGGATGTTCCGTGTCGGCGGGATGAAGATGGATCCTGAAGAAAGAAGATTGAAGATGCCGCTTGATAGAAGACTTCAGCCGGATGATGGACCTCTTCAACCCCCGCTTGGATAAAGCCTTCAGCTGGATGATGGACCTCTTCAGCCCCTGCTTGGATAAAGACTTTAGCCGGATGATGGACCTCTTCAGCCCTGGATAGGAGGAAGACTTCGGAGCGCCTTCTGGATGGATCGGTGATACCCGGCATGGTGAAGACAAGGTAGGAAGATCTTCAGGGGCTTATTGTTAGGTTTATTTAAGGGGGGTTTGGGTTAGATTAGGTGTATGTGGGTGGTAATGTTGGGGGGGGGGGGTATTGTATGGTTTTTTTACAGGCAAAAGAGCAGAATTATTTGGGGCATGCCCGCAAAAGGCCCTTTTAAGGGCTGGTAAGGTAAAATAGCTTTTCAATTTTTATTTTAGAATAGGGTAGGGCATTTTTTTATTTTGGGGGGCTTTGTTATTTTATTAGGGGGCTTAGAGTAGGTGTAATTAGCTTAAAATTGTTGTAATATTTTTATAATGTTTGTAAATTATTTTTTTATTTTTTGTAACTTAGTTCTTTTTTTATTTTTTGTAACTTAGTTCTTTTTTATTTTTTGTAACTTAGTTCTTTTTTTATTTTTTTGTACTTTAGTTAGTGTATTTATTTGTATTTATTTGTAGGTATTTGTATTTAATTAATTTATTGATAGTGTAGTGTTAGGTTTAATTGTAGATAATTGTAGGTAGTTTATTTAATTAATTTATTGATAGTGTAGTGTTAGGTTTAATTGTAACTTAGGTTAGGATTTATTTTACAGGTACTTTTGTAATTATTTTAACTAGGTAGCTATTAAATAGTTATTAACTATTTAATAGCTATTGTACCTGGTTAAAATAAATACAAAGTTGCCTGTAAAATAAATATTATTCCTAAAATAGCTACAATATAATTATTATTTATATTGTAGCTATATTATGGTTTATTTTACCGGTAAGTATTTAGCTTTAAATAGGATTAATTTATTTAATAAGATTTATTTTATTTAGTTAGATAAAAATTATATTTAACTTAGGGGGGTGTTAGTGTTAGGGTTAGACTTAGCTTTAGGGGTTAATACATTTATTAGAGTAGCTGTGAGGTCCGGTCGGCAGATTAGGGGTTAATAATTGTAGGTAGGTAGCGGCGATGTTGGGGGGGGCAGATTAGGGGGTAATAAATATAATATAGGGGTCGGCGGGGGTTAGGGGCAGCAGATTAGGGGTTCATACGGATAACGTAGGTTGCGGCGGTGTACGGAGCAGCAGATTAGGGGTTAATAGTATAATGCAGGGGTCAGCGATAGAGGGGGCGGCAGATTTGGGGTTAATAAGTGTAAGGTTGGGGATGTTTAGACTCGGGGTACATGTTAGTCTGTTAGGTGCAGACGTAGGAAGTGTTTCCCCATAGGAAACAATGGGGCTGCGTTAGGAGCTGAACGTTGCTTTTTTGCAGGGTTTTTTTCAGCTCAAACTGCCCCATAGTTTCCTATGGGGGAATCGTGCATGAACACGTTTTTGAATCTGGCCGCGTCCGTAAGCACCGCTGGTATTGAGAGTTGCAGTGGCGGTAAATATGCCTGTACGCTCCCTTTTTGGAGCCTAACACAGCCCTTCTGTGAACTCTAAATACCAGCGGTATTTAAAAGGTGCGGGGGGGAAAAAGACGCGTAGCTAACGCACCCCTTTGGCCGCAGAACTCTAAATCTAGGCATATGTAATTTATAGGGGCAGGTTACCCATAGGTGGATTAAAACACCCCCTTTTTGGCTAACCATCGCTCCTTTTTTTGTTTTATTAATATATAAATGTTTTTATAATCTCTTTCTCTAGATCATTATTTAAAAAGGGAGCACAGTATTTTTAGTTGTACAAATTACCCTTGTTGGTTTGTTTTGCTAAATATGCTTTTACATGTTTTCATCTACTTAACTGCAAAGGGCTCCAATGCACTTATATATGTCTATATATGTGTCCATGTTAATTTATGTGTTTATATATGTATATATGTCTGTAAATGCATATATACATATATAAAAATGTATGTACACACAAATAAACATAGCTATATACATAACTATACATGTTTAGTATGTAGCTCTATGTTAATGTTGGCTGACTCTTTTTCTAACACTAGAGACCTCATATCTTTGAGCCTTTATAAATTTTGTGTGCAATATTTTTTTTTAATGATTTTTATTAGATAGTGTTATTATGAGTGTCACTGTACTTTTTATTGTATTTTAGATGTGTTTTGTGACACTTTTTTGTTTTGCTTAACCGTTAAATAAACAGACCTCTGAGGACGCGGTAATTATTCTAACGTAAATCGCGATTGTGATCACATTTACTTTCAACTTAATATGAGCTGTAAACCCGATGCAAGCAAACATCCACTATAAACCCCTTTATCGCTTGTGCATATCTGTTAGCGCTCCACTAGTAATCTGTCCAAAATCAGTATATATAGTACGTTGTTTTCCCCCCCATATATTAGAGTTATTACTGAAATATATTAAATCTAAAAAGAGATTCCAGTACATGTATATTAAGTGTTGACATGTTTTACTTATATCAAGAAAAGTTTTTGGTCTGAGAACACTAAACACTGTTACATACAATTGAGCAATGTGTTGCCAACAATTTGACAAGGAATGTTTTATTTATATTTAAAACCCTGTAAATTAACAACTAAATTGAAGCTTCCGCAATATTTTGTTGCTGTTTCAGCTGGGATTTGTTCTTTTTAACTTAAATAAGGTTAATGAAGAAGGAAATTATTTTTCCTTCTTTTCTATTTTAAGAGTTTTATTACATTCTACTCTTATATGCTCTAAATATAATTTGCTCTGTATTAGATTATTGCTGCAGAGGATGAGAGACTAATGATACTTTTGCTAGGACTAATTGAAAGAACATAAAAGAGACATGCCAATCATGAGGCAGGTTATTATGTATAAGCAGATCTGTGGCTGTAATTAATAAATTGCATTATTTATAGTGATTATTTTCTCAACAATTTTCATAACATTTTTAGCAAAACTTTCAATAAGCCAGTTACCAGTGTCAAATACATATCCATTGTTTTTATTTTTGACTATACAAACAAATTGAATAATTGACCAATATACACACAAAAACAATGCAAAAGCACTTACTTTGAATTTAAAATGAGCAGTAGCATAATTTCTAACAAATTTAAGTGTTAAAGGGACAGTCTACTCCAGAATAGTTATTGTTTAAAAAGATTGATAATCCCTTTATTACCCATTCCCCAGTTTTGCATAACCAACACTTTATATTGATACACTTTTTACCCCTGTGATTTACGTTGTATCTAAGCTTCTGCAGACTGCCCCCTTATCTCAGTGCTATTGACAGACATACATAGCAGCCAATCAGTGCTGACTCCTAAATAACTCCACGGGAGTGAGCACAATGTTACCTATATGGCACACATTAACTAGCACTGTCTAACTGTGAAAAACTGTAAACATGCTCTGATATAGGAGGCGGTTTTAAACAGTTTAGAAATCAGTTTGAGCCTAACTAGGATTAGCTTTCAAAACAAAATATCAACGGCAAGATTTAGAGTTTGGCGTTAGCCGTCAAAACCAGCGTTAGAGGCTCCTAACGCTGGTTTTGGGCTACCGCTGGTATTTAGAGTCAGCCAGGAAAGGGTCTAATGCTCACTTTCCAGCCGCGACTTTTCCATACCGCAGATCCCCTTACGCCAATTGCGTATCCTATCTTTTCAATGGGATCTTTCTAACGCCGGTATTTAGAGTTGTGGCTGAAGTGAGCGTTATAAATCTAACGACAAAACTCCAGCCGCAGAAAAAAAACAGGAGTTAAGAGCTTTCTGGGCTAACGCCGGTTCATAAAGCTCTTAACTACTGTGCTCTAAAGTACACTAACACCCATAAACTACCTATGTACCCCTAAACCGAGGCCCCCCCACATCGCCGCCACTCTATTAAAATGTTTTAACCCCTAATCTGCCGACCGCACACCGCCGCCACCTACGTTATCCCTATGTACCCCTAATCTGCTGCCCCTAATACCGCCGACACCTACATAATATTTATTAACCCCTAATCTGCCGTCCCCAATGTCGCCGCCACCTACCTACACTTATTAACCCCTAATCTGCAGACCGGACCTCACCGCTACTATAATAAATGTATTAACACCTAAACCGCCTCACTCCCGCCTCAATAACCCTATAATAAATAGTATTAACCCCTAATCTTCCCTCCCTAACATCGCCGCCACCTAACTTTAAGCATTAACCCCTAATCTGCCGACCGTACCTCACCGCTACTCTAATAAATTTTTAACCCCTAAAGCTAATTCTAACCCTAACCCTAACACCCCCTAAGTTAAATATAATTTAAATCTAACAAAATAAATTAACTCTTATTAAATAAATTATTCCTATTTAAAGCTAAATACTTACCTGTAAAATAAACACTAATATAGCTACAATATAAATTATAATTATATTGTAGCTATTTTAGGATTAATATAGGATTAATATTTATTTTACAGGCAACTTGAATAAATACAATGAAAGAAACTAACTAAAGTACAAAAAATAAAAAAGAACTAAGTTACAAAAAATAAAAAAATATTTACAAACATTAGAAAAATATTACAACAATTTTAAACTAATTACACCTACTCTAAGTCCCCTAATAAAATAACAATGACCCCCAAAATAAAAAAATGCCCTACCCTATTCTAAAATTAAAATAGAAAAGCTCTTTTACCTTACCAGCCCTGAAAAGGGCCCTTTGCGGGGCATGCCCCAAAGAATTCAGCTCTTTTGCCTGTAAAAAAAAAAACATACAATACCCCCCCCCAACATTACAACCCACCACCCACATACCCCTAATCTAACCCAAAACCCCCTTAAATAAACCTAACACTAAGCCCCTGAAGATCTCCCTACCTTGTCTTCACCACGCCGGGTTCACCGATCGATCCAGAAGAGCCTCCGATGTCTTGATCCAAGCCCAAGCGGGGGGCTTAAGATGTCCATGATCCGACTGAAGTCTTCATCCAAGCGGGAGATGAAGAGGTCCATGATCGGGCTGAAGTCTTCTATCAAGCGGCATCTTCAATCTTCTTTCTTCCGGATCCATGGTCATCCCGCCGACGCGGAAACATTCATCTTCACCGACGACTTCCCGACGAATGACGGTTCCTATAAGGAACGTCATCCAAGATGGCGTCCCTCGAATTCCGATTGGCTGATAGGATTCTATCAGCCAATCAGAATTAAGGTAGGAAAATTCTGATTGAATGATCGAATCAGCCAATCAGATTCAAGTTCAATCCAATTGGCTGATCCGATCAGCCAATCAGATTGAGCTCGCATTCTATTGGCTGATCGGAACAGCCAATCAGATTTAACTTGAAATAGGAATAATTTATTTAATAAGAGTTAATTTATTTTGTTAGATTTAAATTATATTTAAGTTAGGGGGGTGTTAGTGTTAGGGTTAGACTTAGCTTTAGGGGTTAATACA
This sequence comes from Bombina bombina, assembly GCF_027579735.1. NCBI lineage: Eukaryota > Metazoa > Chordata > Amphibia > Anura > Bombinatoridae > Bombina > Bombina bombina. The sequence goes on along the minus strand of NC_069501.1, from coordinate 879,034,750 downwards.
TTTCATATAGTAGCGGTGTGGTCCGGTCGGCAGATTAGGGGTTAATAATTGTAGGTAGGTGGAGGCGACGTTGTGGGGGGCAGATTAGGGGTTAATAAATATAATATAGGGGTCGGCGGTGTTAGGGGCAGCAGATTAGGGGTACATAGCTATAATGTAAGTAGCGGCGGTGTACGGAGTGGCAGATTAGGGGTTAAAAAAATATGCAGGTGTCAGCGATAGCGGGGGCGGCAGATTAGGGGTTAATAAGTGTAAGGTTAGGGGTGTTTAGATTCGGGGTTCATGTTAGAGTGTTAGGTGCAGACTTAGGAAGTGTTTCCCCATAGGAAACAATGGGGCTGCGTTAGGAGCTGAACGCTGCTTTTTTGCAGGTGTTAGTTTTTTTTTCAGCTCAAACTGCCCCATTGTTTCCTATGGGGATATCGTGCACGAGCACGTTTTTGAAGCTGGCCGCGTCCGTAAGCACCGCTGGTATCGAGAGTTGCAGTGGCGGTAAATTATTCTCTACGCTCCCTTTTTGGAGCCTAACGCACTGAAAACCCAGCCATTCTGTGAACACTAAATACCAGCGGTATTTAAAAGGTGCGGCCAAAAAAAAAGCCAGCGTTAGCTATGCGGGTCGTTACCAACAAAATTCTAAATCTAGCCGCAAGAGAGCAAAGCCAATTTGATGCTAAAAGTAAATTGGAAAGTTGTTTAAAATTGCATGCCCTGGGGGGCGTGTCCTGGCAGCAGCCATGCTAAGTCGCAAAATCTGTAGCTCTCTTCAAGACCTAGACAATCTGCCGATAATCTCACCATAAATATGGCATCGCATCTAACAACTACTAGAAACTGTTGAACTACAAGATGAGGTCTTAAACAATACTAAAATCTCGATGTTTAGCCCAATAGAGGCTCTGATCTGAACTTCTGAAATTCTCTGACGGCGGCCTCGCATACAACTTATCAACATCCCCCACCGGAGCACTGGAGCTCTGATTACAGCAGTCAAAACCAGCTAATTCTACTACCCCTCACTAACTACTTTAAACAATGGGTTAATATATAGCCTGTATAATGCTACTCCAGGTGGCTAGTGGAACTGAACCTGACATGGCGGTGGTAGTAGGAATATGGGAGAAATATACATTTAAATTTCCACACCATATTGTATATTGATTTCTATATTGAAATGGAATTTTTATGTTTACTATTGGCTAAACCTGGACTCTGAGTCTAGCAGGATGCCTACTAGTCTCGGGCAGTACTTCATACAACTTCCTCAGACCAGTTTTTCAGAATAATTGGATCCTCCCAACAGCTTTCATGTTATTGATCCCTCTCACTGGAAAACTAAAGGGTGGTGACTCTTATGTCTAGTAGTTGTTTTTTATTTACCTTTGGGATGACTTTATTTAAGTTGACTATCTCTGACACCTTAAAGTACTTATATAATGTCATAACTATGTATGCCTTTAAGAATATGTTGCCTATCAGTGAATTTTTATGTACAGTATATCACTACTCTTGCTCCTATATTAACTTTATTCAGATCTCCAACTTATAATAGTGACTAAATAATAGCTTTAACCTGGAGGGAGGCATATTCAGTGAAAGTCCATTCACACACATATGATGGTATAATCTACTAACAATATACTGCACAAGTTATATACAGTTACCGTGGAAGTGTTCATCCTGTTAAACTAACCTTCGCTACCCACTAATTCAATTTTCAATATATACTGAGCAAGCCCCCCTTAAATTTGTAAAACTGTGTTTGGTTGGCTTTTCTGACTGCGGGACGGTAGCCAAACACTACATTCCAACTATTAGGTAGAAAATGGGCTAGACCATATATATCATAAAGATCTCCTCAAGGTTTTTTTTCAGCTCAAACTGCCCCATTGTTTCCTATGGGGATATCGTGCACAAGCACGTTTTTGAAGCTGGCCGCGTCCGTAAGCACCGCTGGTATCGAGAGTTGCAGTGGCGGTAAATTATTCTCTACGCTCCCTTTTTGGAGCCTAACGCACTGAAAACCCAGCCATTCTGTGAACTCTAAATACCAGCGGTATTTAAAAGGTGCGGCCAAAAAAAAGCCAGCGTTAGCTATGCGGGTCGTTACCAACAAAATTCTAAATCTAGCCGCAAGAGAGCAAAGCCAATTTGATGCTAAAAGTAAATTGGAAAGTTGTTTAAAATTGCATGCCCTGGGGGGCGTGTCCTGGCAGCAGCCATGCTAAGTCGCAAAATCTGTAGCTCTCTTCAAGACCTAGACAATCTGCCGATAATCTCACCATAAATATGGCATCGCATCTAACAAATACTAGAAACTGTTGAACTACAAGATGAGGTCTTAAACAATACTAAAATCTCGATGTTTAGCCCAATAGAGGCTCTGATCTGAACTTCTGAAATTCTCTGACGGCAGCCTCGCATATAACTTATCAACATCCCCCACCGGAGCACTGGAGCTCTGATTACAGCAGTCAAAACCAGCTAATTCTACTACCCCTCACTAACTACTTTAAACAATGGGTTAATATATAGCCTGTATAATGCTACTCCAGGTGGCTAGTGGAACTGAACCTGACATGGCGGTGGTAGTAGGAATATGGGAGAAAAAAACTCAATCGCTCATATTTTCTAGAACTCAAGAGAGACCTTGCTTCACTACTGACCCTGCTACAATCAGAATATTCGCCTCCAGTCGAAACTCACCAAGAAGCAAGCGTAAAGTTGGCTCCAGCCCTTAGTGGCATAACTTCTTTAAACATGGTGTCACCCACACAACCGGTCACAATATGCACAGAGGCCTTCGGTGTGCAATATGTTACTGCAATGGGAAATACACAGCAGGAGCCCACTAAATGTTGGACTGGGCACTTACCACCTGGACTCTTAGTCTAGCAGGATGCCTACTAGTCTCGGGCAGTACTTCATACAACTTCCTCAGACCAGTTTTTCAGAATAATTGGATCCTCCCAACAGCTTTCATGTTATTGATCCCTCTCACTGGAAAACTAAAGGGTGGTGACTCTTATGTCTAGTAGTTGTTTTTTATTTACCTTTGGGATGACTTTATTTAAGTTGACTATCTCTGACACCTTAAAGTACTTATATAATGTCATAACTATGTATGCCTTTAAGAATATGTTGCCTATCAGTGAATTTTTATGTACAGTATATCACTACTCTTGCTCCTATATTAACTTTATTCAGATCTCCAACATATAATAGTGACTAAATAATAGCTTTAACCTGGAGGGAGGCATATTCAGTGAAAGTCCATTCACACACATATGGTATAATCTACTAACAATATACCGCACAAGTTATATACAGTTACCGTGGAAGTGTTCATCCTGTTAAACTAACTTTCGCTACCCACTAATTCAATTTTCAATATATACTGAGCAAGCCCCCCTTAAATTTGTAAAACTGTGTTTGGTTGGCTTTTCTGACTGCGGGACGGTAGCCAAATACTACATTCTAACTATTAGGTAGAAAATGGGCTAGACCATATATATCATATAGATCTCCTCAAGGCATGACTGGACTTAGTTGCAGTTCTGTTCCTTCTCACAAGCACACTGTCCTGCATTAATTTGCATTAGATTACATAGCCATACTACCTTTAACTGAGATGAGACTATTACAACAGTTCAGCTGACGCTGCAAACTCACCTAATGTCTCTGTTTTTTATGCGAATTGCGGTTCATTTTCCTAGTGAAAAGTAAGTCAGGTCACATTATCAATTTATCTAAGCAAGAGATCATATAAGTTGTCATTTATCCCTGTTATTGCAAGTATGTTAAAATAGAGATCTATCTTTCATACTATTTTAAGCCTGAAAGATAACTTTATATCCTCTGATCCTATGAGTGAGAGGTCTAAATACCAACCCTCTGAGGGGGCTCCTTTGGGAATTTATATATAGCATATACTTGGTTATTACTGTCTGGTTACAAGCTTCCTGTATCATTGCCAATATATATATATTTATTGAATGTTTATCATTATCTAGTTCTTAAACACTATATACTACCTACTATATATTTTCCTCTATTATATCAGTAGCTAATCTCCAACCAATCTTCCCTTGGTCCAAATAATGATCACTTCATATGCTAATCCCCCTTCATTCAGTTCATAAGTTTGGTAAGGCCTAAGAGTGGCTTTGGATATTTTAGGAGGATTTTGTGCTTCAACCACCCTTTTGCCCATCCCATTAAGTTTATAATGAGCTCAATAGAGATCCTACTAAACAATATTATAACAACAACACTGTACCTCTCAAACACCCGGACACGCCCCCTCTTTTCCCCTTTTTTTTAACCAGAGCGGTTCTTGCCCACTGAATCTCCCTCCCCCCAAATTAAAACCATGATACTAACCCCCATCTTACCACAATTCACTCTGAATAGATAAATTACTCTATGGTCTCCACAGTAATTTGGGAACTATTCTTACCCTTACTAAGTCAAAGGTTATAAAATGAGGTTTCTTTATAATATGTTCCAGTTAGCCATCTCTGCCACACGCAAGTCTTTTCTTTTTACTTTCAACCCTATATATTATACATTTTATAATCCACATCTTAGACATACTTTTGTAATCTCTGCCAGAATTTATATTCTCATTACTAGACTTGTTGTTTTGTTATTTTGTACAGTTCAAGTTTTCATTCGCAGGTACTTAATATAGATGTGGGTTTGGCATGGCAATTATAATAATTTCACTGGTTCCTTAATGTTTTAGACCTAGCCTATTTTAATAGAATTGTAAAGATGTTTTTTCCAAGTCTGATCTGTATCTGGACATATGTACTGTTTCTATGTTACTGCTCATTACCTCAATAAAAAACTTATTTAAAAACAAATTGCATGCCCTATCTGAATCATGAAAGTTTCATTTTGACTGTCGCTTTAATTTAATTTTACCTACCACTGTATCATGTGACAGCCATAAGCCAAGCTGCATATACCTTTATAGTGTGCACTTTTGCACAAGCTCAGCAGTAGCTGGCACTTTTTATTTGTTAAAATTATTGAGAAATAACAGGTAGATCAGACCAACAAACTGATCAAAGCATTGTTGAACAAATCAAGAAAACATATAGACATGTGCATTAGTTTTAATTTACAAAAATGAATATCTGAATGAATGCAGAGAAATGTAACAAATAAAATTACAAGATACTGACGAAATTTGTCAGTATTTATTTGTTTCTTTTAAATTGATTTTTAAGACTTTATCCTTACCTTAACGCACTCTTCTTGCTAGGTCCATGCTAACAGGAGGCTTAGCTTGCTCGACACCCAGGACCTGCACTAAATTAATCCTTCTTGATCTATCTGCAGCCTTTGACACTGTTGACCACATTCTATTGCTCCAAACCCTCCAATCCTTTGAAATCTGCGACCCAGCTCTCTTGTGGTTCTCCTCCAATCTGTCTAACCTAACAGGACCTTTAGTGTAACCTTCTCTAAAACATCCTTTGGCCCTTTACCACTTTCTGTTGGGGTACCACAAGGCTCTGCCCTTGGTTCCCCTTTTTCTCAATTTATACATCATCCTTTGATTCCTTAAAAAAGTACCATGGGTTTCAATATCATTTGTATGCTCCTAATACCCAAATCTGTTTCTCTACACCAGACCTATCCCCTTCCTTACTTATTTGTGTCACTAACTGTCTTTCTAATATATAATCCTCTGGATATCTTCTCACTACCTTAAGCTAAATCTCTCCAAAACTAAGCTCCTTACTTCTCCCCCTATTTAAAAAAATCCCTAACCCCCAAATTTCTCTAACTGTTGATAATAGAATTATTTCTCCAACCCGATGTCTTGGGGTTACACTTGACTCAGATCTCTCTTTTCCTCCCCAAATCAAGTCTTTGGCGAGTTCCCGCCACATCTCCACAATTCACCACTTCCTTACACAAGACACAACTAAGACCTTTACCCACTCTCTCATCATTTCCCACCTTGGTTATTGCAACTTCATGGCCTCCCTAGCTACCATCTATCTCCCTTACAATATATAATCAATGTCTCTGCCAGGCTGATTTTCCTTACACGTTGCTCCGTCCTCATCTGCTGCACCTCTCTGCCAGTCCCTTCACTGGCTTCTCCTTATCTCCAGAATAAACCACAAAATCCTTACTTTTAAAGCTCTCAATGACGCTGCCCAACCCTATATCGTCTCCAGATACTCTCTTTCCCATCCCATCCCCTCCACTATGCTCATGACCTTCTTATCTTTTCCTCTCTGGCTGTTTTCTCACATTCCCATATACTGCAGACTGGCCCCTATTTTGTGGATCTCCCTTCCTCACTCCACAAGACTCTCCAAGATATAAAAGTATCTTTCTCTAAATCCACCCCCCCCCTCCCCAACAGCCCAGTAGTGTTTAGGACAATAAAATAGCCTGGAGTGTTGAAACAAATAGTCTACCTAGTTATCCTTTTCAACAAAGAATATCAAGAAAACAAAACAAATTAGAAAATAAAAGTATATTGGAAAGCTGTCTAAAATAACTTGATCTTTCTGAATCAAAAAAGAAAAAAAAGGGCTTTGTGTCCCTTTAAGCATATATCTATCACCTTGCATTTATAGAATACTTTTAATCCAAAAAGAGATTGAATGCTTCACTTTTTATTATAAATAAGTAAACCCTGCTCAATACCTATATGATGCCAATGGTGCCCGTGATCCTTAATCAAGCTTTATAGCCAATGCCTAATTTGCAAAAAAAGCATAGAAATCTGAGTAAAACGGGTTAAATTCTGTTTTCAAGGAACCGAATGTTTTTATTATTTTATGATCAGGTTAAAAAAATTGTGATGAAGACCTTAAACCCTTATCTTCCCACCTTAGGAAGAAATTAATATTTATACCATCTATAATTAGGGGGTTACCAACTATTGTCTAGTTATCTGCAAATGTGCATATTTTGATAATGGAAGTATATTGGATATATAATATAAGATATATATATATATATATATATATATATATATATACAGGGAGTGCAGAATTATTAGGCAAATGAGTATTTTGACCACATCATCCTCTTTATGCATGTTGTCTTACTCCAAGCTGTATAGGCTCGAAAGCCTACTACCAATTAAGCATATTAGGTGATGTGCATCTCTGTAATGAGAAGGGGTGTGGTCTAATGACATCAACACCCTATATCAGGTGTGCATAATTATTAGGCAACTTCCTTTCCTTTGGCAAAATGGGTCAAAAGAAGGACTTGACAGGCTCAGAAAAGTCAAAAATAGTGAGATATCTTGCAGAGGGATGCAGCACTCTTAAAATTGCAAAGCTTCTGAAGCGTGATCATCGAACAATCAAGCGTTTCATTCAAAATAGTCAACAGGGTCGCAAGAAGCATGTGGAAAAACCAAGGCGCAAAATAACTGCCCATGAACTGAGAAAAGTCAAGCGTGCAGCTGCCAAGATGCCACTTGCCACCAGTTTGGCCATATTTCAGAGCTGCAACATCACTGGAGTGCCCAAAAGCACAAGGTGTGCAATACTCAGAGACATGGCCAAGGTAAGAAAGGCTGAAAGACGACCACCACTGAACAAGACACACAAGCTGAAACGTCAAGACTGGGCCAAGAAATATCTCAAGACTGATTTTTCTAAGGTTTTATGGACTGATGAAATGAGAGTGAGTCTTGATGGGCCAGATGGATGGGCCCGTGGCTGGATTGGTAAAGGGCAGAGAGCTCCAGTCCGACTCAGACGCCAGCAAGGTGGAGGTGGAGTACTGGTTTGGGCTGGTATCATCAAAGATGAGCTTGTGGGGCCTTTTCGGGTTGAGGATGGAGTCAAGCTCAACTCCCAGTCCTACTGCCAGTTTCTGGAAGACACCTTCTTCAAGCAGTGGTACAGGAAGAAGTCTGCATCCTTCAAGAAAAACATGATTTTCATGCAGGACAATGCTCCATCACACGCGTCCAAGTACTCCACAGCGTGGCTAGCAAGAAAGGGTATAAAAGAAGAAAATCTAATGACATGGCCTCCTTGTTCACCTGATCTGAACCTCATTGAGAAACTGTGGTCCATCATCAAATGTGAGATTTACAAGGAGGGAAAACAGTACACCTCTCTGGACAGTGTCTGGGAGGCTGTGGTTGCTGCTGCACGCAATGTTGATGGTGAACAGATCAAAACACTGACAGAATCCATGGATGGCAGGCTTTTGAGTGTCCTTGCAAAGAAAGGTGGCTATATTGGTCACTGATTTGTTTTTGTTTTGTTTTTGAATGTCAGAAATGTATATTTGTAAATGTTGAGATGTTATATTGGTTTCACTGGTAAAAATAAATAATTGAAATGGGTATATATTTGTTTTTTGTTAAGTTGCCTAATAATTATGCACAGTAATAGTCACCTGCACACACAGATATCCCTCTAAAATAGCTATAACTAAAAAGAAACTAAAAACTACTTCCAAAACTATTCAGCTTTGATATTAATGAGTTTTTTGGGTTCATTGAGAACATGGTTGTTGTTCAATAATAAAATTAATCCTCAAAAATACAACTTGCCTAATAATTCTGCACTCCCTGTATATATATATATATATATATATATATATATATATATATATATATATATATGAGTCAAAAAGCGGAAATATATAAAGGCGCTAGGCTGAGGGGGTTTAAAGATATATGAGTACACAAAATAGTATACCTATATCATACTAGAAGGCAGTATTCCCCTTAGAGCAAAGAACCAACCATATAGCGGCTGTCCCTTTAAGAGGAGTGTGAAAGCTGCACCAAATGAGAAAAAGAAATCCCCAGTTAGCGCAGCACTTCCCCTCCTCAAAATTATAGAAAAAACAAGAGCACGTGAAAAGGGATTAAGTAGCGCTGGTTGTATAGAAATATAATTAACACAATCAATATGTGTGAGAAAATAGCGTGGAAAATGACAAAGTACACAGCAAATAAATCAGCATTAGGTATGTAGAATAATGTTCTCTAAAACGTCCCAAATGCTTAAACACTTATGTGATATATATAGATGGTTAGAGAGTTCCAGACTTGAGGTATGAGTGAAGTGCAGACTTACAAGAAAGAACCTCAATCGTATGAGGTAAGTGATCAGCACATCAGGGAATCCCTCTCAGTGGATTTGGCTTGGCCCCTTGGGATATTGGAGAAACTTCATACAGCAGGCTCGCCTTTTTCCTTCTGCTTTCTTGAGTATGGGTGAAACTTCAGGAGGTTAATACACCTTTTCCCTCTGCCTCTTTCAGTATGGATCCTCTCAGGATGGTGTAGAAATTCCGGCAATATATGTGAAAGAAAAAAAGGCCAAAAATAGTGTGATATTGTTTAAAAACCATACACTTTATTCACATACATTCAATCCTAAAAATGCCTGCTTACATCAAAAATCCTCACAAGTATGAGGTATTTATACAGCAATAAAAGCACACACAGAAAGTGCAATCCAATTTCTGCACTGTTTGCAATCCAATAATAGTGAATAGCCACAAATAGCCACAAACAAATGTAGCCAATAATAGCCACAAACAAATGTAGCCAGTGGACGAGTAAAAGTCTTATCAGTAAAACAGAGTACACCAGGGTATCTGGTATGTAGAATCAGTCCGTTCCAATTTGGTTAAGTCTAATGCGTTTCAAAGGTTATAACAATAACTCTTTCTTCTTCAGAGACTCTCTCTATATATATATAAATCTTGCCACAGAAGGGCACTCACAGGACTTCCATAGAAAAAATTAAAATCTTTATTTCAATCTCATAAAACAATAGATCATAAGTCGACGTTTCGGCCCTATGTTAGGCCTTTCTCAACACAAAATGTTTTGAACAAACATATTATTGCAGCGTCTGCTCAGCTGCACTCCCCTTAGACAAGCTTCATCAGCCAATGTCACACACTTATGATCTATTGTTATATGAGTTTGAAATAAAGATTTGAAGATATGGAAGTCCTGTGAGTGCCCTTCTGTGACACGATTTGTATATTCGATTCAAGGATTGCACCCGGGCACAGACTGCATTAGATTGGTTGGAGTGCTGGACTGTTGGCTATTTAATATATATATATATATATATATATATATATATATATATATATATATATATATACCTATAGGGAGTGCAGAATTATTAGGCAAATTAGTATTTTGACCACATCATCCTCTTTATGCATGTTGTCTTACTCTAAGCTGTATAGGCTCGAAAGCCTACTACCAATTAAGCATACTAGGTGATGTGCATCTCTGTAATGAGAAGGGGTGTGGTCTAATGACATCAACACCCTATATCAGGTGTGCATAATTATTAGGCAACTTCCTTTCCTTTGGCAAAATGGGTCAAAAGAAGGACTTGACAGGCTCAGAAAACAAAAATAGTGAGATATCTTGCAGAGGGATGCAGCACTCTTAAAATTGCAAAGCTTCTGAAGCATGATCATCGAACAATCAAGCGTTTCATTCAAAATAGTCAACAGGGTCGCAAGAAGCGTGTGGAAAACCCAAGGCGCAAAATAACTGCCCATGAACTGAGAAAAGTCAAGCGTGCAGCTGCCAAGATGCCACTTGCCACCAGTTTGGCCATATTTCAGAGCTGCAACATCACTGGAGTGCCCAAAAGCACAAGGTGTGCAATACTCAGAGACATGGCCAAGGTAAGAAAGGCTGAAAGATGACCACCACTGAACAAGACACACAAGCTGAAATGTCAAGACTGGGCCAAGAAATATCTCAAGACTGATTTTTCTAAGGTTTTATGGACTGATGAAATGAGAGTGAGTCTTGATGGGCCAGATGGATGGGCCCGTGGCTGGATTGGTAAAGGGCAGAGAGCTCCAGTCCGACTCAGACGCCAGCAAGGTGTAGGTGGAGTACTGGTTTGGGCTGGTATCATCAAAGATGAGCTTGTGGGGCCTTTTCGGGTTGAGGATGGAGTCAAGCTCAACTCCCAGTCCTACTGCCAGTTTCTGGAAGACACCTTCTTCAAGCAGTGGTACAGGAAGAAGTCTGCATCCTTCAAGAAAAACATGATTTTCGTGCAGGACAATGCTCCATCACACGCGTCCAAGTACTCCACAGCTTGGCTGGCAAGAAAGGATATAAAAGAAGAAAATCTAATGACATGGCCTCCTTGTTCACCTGATCTGAACCCCATTGAGAACCTGTGGTCCATCATCAAATGTGAGATTTACAAGGAGGGAAAACAGTACACCTCTCTGAACAGTTTCTGGGAGGCTGTGGTTGTTGCTGCGCGCAATGTTGATGGTGAACAGATCAAAACACTGACAGAATCCATGGATGGCAGGCTTTTGAGTGTCCTTGCAAAGAAAGGTGGCTATATTGGTCACTGATTTGTTTTTGTTTTGTTTTTGAATGTCAGAAATGTATATTTGTGAATGTTGAGATGTTATATTGGTTTCACTGGTAAAAATAAATAATTGAAATGGGTATATATTTGTTCTTTGTTAAGTTGCCTAATAATTATGCACAGTAATAGTCACCTGCACACACAGATATCCCCCTAAAATAGCTATAACTAAAAACAAACTAAAAACTACTTCCAAAACTATTCAGTTTTGATATTAATGAGCTTTTTGGGTTCATTGAGAACATGGTTGTTGTTCAATAATAAAATTAATCCTCAAAAATACAACTTGCCTAATAATTCTGCACTCCCTGTATATATATATATATATATATATATATATATATATATATATACAGGGAGTGCAGAATTATTAGGCAAATTAGTATTTTGACCACATCATCCTCTTTATGCATGTTGTCTTACTCCAAGCTGTTTAGGCTCGAAAGCCTACTACCAATTAAGCATATTAGGTGATGTGCATCTCTGTAATGAGAAGGGGTGTGGTCTAATGACATCAACACCCTATATCAGGTGTGCATAATTATTAGGCAACTTCCTTTCCTTTGGCAAAATGGGTCAAAAGAAGGACTTGACAGGCTCAGAAAAGTAAAAAATAGTAAGATATCTTGCAGAGGGATGCAGCACTCTTAAAATTGCAAAGCTTCTGAAGCGTGATCATCGAACAATCAAGCATTTCATTCAAAATAGTCAACAGGGTCTCAAGAAGCGTGTGGAAAAACCAAGGCGCAAAATAACTGCCCATGAACTGAGAAAAGTCAAGCGTGCAGCTGCCAAGATGCCACTTGCCACCAGTTTGGCCATATTTCAGAGCTGCAACATCACTGGAGTGCCCAAAAGCACAAGGTGTGCAATACTCAGAGACATGGCCAAGGTAAGAAAGGCTGAAAGACGACCACCACTGAACAAGACACACAAGCTGAAACGTCAAGACTGGGCCAAGAAATATCTCAAGACTGATTTTTCTAAGGTTTTATGGACTGATCAAATGAGAGTGAGTCTTGATGGGCCAGATGGATGGGCCCGTGGTTGGATTGGTAAAGGGCAGAGAGCTCCAGTCCAACTCAGATGCCAGCAAGGTGGAGGTGGAGTACTGGTTTGGGCTGGTATCATCAAAGATGAGCTTGTGGGGCCTTTTCGGGTTGAGGATGGAGTCAAGCTCAACTCCCAGTCCTACTGCCAGTTTCTGGAAGACACCTTCTTCAAGCAGTGGTACAGGAAGAAGTCTGCATCCTTCAAGAAAAACATGATTTTCATGCAGGACAATGCTCCATCACACGCGTCCCACTACTCCACAGCGTGGCTGGCAAGAAATGGTATAAAAGAAGAAAATCTAATGACATGGCCTCCTTGTTCACCTGATCTGAACCCCATTGAGAACCTGTGGTCCATCATCAAATGTGAGATTTACAAGGAGGGAAAACACTACACCTCTCTGAACAGTGTCTGGGAGGCTGTGGTTGCTGCTGCACGCAATGTTGATGGTGAACAGATCAAAACACTGACAGAATCCATGGATGGCAGGCTTTTGAGTGTCCTTGCAAAGAAAGGTGGCTATATTGGTCACTGATTTGTTTTTGTTTTGTTTTTGAATGTCAGAAATGTATATTTGTGAATGTTGAGATGTTATATTGGTTTCACTGGTAAAAATAAATAATTGAAATGGGTATATATTTGTTTTTTGTTAAGTTGCCTAATAATTATGCACAGTAATAGTCACCTGCACACAGAGACATGGCCAAGGTAAGAAAGGCTGAAAGACGACTACCACTGAACAAGACACACAAGCTGAAACGTCAAGACTGGGCCAAGAAATATCTCAAGACTGATTTTTCTAAGGTTTTATGGACTGATGAAATGAGAGTGAGTCTTGATGGGCCAGATGGATGGGCCCGTGGCTGGATTGGTAAAGGGCAGAGAGCTCCAGTCCAACTCAGACGCCAGCAAGGTGGATATGGAGTACTGGTTTGGGCTGGTATCATCAAAGATGAGCTTGTGGGGCCTTTTCGGGTTGAGGATGGAGTCAAGCTCAACTCCCAGTCCTACTGCCAGTTTCTGGAAGACACCTTCTTCAAGCAGTGGTACAGGAAGAAGTCTGCATCCTTCAAGAAAAACATGATTTTCATGCAGGACAATGCTCCATCACACGCGTCCAACTACTCCACAGCGTGGCTGGCAAGAAAGGGTATAAAAGAAGAAAATCTAATGACATGGCCTCCTTGTTCACCTGATCTGAACCCCATTGAGAACCTGTGGTCCATCATCAAATGTGAGATTTACAAGGAGGGAAAACACTACACCTCTCTGAACAGTGTCTGGGAGGCTGTGGTTGCTGCTGCACGCAATGTTGATGGTGAACAGATCAAAACACTGACAGAATCCATGGATGGCAGGCTTTTGAGTGTCCTTGCAAAGAAAGGTGGCTATATTGGTCACTGCGGCTAATCTTCAGTTGCTGCGGCTCTCAGATAAATGAACTGTCTGGTAGTGGTATGCTCACAATCAATCTCCAGGCTCAAGTTGGTTAAAATAAACTTAAAACTTTTATTGCACAGAGTTGACAGGCATATATAAACAAGTTTAAAATTGCTACGCGTTTCTCGGCCCTCCTGGCCGTTTCATCAGGCATATCAAATCAGTTTTAAAACCGGCTTTTTATTGCCGCCACTACCAAACATTTCCACAAACACACCCCTTCCTTGATGGGTGTGTACAGGTAAGTTGAACAACATAGGTGAATTCTTAAAGGAACATATCCGGACCTCTATTTGTTACAACAGTTTCAAGAATTTACAAAAAATATATCTATTTTATTTTGCAAACAAAATAATCCTTACTTGAACTGTGTAATGTGATGTGAACATAATACAAACACTTATAATAACTTATAATGGTAATACCCCTGGTCTCATATCGGAGACCTTCTTTTTGGATGGGACCGAAATCCGACCAATCACAGAGCTGCATTTTGATAACTTCCATATGACACACATAACAGTATAACAGTACCACCAATCTATCTAACATACTAACAACGAGGATATTTCTACTGTAGTCTCCTAACAGTTCTACATATGGATAAACACTTGGTTGTAAATTATAATAGCACCACTGGTCTAATATCGGGGACCCTTCTTTATGGATCGCCCTTCAGTAGATACAGGATCGGACCAATCCCAGGACTATATTCTGATGACTTCCATATAAAGTACATATTTGTGGTTCAGTATTGTAAACTATACTGCCAATCTATTTTTCAACTTACAACGTGGATATTTCCACTTTGTTCTCCTAACGAATCTACATGTGAGTATAACACTTAGTTCTGTGACTCCCTAAATCTTAACTAATACATCTAATATTGTGACTAACTACGATTATGTGATTCTACTCTGATCTGACGATCTAGTAATAGATTAGTGAGGTCATGGTGATGTGTATTGTGTTAATGGTTATATGATGTGATGGTGTGCTAATAAATACTTAATGTGATATGAGACCAGGGGTATTACCATTATAAGTTATTATAAGTGTTTGTATTATGTTCACATCACATTACACAGTTCAAGTAAGGATTATTTTGTTTGCAAAATAAAATAGATATATTTTTTGTAAATTCTTGAAACTGTTGTAACAAATAGAGGTCCGGATATGTTCCTTTAAGAATTCACCTATGTTGTTCAACTTACCTGTACACACCCATCAAGGAAGGGGTGTGTTTGTGGAAATGTTTGGTAGTGGCGGCAATAAAAAGCCGGTTTTAAAACTGATTTGATATGCCTGATGAAACGGCCAGGAGGGCCGAGAAACGCGTAGCAATTTTAAACTTGTTTATATATGCCTGTCAACTCTGTGCAATAAAAGTTTTAAGTTTATTTTAACCAACTTGAGCCTGGAGATTGATTGTGAGCATACCACTACCAGACAGTTCATTTATCGGAGAGCCGCAGCAACTGAAGATTAGCCGGAGAGAGCAAGCTGGCCAGCTCTGATTGCCAGCACGTTTCCACAAGCACACTGGTGTGCTGTGTTAAAGTGTGAGTACCCTGTGTACAAATCCTCTGAAGTGTGTGCTTCCCTTATCTCTATCGATACACACATTTGTGCGCCTCTCTTTTTGTCTTCGTTTTTCAGAAAATACGTGTTCCACTTGGGATCGGTGTGGAGAGTGCAGCCGAAAAGGGGAAAAAAAGAAAGAAAAAAGTGTTCAAGTGATTCTAGCCTGGGGTTGAATCGGATCCACAGGACTTCATATATATCATTTGACACTGGGACATTTCCATCACGGACTTCCAATCGAACATCATTTAATGAGGTTCCACTTTCCATTTCTTTTAATATTGCAAAATTGTTTTATATGACCCAGCATTGATATATTAGAAACTTTTTGTTACAATACAAGTTGTGTATATAAAATGTATACTTTAATTTACAAATAGTTTCGCACGAGCGCCCTCTGGTGACCTAGTGGTCATTACTATCTTTTTTACAGCTATTACTATTCTAGCTTCTCACAGAGGTGCAGCCAGACTAGTATCCACGAAAATTTTATGTTTATTACATTGTGACTCATACAATTTTACTGAGCTATTTTACCATTGCACATATTTGAGCGGCAATTTTTCCAGTATAAACTATTGGGACCTCTTTGTATTATATTTTATTCTGTATATATTTGTTGCAGTTTGGGTCTCAATATATCGGTTTTAATTAGGTAGTAGGGGGTACACAATATAAGGTTGGGAAAACATTTCTTCTTCCCAAAATGTTATCAGCACTGGAGAGAACTAACAGGAGGAATTCTTTTAATCCTCCGTCCAGTACTGAAGGGGACAGTCCAGGCCCCCTAGTGATCAAAAGTATAGACACCATGTTTAATAAATTAGGTGATCTTTTAAAAAATGAGCATAGACACTGGTGGGACCTGGACTGTTTAAAGAAGTATAAGGAAAAAAAGCAGATCCCAAGAGGACTTAGATTATTCAAACACTGCTCCTTTAAAAATGATCAAGAATTGACCAAAAAATGGTATGAAATACTAGATGATTGTTCCTTTAATCTAATAGATTTATTGATCTCACATAGACAAAATCTAGTGGAAAATTTGGAAAAAGAGATAGAAGCTATCCAAAAAGAATTGGAACCCATGAGAGACCATTCAGAATATAATAGACTAAATACTGAAACCTTAAAAATGGTGGATGAATACCAAAATGATATCATTAGAATTAAGAATGGGAAATTCAAAAGAGATGAGGAGGACTATGCAGAGGGTACGGTATACACATATAATAAAAAAACTGCAGGTCCAAAAGAGAACAATGAGGGATGGACAAGGGTACCATTTAAGAATAGGAACAATACAAAAACTCCATACCAATCGATACCTCATCATAGAAATACATTAGAACCATTACAAACATCCCAGTGGGAGGAACATAATACTAACAATAGGAAATTTCAAAACAGACAACCCTACCAGTATAATTACCAACACAATAGGAATAAAAATAAGAATAATCCTTATAGTCATTATGACTATCAGAATCCCAATCATATTCCATTATACAATCGATTTGAACCCCTCCAGTACAATTCTGGGGGGAACAGATATCAGGGTAACGACCATCAAAACTTCAATTCACCTAACCCTGGGGGGAATAGACATCAGGGTAATGACTATCAAAATTTTAACTTACCTAACCTCCAAAATGATCAAGGCCAAACTAGTCATCAAAGGGTGGAGATACCATCCACCTCCAAGAGTAATTTTTTAGGGGTTCCGAATTTGGCCCCCTTATGGAGGAGGAATATAGGTCCACCCAAGATTCCATCACAACAACATCAGAATACACAACAACCGCAGCACCCTCATGTACAACAACAACAAAAGAAAAGACCTTACCCCAACGGGGAAGACGAGGGAGAGGCAACACCACACAAAAAAAGCAACTACAAAAACTAGCCAAAGGTATATTTAATTTATCCACACACGAACTAACTAACGATGAGGTTAGAATTTTGGGTAGGGGTCTGTCTTACTGCCCCCCGAACCCCCATAAACTGTTCGATTTATTCGTTGATTTGAATAAATATACCAGGAAATTATCTCTACAGAGATACTTCTCTATAAAAAATCTCAAAAAAAGAAACGTGGAGGGATTGCCCATTATTACTAATTCCATGAACAGCCAGACCCAGACCATTTATGCTGAACCAGATCTTATAGCGGAGGACCTGTTTGAAGGATATATACATACCACATTATCATTACCATCCAATTTTAATCCCCCTAAGGAGGATGTCACATATATAGACCTTTTCCAACAGTTGGTAATGGAAGATTTTAACAAATTATCCAGTAAATTAAATAAACACACAAGACTTTGGCCTAATGAGGAAAGAGCCCTCAAATCCCTGGCCAATGATTCTAATTTGGTAATTAGACAGGCGGACAAGGGTGGGGGGATTGTCCTTCAGGACTACAAAGATTATGTGAATGAGGCTTATAATATCCTTTTAAATGTGGAATACTACAGGAAATTGGATGCAGATCCCACAGCTGTATTTTTGGGGAAATTGTTGGATGTTTTGGAGGATGGTAGTGGTAAGGGGATACTAAACACCAAGGAACGAACATTTTTGACTCCCACACATCCGTCAACCCCTTACTACTACCATCTTCCAAAGATCCACAAGAATTGTCTTAAACCACCCGGCCGCCCCATTATTGCGGGCATCAATGGTCTGACTGATAAGTTATCTCAATATATTGATAACTTTTTGCAAAAGTACGTTCAAAATTTACCCTCATTCATTCGGGATACCACTGATCTATTATTTAAGATCAAGGATTTTAAACATGAGAAGGATGCTTTGTGGATAACAGCAGATGTTAGCGCCCTCTACTCAAATATCTCCCATGAATTAGGAATACTCGCCACTAAACATTATTTGGACTCGGATATGTACATGCCTAGTACCCAAAAAGAATACATTTTGACACTTATTGAGTTTATACTCAAACACAATTATTTTCAATTCTTGGATGATTTTTATTTGCAGGTAAAGGGGACGGCCATGGGCACCAGGTTTGCCCCCAGTTTTGCTAATCTCTTTATGGGACATTTCGAGGAGAATTATATATACAACTCGAACTGGGAGGCAAACCTGGTGTTCTATGGCCGCTATATAGACGATTTGATTTTTATTTTTAGGGGGACAGTGGATGAGGCCAGATTATTTTGTTCTTATCTGAACAAAAACTCTATGGGTATACAGTTCACCTCTAATATACAACGAGAATCCATAGAATTTCTTGATCTAATCCTAGCATGGGACACTGAACACAACATAGCCACATCCACTTTTTTCAAAACTGTGGATAGCAATAATTTCCTTCACTACAATAGCAACCATTACCATCAATGGAAAAACAGTATACCATATAGCCAATTTTGCAGAATTAGAAGAAATTGTAGTTCATTAGAGAGATTTTGTGAACAATCTAAGATTCTTATCCAGAGATTTGAGGAAAAAGGTTACCCTAGGGACATCATTATGAGTGGATATGAAAAAGCATATAAATTGGATAGACCCACTATGCTCCAAATGAAGAAAAAAATTACAATAGCAGATAATGAGGCTCTAGAGAAACCTCAGCAACCCTGTTTTGTGACCCAATATAACTCCAATGCTAAACATATAAAAAAAGTATTACAAAAACACTGGCCAATATTATTAAAAGACCCTATTTTGAAGAAAGATCTACATAGTGCACCAAACGTAATATACAAACGAGCACCTACGTTCAAACAATCCCTAGCTCCCAGTAAGGTGGTTATTTCGAAAAAAGGTAGAGGAAAATCAACACAAAATTATCTAACAGGTCAAAGGGGGGTTTTTAAATGTGGCAAAACTAGATGCCACATGTGCAAACACATTACACATAAGACCAAAACAATTAAATCACACACTACAGGGGAAATTTTTCCTATCAATAATCATCTAACATGCAGCTCCTCATATGTAGTCTACGTCTTATCATGTAGATGTGGACAACAGTATTTGGGGCGCACTATCCGAAATATCCGAAAAAGATGGAGTGAACATAGCCGAAACATAAAGAAAAAATCCATGAAACATAGTGTATCAAGACACTATGTTCATGAGCACAATGGAGAAACTTGTCCCTATACCATAACACCTCTAGAAAGTATCCCCAGTTCTTGTAGATACAACAGGTTTACCAAATTACGTCAAAGGGAAACGTACTGGATCTATAGGTTTGGTACACTTTTTCCTAATGGCCTTAATGAGGTAATAGACTCGGCCGCATTTTAGGTGACTCACCTCTAAAAAAACCCCCTTGTCCGGTTAGGGAAACACAAAAGGGACATTAAGGGCTCCACACTTAGGAGACTTTGATAATGCTATCCACTTTGGTACCAGACCTAGTCTTACACAATCCATCTCCACTAGCATATATATCACATAAACTATGTAATAATCTATGTCGAATTTGTTAACATATACGAGCACATAGTCACTTATCAAGCCCTCACAAACCATATATTAGATTTCTATTATATGATGTAATTTATAACATAGTACACAACACAATTATATTAACACTTCACGTATATGCCAATAATGTTAAAATTTCCAAAATATTAATAATCACAAATATGATAAATGGATATAGACTATCCACTCAAATCACATATGTCCTAAATAATATTCACATCATTCACATTAAGTATTTATTAGCACACCATCACATCATATAACCATTAACACAATACACATCACCATGACCTCACTAATCTATTACTAGATCGTCAGATCAGAGTAGAATCACATAATCGTAGTTAGTCACAATATTAGATGTATTAGTTAAGATTTAGGGAGTCACAGAACTAAGTGTTATACTCACATGTAGATTCGTTAGGAGAACAAAGTGGAAATATCCACGTTGTAAGTTGAAAAATAGATTGGCAGTATAGTTTACAATACTGAACCACAAATATGTACTTTATATGGAAGTCATCAGAATATAGTCCTGGGATTGGTCCGATCCTGTATCTACTGAAGGGCGATCCATAAAGAAGGGTCCCCGATATTAGACCAGTGGTGCTATTATAATTTACAACCAAGTGTTTATCCATATGTAGAACTGTTAGGAGACTACAGTAGAAATATCCTCGTTGTTAGTATGTTAGATAGATTGGTGGTACTGTTATACTGTTATGTGTGTCATATGGAAGTTATCAAAATGCAGCTCTGTGATTGGTCGGATTTCGGTCCCATCCAAAAAGAAGGTCTCCGATATGAGACCAGGGGTATTACCATTATAAGTTATTATAAGTGTTTGTATTATGTTCACATCACATTACACAGTTCAAGTAAGGATTATTTTGTTTGCAAAATAAAATAGATATATTTTTTGTAAATTCTTGAAACTGTTGTAACAAATAGAGGTCCGGATATGTTCCTTTAAGAATTCACCTATGTTGTTCAACTTACCTGTACACACCCATCAAGGAAGGGGTGTGTTTGTGGAAATGTTTGGTAGTGGTGGCAATAAAAAGCCGGTTTTAAAACTGATTTGATATGCCTGATGAAACGGCCAGGAGGGCCGAGAAACGCGTAGCAATTTTAAACTTGTTTATATATGCCTGTCAACTCTGTGCAATAAAAGTTTTAAGTTTATTTTAACCAACTTGAGCCTGGAGATTGATTGTGAGCATACCACTACCAGACAGTTCATTTATCGGAGAGCCGCAGCAACTGAAGATTAGCCGGAGAGAGCAAGCTGGCCAGCTCTGATTGCCAGCACGTTTCCACAAGCACACTGGTGTGCTGTGTTAAAGTGTGAGTACCCTGTGTACAAATCCTCTGAAGTGTGTGCTTCCCTTATCTCTATCGATACACACATTTGTGCGCCTCTCTTTTTGTCTTCGTTTTTCAGAAAATACGTGTTCCACTTGGGATCGGTGTGGAGAGTGCAGCCGAAAAGGGGAAAAAAAGAAAGAAAAAAGTGTTCAAGTGATTCTAGCCTGGGGTTGAATCGGATCCACAGGACTTCATATATATCATTTGACACTGGGACATTTCCATCACGGACTTCCAATCGAACATCATTTAATGAGGTTCCACTTTCCATTTCTTTTAATATTGCAAAATTGTTTTATATGACCCAGCATTGATATATTAGAAACTTTTTGTTACAATACAAGTTGTGTATATAAAATGTATACTTTAATTTACAAATAGTTTCACACGAGCGCCCTCTGGTGACCTAGTGGTCATTACTATATTGGTCACTGATTTGTTTTTGTTTTGTTTTTGAATGTCAGAAATGTATATTTGTGAATGTTGAGATGTTATATTGGTTTCACTGGTAAAAATAAATAATTGAAATGGGTATATATTTGTTTTTTGTTAAGTTGCCTAATAATTATGCACAGTAATAGTCACCTGCACACACAGATATCCCCCTAAAATAGCTATAACTAAAAACAAACTAAAAACTACTTCCAAAACTATTCAGCTTTGATTTTAATGAGTTTTTTGGGTTCATTGAGAACATGGTTGTTGTTCAATAATAAAATTAATCCTCAAAAATACAACTTGCCTAATAATTCTGCACTCCCTGTATATATATGTGGTAAAAGAGTTTTTGAAATGCAGACTGTACCTAAGTAGAGGGCGCACTGGAGGCGCTATAATTGACACTCGATAGAGAAAAGCTGCTGGAGTGTACCTGAAGGTATGTTTACACTACCCTTATTTGTAGTCACACCGTATTATTTGGGAAACAAAAGAAGTTGTGGTCCACTGCACAGCACTATTCACTTATTCACTATAAAGATAGTGATGTTATATATTTAAAGAAAAAGGGGGGAAAACTGTGTTTAAAAAATCTATTAGTGTCAATCACAAAAAGTAGTACCTGTTGTAAAATATTGCTGAATAGATACAGCTGTGTTGCGGTTGATATACTATAGTGAAGGACAAGTGCTGAGTAACAGTGGTTAATCCTGCTCCTAATAGAAAACTCCTTGTATGTGGAACTGGTTATACCGTTAACATATCATAGTAAGAGTTAGGTAGTATAAAAGATAAAAAATATAATATACAATGACTGTGTTATACTACGATGAACCACCTCTCAGTACCGTGATATACTGAACTATTAGGTGTACAAAAATCATAAATTTAAAACATATGTGCAAATATTACATCGTCTATGCAAACATCATAATGTGGTTCTCATGCACGAGATGACTTCTTAACGGTGCAAGCAGGCAGACTGAATAACAATCCTCGTATGGGCTCACAGCCTACTTACGTTAACTGACCTCAATCTTATGAGGTAAGGAACAGGCACTGTGTTTAATGTTCCGCTCTATCGATCCTTGGGTAGCTGCTTTCAATTTGTGTGCAGTATCCTGTTGGTCTCGAGCTTGTCAGGTAAGGACCAGGCACCGTACTACATCTTCAGCTCGATTAACTCCCTGTGGCTTGCTGTAGTGCGGAGGTGATGTCAATCTCTCACAGGTAACTCCGTTGTTGTTATGTGGAGTATAAAAACAAGGCACATAGCATAATACTGTTTACAGAGCAAAATACTTTTATTAGTGGACACAAAGATAAGGTACTCACAAACAAAACCTCAATTAATATGAGGTATCAATAGCGTATGTAGTAAGTCAGCACGGATTGCCAGGAATCAGTTTATAACTCCACCGTAAAAACTTGGTGGGACTTAAACAGATTAAAGCAAATGTTCCAATATTCTCTTGCAGATATAAATCCAGATAGTAGCGTTTTAAACTGTTATCCAAACACGCTATATCTGAACAAATTAAATAAGCAGCCAGATTCAACACTCAGGAGACAGCCATAGAAAAAATTTAAATCTTTATTTCAATCTCATAAAACAATAGATCATAAGTCGACGTTTCGGCCCTATGTTAGGCCTTTCTCAACACAAAATGTTTTGAACAAACATATTATTGCAGCGTCTGCTCAGCTGCACTCCCGTCAGACAAGCTTCATCAACCAATGTCACACACTTATGATCTATTGTTATATGAGTTTGAAATAAAGATTTGAATTTTATCTATGGAAGGTCCTATGAGTGCCCTTCTGTGACAAGATTTGTATATTCGATTCAAGGATTGCACCCGGGCACAGACTGTATCAGATTGGTTAGAGTGCTGGACTGTTGGCTATTTACTATAAATATATATATATATATATATATATATATATATATATATATATATATTTAAATTGCACGTTATATCTGAATCATGAAATTTAATTTTTTACTTTAGTGGCCCATTGCACATTCACTTAAATTTATACCTGTGGCCCTGTTCATTGAGTGAGGTTTAAAGGAACAGTAAACACTTCAAGATTGTGATATAGATTGTTTAACTATTATTATTTATAGTAAAATATTTGCAGTTTGCAGGCAATGACCATGGCTAGCTGTGGCTACTCTAGTAACGTCTGAATTGGCTCCTTCAAGTAAGGCAAGTAGTGGGTGGAGTTTTGCTATAAAAAACAGTAGATGGTAATGCATTAAGGTGTTTACTTTTCTTTTAAGAGGTTATAAGGCTATTTTGAATTTTATTGGGCGAGATTATGAATGGAGAATAAAATTGCACTTTTGCAAGCATGATGTTTGCACTCCACTCAGTAATACCAGCGCACGCAAATGTACGCTGGTATTACAAGTTAGCTGCAATGTGAACGCAAACTTGTGTTCACATTGCATGGAAACTTTGCACTAACGAGATCGTTCTTCCATAGGC
Source organism: Bombina bombina (assembly GCF_027579735.1). Taxonomy (NCBI): domain Eukaryota; kingdom Metazoa; phylum Chordata; class Amphibia; order Anura; family Bombinatoridae; genus Bombina; species Bombina bombina. The sequence continues at coordinate 879,010,515 of NC_069501.1, read as the reverse complement.
TCCAATGAAATCCTCATCCTCATTCTCATGAGACACGGCCGAGTACCTAGCACAGCGAAGGTGGTAAGTCGTGCAGCGATGGGCAGCAAAGTTTAAATATATACAGGTATACCCCGCTCATACAGCGGGTTAGGGACCGGAGCCCCGCTGTAAAGTGAAAACCGCCTTAAAGTGAAACAAGGCAGTTTTAGCTTTTTATTTACTTGCCAGTATGTTTAAAGACTTTAAAAAATGTTTGAACTAGCATACTGTATATTAGGGGTGCAGTAGTGCTAAGTTTAGTTTAACACTAGCACAGCACAGTATTCAATTAGTATTCAATAAAAACTGTACCTGTAAAATAGTGACAATTACTGTAGTAAAATTTGCCAGACTATAGCACTGAGACACAGATTTAACTGTAATGCTGTAAACAGAGTGAACTAAGCATAGCAAAATGGTGCCAGTCACTTTTCTTGCAATCTCACAATGATTACAGCACTGTTTCAAAATCCTTGGAGGCTGAACTTCAGCTCCACAAAGCGCTGTATTAGCGAATCGCTGTAAAGTGAAGCGCTGTAAAGTGAGGTATACCTGTATGTGAGATTTTAAGTGTAGTAAAGCACAATTTTGTTTTTATAAGTGTATCTGAGTTTCATCTGGGGTTGGATTGATTTCCTCTCTCTGGTAGCTGTTTGGGTATACGGCCAAGCTTCATCTCAGAGACCGCTGATCTCAGTATTTGATGCCAATCGTTTCTGGATATCTAATATCCCATTATTTGCCCTGTATCACTCCTTTGGCTCTTGGAGTCTGTTGTCAGCGGGAGTGTGAGCTAGCTGGACAGCTCTGATGTTTCAGCCTGCTTGTACTGCACAATTCTGTGATTCACGTTTGTGAGTATAACACCTTTGTCTGTGCATTGGAGTGTTCGTGTATGTAAAAATATTTCAACATTGGAGCGCTCTTTTTTTCTTTCCTATTCTACAGATGACACTTCTTTCCCAGCACAGGTCTGCTTGATTTAAGAGGTAGCTGCACTGATACCTAGTTTGGGAATAACATATTACTATCATCCCTACATTTGACTGGAATACTTTTTTATTTTGTATTATTTATATATATTAACAATTTATGTTTATTCACAGTTCAACACTTAAGATACTTTTGTTTTTTCTCCGGCGCACAGTCGGCTAGATTTGGAGTTTTGTCGGTAATGACCCGAAAAACTAACGCCGGCTTTTTTCTGGCCGCACCATAAAAATAACTCTGGTATTGAGAGTCCACATAAAGGCTGCGTTAGGCTCCAAAAAAGGAGCGTAGAGCATTTTTAACGCAGCTTCAACTCTCAATACCAGAGTTGCTTACGCAAGCGGCCAGCCTCAAAAACGTGCTTGTGCACGATTCCCCCATAGGAAACAATGGGGCTGTTTGAGCTGAAAAAAAACCTAACACCTTGCAAAAAAGCCGCGTTCAGCTCTTACGCAGCCCCCATTGTTTGCTATGGGGAAACACTTCTACGTCTGCACCTAACACCCTACACATGTACCCCCGAGTCTAAACACCCTAACCTTACACTTATTAACCCCTAATCTGCCGGCCCCCAGCTATCGCTGACACCTGCATTTTATTTTTAACCCCTAATCTGCCGCTCCGTAAACCGCCGCTACTTACATTATCCCTATGTACCCCTAATCGGCTGCCCCTAACACCGCCAACCCCTATATTATATTATTAACCCCTAATCTGCCCCCCTCAACCGTCGCCTCCACCTGCCTACACTTATTAACCCCTAATCTGCCGACCGGACCTGAGCGCTACTATAAAAAAGTTATTAACCCCTAATCCGCCTCACTAACCCTATAATAAATAGTATTAAACCCCTAATCTGCCCTCCCTAACATCGCCGACACCTAACTTCGATTATTAACCCCTAATCTGCCGACCTTGAGCTCACCGCTATTCTAATAAATGTATTAACCCCTAAAGCTAAGTCTATCCCTAACACTAACACCCCCCTAAGTTAAATATAATTTAAATCTAACGAAATTAATTAACTCTTATTAAATAAATTATTCCTATTTAAAGCTAAATACTTGTAAAACCTGTAAAATAAATCCTTATATAGCTACAATGTAAATTATAATTATATTATAGCTATTTTAGGATTAATATTTATTTTACAGGTAACTTTGTATTTATTTTAACCAGGTACAATAGCTATTAAATAGTTAAGAACTATTTAATAGCTAAAATAGTTAAAATAATTACAAATTTACCTGTAAAAGAAATCCTAACCTGTTACAATTAAACCTAACACTAGACTATCAATAATAAATTAATTAAATAAACTACCTACAATTACCTACAATTAACCTAACACTACACTATCAATAAATTAATTAAATACAATCGCTACAAATAAATACAATTAAATAAACTAGGCTAAAGTACAAAAAAATAAAAAAGAACTAAGTTACAAAAAAATACAAAATCATTATTTACAAACATAAGAAAAATATTACAACAATTTTAACTAATTACACGCTACTCTAAGCCCCTAATAAAATAACAAAGCCCCCAAAAGTAAAAAAATGCCCTAACCCTATCTAAATTACTAAAGTTCAAGCTCTTTTACCTTACCAGCCCTGAAACAGGGCCCTTTGCGGGGCATGCCCCAAGAAATACAGCTCTTTTGCCTGTAAAAAAAAAACATACAATACCCAAGCCCCCCAACATTACAACCCACCACCCACATACCCCTAATCTAACCCAAACCCCCCTTAAATAAACCTAACACTAAGCCCCTGAAGATCATCCTACCTTGTCTTCAGCTCACCGGGGTATCACACCGATCCGTCCAGAAGAGCTCCTCCGATGTCCTGATCCAAGCCAAGCGGGGGGGCTGAAGAGGTCCATGATCCGGCTGAAGTCTTCATCCAAGCGGGGCAGAAGAGGTCTTCCATCCGATTGAAGTCTTCATCCAAGCGGCATCCATCCGGAGCGAAGCGGGCAGCATCCTGAAGACCTCCACTGCGGAACATCCATCCTGGCCGACGACTTGAACGACGAATGACGGTTCCTTTAAATGACGTCATCCAAGATGGCGTCCCTCGAATTCCGATTGGCTGATAGGATTCTATCAGCCAATCAGAATTAAGGTAGGAATATTCTGATTGGCTGATGGAATCAGCCAATCAGAATCAAGTTCAATCCGATTGGCTGATCCAATCAGCCAATCAGATTGAGCTCGCATTCTATTGGCTGTTTGAGTTAGTATATCTTGATAAGCCTCTGTTCTAAATGGAAGAGGTGTGAATTGCATTGTTAACATTATGTAGGGTAAAACCAACAAATGTAACAGTATTTTTAAAAAATAACAATGTAGTTGAAAATGGCACTTGAAGGTAGTGTAATTTTACATTTGTGGATAGCGTATTCTGATGGGTTCTTTTTAATGAATGGGATAAGTGGGAATTGCAGTGTTATGTGACATAGACACAACTAACCCATGTGATCAGAATCTGGACGGAATGACAAAACAGATATAATACAGTACTCAAAGTAGTATAAGATTGACAGGGCATTAACCACAATATTATGATGAAACGAGGTGTGACTTTGAGGACCATTAGAAGATAATGGGCTCCATGGACTAAGCCGTCAATTCATCCGTCATTTTTAGACGCGGATAAACTCGCCGTTACTCGCCGCGGGGCGAAATGGTGTCCGCTGTCACTATGTACTAATAATCCCCCAATAAATAGACAGAGTCTAGCCCGCCGCGAGCAGTGGCGGATTATTGATAAATTTGACGCCTCGCTCGCCGCGACTAAGCTGATGTACTTAACTTTCAGTTGAATTGTCTGGCCAATTATTAACACGTGACATGCAAGGTGTCACGAACATCATAGTAGTCGCGGGGAATAGAAATTTGCTCCTATAAAAGTTCAACTTATCTAAACAACTTTATTATTGTTCACAATTTTTGAAGAGTGATAACAGAGCGTTATTTTTGTAATATTTATTTACAATTTGGATATGCTTCATCTGGATCTGATAATATATAAATATTAATATAAAATAATTATAAAGATTGCCAACTATACAATACAAATTTAAAATATAGATTACTCTTTAATTACAGTCAACAAATTTGGCGCAATTTATGTACATGGAAATGAGAGACAAATTAGACGCCAGTTATGCTGTACCAATGCTGATATTACTGCCTTTTATATATGTCTAGACTGGCGTCTAGATTGACTTCCTATTGTTTTGTACCTTGCCCGCCACCTAAAAGGTGGCGAGGCAAAATAACGAGGTGGGGAGCGGAAATTGTAGCGAGCGGACAAATAGATTTTTTAGTACATTTGTTTTTGTCGAGTTGGTGGTCAAATGTGTCTAATTACAGGTGAAAAATGGAGAGGTAGCGAGGTTTGGCGGATAAGTACGCTCGCAATTTAAAGATGCGAGTTTGAACATAGTTGACGACTTTGTACATATCAGTTTGCGAGTTTTGACGTGAGATTTGTTGCGGGTAGCTCGCTGAGCTGCTTAGTACATGGAGCCCTATGTGTTCATTGTGACCACAATTATGATCAATAAGGGGGAGTCCACCCGCCTATGACGTATCCACACTTAAGACTGTTTAAACACAGAAGTAAACTACACAAACAGAACCCTCTGATGAAGAAGGCACTCTGAAAATCTTTACTGACCTTTGAAACGCATAAGGGTTAGCAAGATTTGGGTCTCTATATATAGACTCTTGCTGTTTTGAGTTTTTATAGTGTATTTGTGACCCCGTTTTCTTCTTGGGATTAAGCACCATAAGAATACACTTTCCAGAAACTTGCTCTATTTTTGTTTACTAATGCTGAATGCTAAAGGATAGAAAATCACTGTATGAACTGTTGTCTATTGGGAACTGTCACCATTTTGTGCTATACAAATACCTCATATATGAGGTTTTTAAATGTGAGTGTGATGTATTAAATGCTTTTATTTGTGATTTTTAATAAAACAGTATTACACTATTTGCTGTTTTTTTTCTCATTTATTGATCTATGAGAACCACAAGAATATACAGTGACCAACCTGGGAAAATGTTTTTAACCTGGAGGTTTCTATCACTGACAAAAGGCATCACCTTCCCAGGAAAAGCCCTGTGAAAAGATCCATCCAAGGGCAGATACACTGGATATGTCTAATACATTACCTCATAGTGATTGAGGTAATATAAAGTAAGTGGGCATCCAAAAGGGGATTAAACAAGAGATCTTATACTATCTGACCTGAAGGAGAACTGTTGAAATCTATCTGCGTTTTCTTTCCATCTATATATCTACATCTTAATGAGAATCTTGTGAATCTCCCCATATGTATGTATATGCTTTGTGTATAGCAGAATGTTCTAAATGTATTATAACAACCAGCATTTTCTATATTTTTGTATGATATATATATATATATATATATATTATATATATATATATATAAATATATATATATATTATATATATCCCCAAGGAAGGATAAGCACAGTCTTATGGATCTTCACAGCGGCCTGGGTGCCCGTTCACAAATCAATACAGAGTCCCTTCGGGAAAAAAAGCACGCACTGGTCTTCATAAAATGTAGCATTTATTGTGTCAATAAAACAGAGTGTTATCTCACACCTTTGTCAAATGTCACAGAATTGGTTCAAACAAGCAGAACCTAAAAACATATAAACCAGAACACCTTCCCCTGCCTTATTACTTACATAAATCTACTAACTCCTTTATACTTCTTCATAGTGACGTCATCACGTATCAACATTAAAATACAAAGAGTAGAGAGAGGGCGCCACGATAGCGTGATACCGCCTGGAAATGCAGGTACAGGTAAAAGTAAGTATTATGCTTACCAAATGATTGTAGCACTGTGCTGTGACCAGTGCGTGAAAGCAGGCTAGCACTTAACAGTGGCTAGTACACTGTGGAAACCAAGCTCCAAGGGTACTTGTCCTAGTTCCAGCTTGATGTATGCCTCCTAATGGCTGGACTTCAAATTCTGCAAAGGTAGAATCTTACTGTGTGTTGCTCTGTTAGTATTGAAATACCACAACACAGACAACTTCAAATAAAATAGCTTTATGTTTATGACGCGTTTTCTCAACCTCAACTGGGTCGTTTCATCAGATAAAATATCACGCCCTCTCGCTACTCTTTGTATTTTAACAGTTGTCCTACACTCTCGGGGATCAAGAGGAGCAGCTGATTCACCATATCAAAAAAAGGAGGATACTTCTATCCCTTCAACTTACCACCAGTATATGGACAATTTTCGGGACTGATACGGTAGACTTGTTCTACTAGATTTAAAAGCATATTCCCTTGTTTGACATTGCATATAATTTTTTCATTATATATATTTTATCCCTTTTTAATAATCAGCGTGCTTTTTTATCCCTTCATTGGGATACGTTCACGTATCAACGTTAATGCGAGGCGTCATCACCAATCAGCTCCTACCAGGTTTCATGACCACAGATACACGGAAGTGTCATGTACAACCTGTTATGCTGATCATCTAAGGAAGAATCATATCCTCAACATTTAGATCATCAAATGTGCCCATATATGTTATGGAATAGCAAGTGCCAAACATGCATGATGCCTATAAATCGATATATGACAATCACTTATTGTGTCATGTCATTAACAGACAGCCTTTCGTCATGTCACTTGTCATTAACTGCTTACGGCACAAGGATGTCAACCCATATACACAAAGTTATCAACCCCTATTAAAAAATCCCCAACTCTATTATGTACAATTCTACAAGTATATATATATATATATACATACATACATTTATTATTTGTATCCCATCCATTAACTATAGGGAACTCGCACCTATCCCCATATATATACAAAATTGTGCTTCCTTAATGCCCCACAACTTCACCTGCCTTATATATTTACATAAATCTACTAACTCCGTGATACTTCTTCATAGTGACATAATCACATATCAACAAATGTTGCGGGTAAAGTCAGATATTGGGCAATCCTAGGACTACCCGGGTAAAATAGACAATACCCAAGCCGCTGTGGGTAAAGCCTGATGTATGATCATGAGGGAGTTGTTGTGGCTGTCAGGTCCATGGTGACTGGAAACCTTCTGTATGAGGGACCCTATTGAGTTTTCTCTGTGAGTTGTTAACCATTGCTTGGAAAATAATTTTTTCAAGTTAGAGAAAGATTTTTATTTACAAATTTCTGGGATTTGAACATGGCACCCACTTACACAAATATTTACATGGCATGGTATGAACAAATAGCCATGAAACCATTTACTCATCCCACATCAGATACTATGTACGCTACATCAATGATTTGTTTTTGCGGTGGGGGGGGGGGGGGGATCTCTTCTGAGCTTGAGAAGTGGGTGTCATGTTTGAACTCCATGGACTGTCCCATAAGATTTAAGTTGGAATATAGTGATTCATTGATACATTTTTGGATTTGAATCTATATAAGGTTGATGCCTGGATGGTTGCTACTTTGGCACATTCCTGTATACTAAGCCAATGGATCAGATTTCCTTATTGGAAGCCAGTAGCTTCCATCCCAGGCATAAAAAAATGGGGATTGTCACCTCACAACTCAAGAGAGTCATTCAAAACAATAGTGAGGTACCCACTATGAAGATGCAGCTTGCAGAGATGGAGGCAAAACTGGTGACTAGAGGCTACGAAGGTGAGATTGGTCTGGACCATTAAAGAGAGGTTATTAAATGCCCCAGTGGGAAGAGATTCCATGAAATCTAGTGAGGGTATCCAACAGTTAAACCTTGTCACTACATACACCCCTATGTGTGGGGTGTTGAGAAGTTGGTGCAACAACATTGGTCCTTTTTGGAATCTGATACATCCCTACCATTTCAACGGATGAAGCCACCAAGCATGGTATACCGGAGATCAGACAACCTGAGGGATTTATTGGTGAAAACTGATCCCACTCAAACTCCCCTCCCTCTCTGCTACCCTCACCCCTATACTCACAAACACTTTCATACCTCTCCCTCAGCACCGGTATATTTCCCTCATCTCTTAAACATGCACTGGCCACACCTATCCTCAAAAAACCTTCCTTGATCCTACCTCCCCTCGAACTACCGCCCTATTTCCCTTCTCCATCTTGCTTCAAAGCTTCTCGAAAAACTAGTTTATGCACGCCTATCCCATTTCCTTACAATAAACTCCCTCCTTGACCCACTGCAATCTGGATTTCGTCCCCATCACTCACAGAGACAGCAATTGTTAAGGTTACCAATGACCTACTTACAGCAAAATCAAAAGGCCACTTCTCTCTGCTTATCCTCCTTGATCTGTCTGTAGCCTTTGACACTGTTCACCACCCTCTTTTGCTCTAAGCCCTCCAATCCTTCGGCATCTGTGACACAGCCCTCTCGTGGCTCTCTTCCTACCTGTCAAAACCGTACCTTTAGTGTAGGCCTTCTCTGGGGCCCTCCTCTGCCCCGTCACCACTTTCTGTCAGAGTACCGCAAGGCTCTGTCCTCGGTCCCCTTCTCTTCTCAATCCACACGTCATTACTAGGTCCATAATAAAGTCCCACGGCATACAATATAATTTGTATGCAAATGACACCCAAATCTACTTCTCTGCACCAGACCTATCTCCTTCCTTGCTAACCCGTGTCACTAACTGTCTTTCTCACATCTCTAACTGGATGTCCTCTAACTATCTCAAGCTAAATCTCTCCAAAACTGAGCTCCTTATTTTCCCCCCTTCCTCAAAAACTCTCCACCCCCAAACTCTCCACCCCCCAATCTCTCTATAACTGTGAAAACTCCATCATTACCCCTACCGGGCATGCCCGATGTCTCGGGGTCACATTTGACTCAGATCTTTCTATCACTCCTCACATTCAGTCCTTGCTAAAGCCTGCTGCTTCCACCTTAAAAACAACTCTAAAATTAAACACTTCCTTACACAAGACACAACTAAGACTATCCACTCTCTCATTCTTTCCCGCCATGATTACTGCAACTCTGTCCTCTCTGGTCTCCATAATAATAATAATCCCACCCACTGTTACCAAAAGAACACTTGGTTGAAGACCCCAAAGAAGGGATGCTTTACATATGGAAGTTGTGTGATGTGCAACAGCATTTTGAGCAGTCAGTCATTTCAAAATCCCTATAACAATAAGCGATATACAATCCGCCATAGACTGACATGCACATGCACGCATGTTATATACATGCTTATTTGCCTGTGTTCCCTTGTTATACATTGGGAAAGACAGTTATGAGCTTTAAGGATGGAATGGCAAACCATTGGGTGTGCCATTCGTGAAGCCCTAAAAAAGGGGGACTCAGAACAACCCAGTGGCACGCCACTTTGCTATACATAACCAAGGTGTGCCCAGCCTTAGGTCAACGTTGATTGATCATGTTCCTCCTTTAGCCAGAGGTGGTAATAAAGCCAAGAAACTTCTACAAATGGAGACTAAATGGATTCACATACTGGAAATGTTGGTACCAAGGGGGCTGAATATTTTTCTTGATTTCTGACCATTTTACACCAAGTAATTAATACTGGACTTATACATAAGGCTGACTGCATCTGAAAGGGTGAATAACCTGTCACAGATCCACATGAATATTCGTTCTAGTAGGTAACCGCAGGGTTTCTACCAATGTTGCTTGGGTCATGAAGGAAGCACAATTTGGTATATATATGGGGATAGGTGCGAGTTCCCTATAGCTAATGGATGTGATACAAATAATAAATTTACAGTATGTATATATACTTTGTAGAATTGTGTATAATAGGGATGGGGATTTTTTAATAGGGGTTGATAACTTTGTGTATATGGGTTTATATCCCTGTGCAGTAAGCAGATAATGACAAGTGACATGACAAATGGCTGTCTGAATAATGACATGACACAATGAGTGATTGTCATAGAACAATTTATGGGCATCATGCATCATTTGGCACTTGCTATTCCTTAACATATATGGCACATTTGATGATTTAAATGTTTGAGGATTCGATCCTACCTTAGATGATCAGCATACCGGGTTGTACATGACACTTCCATGTATCTGTGGTCATGACAACCTGGTAGGAGCTGATTGGTGATGACGCCTCACGTTAATGTTGATACGTGATGATTTCACTATGAAGAAGTATAACCGAGTTAGTAGATTTATGTAAGTATATAAGGCAGGTGAAGGTGTTCTGGTTTATGTGTTTTTAGGTTCTGCTTGTTTGAACCAATTCTGTGACATTTGACAAAGGTGTGAGATAACACCGAAACATTATGTCTCTGTTTTATTGACACAATAAATGCTACGTTTTATGAAGACCAGTGAGTGCCTTTTTTTTTGATGGAACTAAACTATATATATATATATATATACACACCGCTATGTAAAAGCTTTTTTCATTGCTGTTTTTTTATAACACCCCTTACCTGCTCACTTTAACTCCTAAAAACTGCTTTGTGCCGTTATTTTTTACAACAATTAAAGATGGTCATATTTATTATTTTTTATTAATGATATGCACACTTTAGTTTGGGGGCAATTGGAGCACATTTTTTAAATTAACCAGAGATCTGATGGCTGGTTAATTTATGAGCGCTTATTGCTCCCACAAGCTTGCGGAAATAATAACCAGCCACTTGTAATGGCTGGTTGTTTGTCGAGCACCCATAAATAAGTGAATTTGCCTGTTTACTGGCATGCAATAAATTAGCGCTCCACTTGTGATCAAGACCATTGTGTTTTAAAGACTGAGGAAATAACATACCTCTGTTATTTGCACAACATTCACATATCTTTTTATATTAGTAAGTTGAAAACAACATAAGGTTTATATTCACCTGATATCTAGTTTTATTTGAAAAGTGTCCATCCAGTTATTGTTTGAAGCTATTTTTTGTACTACATTTTCTTATTTTTGCTTGACACTGCTGCAATTTGCTGATAATTTTAACACCATATCTAGACATCTGTCAAGGTACGTTAAAAGCATTGAACAATATAAGTCATGGTGGCAATATCTTTTCTAAAAAAAGAATTGTACATCAGGCAGATTTTCATTTCATTTTTAGAAGGAACAATTGAAGTGACATATTTCAAACATTATGCTTTTTATTTTAGGAACCAACAAAGTTATATAAGGTTTTCAATATATTACTAATGCATTGACTTCACTTGTTATAATTCTTTTTTTTCTATTATATAGATGAACTCAAAAAACATTAATTATTTCACATTTATTACACATGTATTATTATTATTATTATTATTATTATTATTATTATTATAATTATTGCTATCTTTTGATTACAAGTTTTATCTTAGAAAATTTAAAATGAAGATTGCTCATCCTTTTAGTTCTGTAACCTGGAAAATCTTTATTATGGAAACAATTATGTACTCTGAACCTGTTCAGGGTACCCCAAAAATAATATCTATGCAGCAATTAAATATCAAAAACTATCTAAATTCTAAACAAATTTAAGAACACATTTCAACTGCATCCTATAATATAAAAGGCCAAGTGTGTTTGTCCGAAACTGTCATGCTCAGTAGAGACTGCGCAAGGGCAAACATTCCTGGCCTTCAACAGACTGACCTGGCATGATAACATCTGGGGCCGACTGGGTGTGAGAGGGGCATGACGTGGGCGGGGCCGGGCGTGACGTGACCAGACAGGGCGTGGGCGGGGCCGTGTGTGATGTGATGTGAGAGAGCTCAAAAGATGGGGGATAGAGATAGAGCAAAAGAGGGGGATAGAGAGAGCAAAAGAGAGGGAGAGAGACAGCAAAAGAGGGGAAATAGAGAGAGCAAAAGAGAGGGGGAGAGACATAAAAAGAGAGGGGAAAGAAAGGGGAGAAAGAGAGCAAAAGAGAGGGGAGAGAGAGCAAAATAGAGGGGCAGAGAGCAAAGGGGGGGAGAGAGAGACAAATAGTGCAAAAGAGAGGGCTGAAAGAGGGGGGAAGCAAAAGAGAGGGAGAGAGACAGCATAAGAGAGGGGAAGAAAGAGAGCAAAAGAGAGGGGGAGTGCAAAAGAGAGGGGGGAGAGCGCAAAAGAGAGGAGAAGAGAGAGCGCAAAAGAGACGGAGGAAAAGAGAGGAGGGAGAGAGAGCAAAAGAGAGGGGGGAGAGAGAAAAAGAGAGGGGGAGAGAGAAAAAGAGAGGGAGAGAGACAGCAAAAGAGAGGGGGAGAAAAGGAAGAGAGAGAGCAAAAGAGAGGGGAGAAAGAGCAAAAGAGAGGAGTGAGAGCGCAAAAGAAGGGAGACAGAGAGCATGTACAAGAGAGGGGAGAAAGAGAGGGGGAGAGAGAAAGAGCAAAAGAGATTGGATAGAGAGCAAAAGAGAGGGGGGAGTGCAAAAGAGAGGGGATACAGAGCGCAAAAGAGAGGGGTGAGAGATAGAGCAAAATAGGGGGGATAGAGAGAAACAAAAGAGAAGGAGAGAGACAGCAAAAGAGAGGGAGAGAGAGAGAGAGAGAGAGAGAGAGAGAGAGAGAGAGAGAGAGAGAGAGAGAGAGAGAGCAAAAGAGATGGGGAGAGTGCAAAAGAGAGGTGGAGAGCGCAAAAGAGAACAGAAGAGAGAGTGCAAAAGAGAGGGGAGAGTGCAAAAGAGAGGGAGGAAAAGAGAGGGGGGAAGAGAGAGCAAAAAAGAGGGGGAGAGTGCAAAAGAGAGGGGGGAGAGAGAGAACAAAAGAGAGGGGAAGAGAGAGAACAAAAGAGAGGGGAGAGAGAGCAAAAGAGAGGGGAGAGAGAGCAAAAGAGAGGGAGAGAGACAGCAAAAGAGAGGGGGGAGAAAGGGGAAAAGAGAGGGGGAAAGAGAGAGCAAAAGAGAGGGGGGAGAGAGAGATTAAAAGAGAAGGGAGAGAGAGAACAAAAAAGAGGGGAGAGAGAGCAAAAGAGAGGGGAGAGAGAGCAAAAGAGAGGGGAGAGAGAGCAAAAGAGAGGGGGAGAGAGAGAACAAAAGAGAGGGGGAGAGAGAGAACAAAAGAGAGGGGAGAGAGAGCAAAAGAGAGGGGAGAGAGAGCAAAAGAGAGGGAGAGAGACAGCAAAAGAGAGGGGGAGAAAAGGAAGAGAGAGAGCAAAAGAGAGGGGGAGAGAGAGCAAAAGAGAGGAGTGAGAGCGCAAAAGAAGGGAGACAGAGAGCATGTACAAGAGAGGGGAGAAAAGAGAGGGGGGAGAGAGAAACAGCAAAAGAGATTGGAGATAGAGCAAAAGAGAGGGGAATAGAGCAAAAGAGAGGGGGGAGAGTGCAAAAGAGAGGGGATACAGAGTGCAAAAGAGAGGGGTGAGAGAGAGAGCAAAATAGGGGGGATAGAGAGAGCAAAAGAGAAAAAGAGAGACAGCAAAAGAGATGGGGAGAGAGAGCAAAAGAGAGGGGGAGAAGAGAGAGAGAGAAATAGAGAGCGCAAAAGAGAAGAGAGAGCGCAAAAGAGAGGGAGGAAAAGAGAGGGGGAAAGAGAGAGCAAAAGAGAGGGGGAGAGAGGGATTAAAAGAGAAGGGAGAGAGAGAACAAAAAAGAGGGGAGAGAGAGAAAAAGAGAGGGGGAGAGAGAGCAAAAGAGAGGGAAAGAGACAGCAAAAGAGAGGGGGAGAAAGGGAAGAGAGAGAGCAAAAGAGAGGGGAGAGAGTAAAATAGAGGGGGGAGAGCACAAAAGAAGGGAGAGAGAGAGAGCATGCAAAAGAGAGGGGGAAAGAGAGGGGGGAGAGAGAGAGCAAAAAAGAGGGAGAGAGACAGCAAAAGAGAGGAGGAGAGAGCAAAAGAAAGGGGGAGAGAGAGAGCAAAAGAGAGGGGAGAGAGAGCAAAAGAGAGAAGTGAGAGCGCAAAAGAAGGGAGACAGAGAGCGTGTACAAGAGAGGGGAGAAAAGAGAGGAGGGAGAGAGAAAGAGCAAAAGATATTGGAGATAGAGCAAAAGAGAGGGGAAGAGAGCAAAAGAGAGGGGGAGAGTGCAAAAGAGAGGGGATACAGAGCGCAAAGGAGAGGGGTGAGAGAGAGAGCAAAATAGGGGGGTTAGAGAGAGCAAAAGATAAAAAAAGAGACAGCAAAATAGATGGGGAGAGAGAGCAAAAAAGAGGGGGAGAAGAGAGAGAGAGCAATAGAGAGGGGGAGAGTGCAAAAGAGAGGGGAGAGCGCAAAAGAGAAGAGAACAGAGAGCGCAAAAGAGAGGGAGGAAAAGACAGGGGGAAAGAGAGAGCAAAAGAGAGGAGTGAGAGTGCAAAATAAGGGAGACAGAGAGCGTGTACAAGAGAGGGGAGAAAAGAGAGGGGGGGAAGAGAAAGAGCAAAAGAGATTGGAGATAGAGCAAAAGAGAGGGGAAGAGAGCAAAAGAGAGGGGGAGAGTGCAAAAGAGAGGGGATACAGAGCGCAAAGGAGAGGGGTGAGAGAGAGAGCAAAATAGGGGGGACAGAGAGAGCAAAAGAGAAAAAGAGAGACAGCAAAATAGATGGGGAGAGAGAGCAATAGAGAGGGGGAGAGTGCAAAAGAGAGGGGGAGAGCGCAAAAGAGAAGAGAAGAGAGAGCACAAAAGAGAGGGAGGAAAAGAGAGGGGGAAAGAGAGCAAAAGAGAGGTGGAGAGAAAGATTAAAAGAGAAGGGAGAGAGAGAACAAAAAAGAGGGGAGAGAGAGCAAAAGAGAGGGGAGAGAGAGCAAAAGAGAGGGGAAAGAGAGCAAAAGAGAGGGGGGAGAGAGAGAACAAAAGAGAGGGGGAGAGAGAGAACAAAAGAGAGGGGATAGAGAGCAAAAGATAGGGGAGAGAGAGCAAAAGAGAGGGGAGAGAGAGCAAAAGAGAGGGAGAGAGACAGCAAAAGAGAGGGGGAGAAAAGGAAGAGAGAGAGCAAAAGAGAGGGGAGAGAGAGCAAAAGAGAGGAGTGAGAGCTCAAAAGAAGGGAGACATAGAGCGTGTACAAGAGAGGGGAGAAAAGAGAGGGGGGAGAGAGAAAGAGCAAAAGAGATTGGAGATAGAGCAAAAGAGAGGGGAAGAGAGCAAAAGAGAGGGGGGGAGTGCAAAAGAGAGGGGATACAGAGCGCAAAAGAGAGGGGTGAGAGAGAGAGCAAAATAGGGGGGATAGAGAGAGCAAAAGAGAAAAAGAGAGACAGCAAAAGAGATGGGGAGAGAGATCAAAAGAGAGGGGGAGAAGAGAGAGAGAGCAATAGAGAGGGGGAGAGTGCAAAAGAGAGGGGCAGAGCGCAAAAGAGAAGAGAGAGCGCAAAAGAGAGGGAGGAAAAGAGAGGGGGAAAGAGAGAGATTAAAAGAGAAGGGAGAGAGAGAACAAAAAAGAGGGGAGAGAGAGAAAAAGAGAGGGGAGAGAGAGCAAAAGAGAGGGAAAGAGACAGCAAAAAAAAAGGGGGAGAAAGGGAAGAGAGAGCAAAAGAGAGGGGAGAGAGAAAAATAGAGGGGGGAGAGCACAAAAGAAGGGAGAGAGAGAGAGCATGCAAAAGAGAGGGGAAAAGAGAGGGGGAGAGAGAGAGAGCAAAAAAGAGGGAGAGAGACATCAAAAGAGAGGGGGAGAGAGCAAAAGAAAGGGGGGAGAGAGAGAGCAAAAGAGGGGGGATAGAGAAAGCAAAAAAGAGGGAGAGAGACAGCAAAAAAAGAGCAGGAGCGAGCGAGAGAGAGAGAGAGAGAGAGAGCAAAAGAGAGGGGGAGAGCGGAAAAGAGAGGGGGAGAGCGCAAAAGAGAGGGGAAGATAGAGAACAAAAGAAAGGGGAGAGAGAGAGCAACTGAGAGGGGAGAGAGAGAGCAAAAGAGAGGGGAGAGAGAGAGAAAGAGATGGAGAGAGACAGCAAAATAGAGGGGGAGAAAGGGAAGAGAGAGTGCAAAATAGAGGGGAGAGAGAGCAGAAGAGAGGGGGGAGTGAAAAAGAGGGGAAAGAAAGAGCATGCAAAAGGGGGGGAAAGAGTGGGGGAGAGAGAGCAAAAAAGAGCAGAGAGAAAGTAAAAGAGACGGGGAGAGAGAGAGCAAAAGAGAGGGGGGATAGCACAAAAGAGAGCATGGGAGAGAGGGGGAGAGGGGGGAGAGAGAGAGCATAAGAGAGGGGGAGAGAGAGACAGCAAAAGAGGGGGGATAGAGAGAGCAAAAAAGAGGGAGAGAGACAGCAAAAGAGAGTGGGAGAGAGAGACAGAGAGAGAGAGAGAGAGAGTGGGTAGAGTGCAAAAGAGAGGGGGAGAGAGAGAACAAAAGAGAGGGGGAGAGATAGAGCAAAAGAGAAGGGAGAGAGAGAAAAAGAGAGGGAGAGAGACAGCAAAAGAGAGGGGGAGAAAGGAGAGAGAGAGCAAACGAGTGGGGAGAGAGAGCAAAAGAGAGGAGGAGAGCATAAAAGAGAGGGGGGAGGGCACAAAAGAGAGGGGAAGAGAGAGCGCAAAGAGAGGGGTAGAGAGAGAACTAAAGAGAGGGGAGAGAGCAAAAGAGAGCGAAGAGAGAGAAAAAGAGAGGGAGACAGCAAAAAATAGGGGGAGAAACGGGAGAAAGGGGAGGGAGAGAGCAAAAGAGTGGGGAGAGAAAGCGAAAGAGAGGGGAGAGAGAGCAAAAGAGGGAAGAGAGCATGCAAAAGGGGGGGTGGGAAGAGTGGGGGGAGAGAGAGAAAGAGCAAAACAGAGCTGAGAGAGAGCAAAAGAGAGGGGGAGAGCGCAAAAGGGGGGAGAGAGAGCATGCAAAAGGGGGGGAAGAGTGGGGGAGAGAGAGAGAGCAAAAGAGAGCAGAGAGAGAGTAAAAGAGAGGGGGAGAGAGCAAAAGAGAGGGGGGGAGAGAGCAAAAGAAAAGGAGAGAGAGAGAAAGCAAAAGAGGGGGATAGAGACAGCAAAAGAGAGGGAGAGAGACAGCAAAAGAGAAAGGAAGAGAGAGCAAAATAGAGGGGGAGAGAGAGAGCGCAAAAGAGTGAGGGGAGGGCACAAAAGAGAGGGAGGAAAATAGAGGAGGAGAGAGAGAGCAAAAGAGAGGGGGGAGAGAGAGCAAAAGAGAGGGGAGAGAGAGCAAAGTAGAGGGAGAAAGAGAGAGCAGCAGAGAGGGGGAGTGAGAGATCAAAAGAGAGGGGAAGAGAGAGAACAAAAGAGAGGGGGGGATAGAGAGAGAGCAAGGGGTGGAACCGCTGTACTGCAAAAAATGGCCAGCGTACATTGGCTTTAGGACTAGTATATCATAAATGACATATTTTAATAACAAAGGTTTTCTGTAGTCTTAAATAAACATTCTTGTCTCATGTGAAAAGGTTAGAATATATTAACAATTTTCTTTCTGCAATTGTTTTTCAATACTTAAATTACCACCACCACTAATTGGAGGAGCCAATCCAGACTTCTTAATGGAGTACACTTATAAAGTCTTCAGTGTACACTTACATTTCTAAAAGGGATATGAAACACACATTTTGTCTTTCATGATTCAGATAGAGCATGCAATTTTTTTTTTTTAAATCTTTTATTTATAACCAACACATAGTAACAAAGAATACTGTGTATGTTGTTACGCCTCGCAGGGCGAGAAGAAAAAAAAAAGAAAAGAAAAAAAAAAAAAAAAAGATCTGTTGATACACAGTATTACATTATAGTTTAGGTATAAATTTTTTATAAAGGCAGCATGCTCTTATACTGGTTCACTATAATCAGAGCGAGTGATATGCAAATATATGCATCTTAGATATAATATATACATAGCAATTTTATATGAGGCATGCTTAGATCCACAAAAAAAATCAAAAAAATCGTATACGTTTTATATAACGACGTTGTTGGATTTTTATATTTTTAGCAACCAAATCAAAAGATTCATCAAGGTAGTGAAGAACCACAAAAAACAAAACATAGCAGAACTAAACAAATCAAAAACTAATACACAACAGAACAAAAATAATAAAAAAAAAAAAAAGGGGGGGACTTTCTCTCCCTTTCTCTCTTCCCCACTCCCCCACTGCCAGGCGTTTAACTGCACCAGCTCTGAGTTTCTAAATGGGAAGATTAGATGCTCTACTTCGTTATCTGGAAAGCTTTTGATGAATACTGACCACTTCTCAAAGAATGCCTTAATCTCTTCCTCGTTGCTTAATTCAGTATCTCTCTGTTCTAACATGCATTGTTTTTTTATATAGTTTTTAACTTCTGCTATTGTGGGCGCCCTATGCTTCTTCCAGCACCCAGTTATTAAATTTCTGGCAGCTAAAATTGAAAGAATCACTAATTTTTCCTGAGGGTGTTGCTTTTCTTGCTTTTTTATGCAGAAGATCACCTGCATAAGTGTGAGACCCAGAGGAGAGATCCCCAATGTGTTATTGAGCCAATATTCTAATTTATGCCAAAATTGTCTAATTTTCGGACAGCTCCAAATCATGTTTTAAATCTGCTGCAAAGAGGGAGCATTTTGGGCATGTGTTGAAATTTGCATTGTGCAGTTTATGACCCTTTTCTGGCGTAAAATATGCTCTATGCAGAAGTTTAACATGTGCCTCTCTCCAGTTTGCGGAGAGCGTGGCCTGAGATACTTTTCTGATAGATCTTTGGATGAATTTTGGTTCGATGTCGTTGGAGGTAATTAACCTATTCCAATCCGCCGTTATCTGGTCTAATACAGGTAGTCCCTTGATATTACATATGGATCTATAGCAGTATGTAATTGATGTATGCCCGCTCTTTGTTAATAAGAGCCAGTTTTCTATTTTTCCCATGGCCCAGTTCCAACCTACCCTTCTAACCAATTCTGAAGTATAATGTCTTAATTGCAGGTATGCTTAAAATTCGTTGTTTTCTAAATTGAATTCACTCTTCAATTCCTCATATGTTCTCACACATTTTATGTCTGCCCTGACAATTTGGTGAACTTTCACTAGACCCCTAGAAGACCATTTGTTAAAAGTAGCGGAGTTCAGGCCTGGGCAAAAGTTAGGATTGCCCTGTATAGGTAAATACTGTGAGACGCTGCACTTAACTTTCAAAAGACTTCCTAACTTCCACCAGGCTTTGATGGGATTTAGCATAGTTTTAAACTTCTTGATTTCGGGCGGGAGTAATTTAGGCTCACAGTGGGCCAGTCCTACAGGGAGAAAAGGGTGGCAGATATTTTCGTCTAGTTGATTATTAGTCGCATAGTTTTTGGAGAGAAACCAGTCTGACACCGTGCGCGCAAGGAAAGCGAGGTTATAAGCTCTTATATCTGGCAAGGATAATCCTCCAAATTCTTTACCTACTGAAAGTTTAGGTATTGAAATTTTTGATCTCCTTCCCTGCCAGATAAAATTTCTAATTGCTGAGTTAAAAGACCGAATATCTTTTTCAAACATCATTATTGGTGTGTTCTGTAAAACGTATAGAAGTTTAGGGAGAAGGACCATCTTAAATAACTCAATTCTCCCGGAAAGTGAAATTGGTAAATTTAACCAGACTTTCAGTTTCTCTCGGATCAAGGAGAGAATTGATGTTACATTCATTTTATATAGATCTGAGGGATTAACTGGAATAATAATTCCCAGGTATTTGAATGAATCAATTACCTCTTTGAATGGGCAATCACTTAATGAATCCTTTTTTTTTCTGAGCCACAGAATCTCTGATTTAGATGCATTTATTTTGTATCCGGAGAAAGACCCAAACCTGATTATTATATGCATCAGTTTGGGTATATTCTTCTTTGTATTTGAAATATAAAGAAGGATATCATCCGCATAAAGCGCAATTTTTATTTCATATTTAGATATTGTGACCCCTTGAAGAGACTGTCTGATCCTTATTGCCAAAGACTCAATAGCTATGTCAAAGATGAGAGGAGATAGGGGGCAGCCCTGTCGTGTACCCCTGTAAATTCCAATATCTGGTGATAAAAAATTATTGATTATTAATTGTGTGTGGGGATTTTCATATAGGTTTTCTATGAAATTTAGAAATTTGCCTGAGATTCCGAATTTTGCCAAGGATGTAAATATATGGATAAAGTATACCGAGTCAAAGGCTTTCTCAGCGTCAATTGCAATTATTGCAAGGTCTGAGGTGTCCCCTATCTCCTCCCCGGCAGCTGTCTTCCGGGAGAAATATTCTGTTATTGCTAGTACTTCTCTGATCTTAGAGGCCAAGTTGCGATGTTTTAGAAAGCCGGCTTGATCGCTATGGATGATGTGAGCGAGACCGATTTAAAGTCTATTTGCTAATATTGAGGCTAAGATTTTATATTCAGTATTCAGAAGAGCTATGGGCCTATAAGACTCTCTTTGGGTTGGATCTTTCCCCCCTTTAAGCAATAATGTTGTGTACGAAGCCGTGAAACTAGATGGTATATTTTTACCATCTATAAAATATTCGTTAAATAACTTGCAGAGATATGATACCACTTTGGAGGCTAAAATTTTATACACTTCATTAGGGAGCCTATCTGGGCCTGCCGCTTTGTTAGGTGCTAACTCAAGGATTGTTTTGCTAATTTCTTCCTCTGAAATCGGTTTGTTCAAATTAGAGATTATTTCCTCTGAGACTGTGGGACAAGTTATTTTGCTCCAAAATTCTTGGGACTGATCCAGATCCGCAATTCTAGCGGAATAAAGATCTTTATAATATTTTGTAAAACTCTCCAGGATATCCTCAGATTTTGTGAGAATAATCCCTTCTTGTTGTACTCTGTCTATAAATGAGGGTTTCTTTTCCCCCTTGACTAGCCTAGCCAGTAGTTTCCCGGATTTATTACCGAATCGATACATTTTTGCCTGAAATCTGAGATCTTTTTGAGTTTCAGTGAGCAAAGTCAAGGCATCTCTTTCTTTTTTGGCTTTAATATATCTGGCCCAGTTAAAAGGTGACTTGTTTCAGAGAAAATGATTGTAAGAGTTTGTGACAAAATTGGTAGCTTGTTTTTCTCTGTTTTCATAATTTTAGTTAGTTTGTCCGCATACGCTATTATGACTGCCTTAGCAGCGCCCCAAAATATTTCTGGTCTGTCTAAATATTCCGCATTGAATTGAGTGAATTCTTTGAATTTGTCATTTAGATATTTTTTAAATTTTGCATCATTGGCCAGGTGATAAGGGAACCTAAATCTCGGGGGGGCTGTTTTTAAACTATATAAATGTATCTCATGAAAAATGGGAGCATGATCTGAGATGATTATTGGTGTAATTCCTGTTTTTATATTCTTTGAACAAAGTCTCTCGTCAGCTAGAAATAGATCTATTCTGGATAGAGTTTTATGTACCCTAGATAAGCAAGTATAGTCTCGGACGTCCGGATTTTGTGTCCGCCAAATGTCTTTGAGCAACAGATTCTGGAAGAAGCTCTTGAATATTTTTGTTTCTAGTTTGTCCTTTTTAGCCTTTAGTTGTCTACTGCTATATTGCAGTCTATCCAAAGGAGATTGTGGGGCCATGTTAAAGTCCCCTCCTGTTATAAAAAACCCTTCTGTGAGAGACAAAATAGTAGATTGCATTAAGTTCCAAAACTCGTAATCCAATTTGTTAGGTGCATATAAATTACACAATGTATATATTTGTTTGGCTATACGGATTTTTATTATTACGAATCTCCCCTCTGGGTCGGCCCTTGTCTGGAGTATCTCATATTCTAGTCTTTTGCCTAGTAGTATTGCCACCCCTCTTTTCCTTCTGACACTAGGTGAGACGATGACCTCTTTTATCCAGGAGCCTTTTAATTTCATTGCTTCTTCTAAGTTTAGGTGTGTTTCTTACAGAAAGATGATGTCTGCCTGTAGTCTTTGCATGTGTGATACTATAGCTTTTCTTTTTATAGGAGTTGAAATTCCTCCCACATTCCATGATATTAACCTAAACTTATCACGTGGTTTCGCCAGAGCATGCAATTTTAAGCAACTTTCTAATTTACTCCTATTATTAACTTTTCTTCATGTTCTTGATATCTTTATTTTAAAAGCAGGAATGTAAGCTTAGGAGCCAGCCCATTTTTGGTTCAGCAGCTGGGTAGCGTTTGCTGATTGGTGGCTAAATGCTGCTCACTTACTCTCTATCTGCAGTATTAATATATGGGCCAGTATGATAAATGTGGATCTGCTTGATAGACTTCTATTCTATTTTTCTTTATTTTAGCCCATATTTTACTTGCTGTGTCTATTCTGTGTCAGTGAGCATGTTTTGTAGGAGGAAACAGAAAATGGTCAAAATATGGCTTCATAATTTTTAAGTCATACAGCTGTAAACCCAGGGTTAAAATGAGTTAAGATATGTGGTGGTAGCAAATCAGGCTTTCTATTTGCTTGCTTCCAGAATGTACTATGTGGGAAGGCTCCTGTCCGTAGTGAGGTTTTGGGGAATGTGTTTTTAAGTGTTACAATCTAAAATGGATATGGTCTCTTAAAAGCTACAGCTGCAAATGAGTTTCCACTAGAAAAGTTCCCGAAAATGTAACGTGTTTTCAGTTATTAAAGGGATAGGAAAGTCAAAATTAAACTTGCACAATTCAGATAAAGCATGTCATTTTAAGATACTTCTAAATTCTATTCTATATTCAAAAGTGCGTTGTTCTCTTGGTATTCCTTGTTGAATAAATAATACACACATATCCTACACTAGTGGGAGGTAGGAATATGTATACAGGTATATATACAGTATATATATATATATATATATATATATATATATATATATACAAAAGCACAACATATTTTTTGAACTGCTGCAAAAAACATCAAGGGGCCTATTTACCATTGTGCGAGCGGACATGATCCGATATTGCGGATCATGTCCGCTGCACATCGATAAATGCTGACAGTATACCCTCTCGATATTTATCATTGCACTGGTGCAATGTCGCCCCCTGTAGATTTGTGGCCAATCGGCTGCTAGCAGGAGGTGTCAATCAACCCGATCGTATTGGATCAGGTTGATTTTTGGCGATGTCTGTCTGCCGCCTCCGAGTAGGCGGACAGGCTATGTAGCAGCAGTCTTTAGAGACAACTATTATTTTTAAATAAAATTGGAATCTTAGTCACACAATATGGCCATATTCTGCTTAGCCAGTCGCCAACTTATAAGTTTCCCCAATATAGACTGGCCCTAACACTACAGTCCTTTGCCTCAGAGAGCTGAATCATTCCTGCTTTTACTCTTCCTAATAGAATGAGACTCCCTGGCTTAATATTCACAACACTATTAGACTATCATGAGCACACCTGTGCTTGGTTGTGTGCTTTAACCAATGGGAGATGGTCAGTCTCCATGATTATGTTTTAATACAAATACAAAATTTGGTTTAGCATACCCTACAAAAAGTTTATATACACATCTTTGGGAGTGCTGCCAATATGACCCAGTAAATACACAAACAAAAAGGTATTGGCGCACATCCATTTTCAAAAGCACAACATATTTTTTGAACTGATGCAAAAAATTGCCTGCAAAAACATCAAGAGACAACTATTCTTTTTAAATAAAATTGGGATCTTAGTCACACAATATGGCCATATTCTGCTTAGCCAGTCACCAACGTACAAGGTGCCCCAATATAGACTGGTCCTAACACTGCAGTCCTTTGCCTCAGAGGGCTGAATCATTCCTGATTTTACTCTTCATAATAAAATGAGACTCCCTGGCTTAATATTCACAACTCTATTACACTGTCATGAGCACACCTGAGCTTGGGTGGGTGCTTGTCAGGGTGCCAGGAATCAGACTGATACGAGAAGTGCAAAAATGAACACACCTTTATTAATAGCAAAACATAATAAAAAGTCCATAAGTCAAATAACAAGACAGGAATCAAAACCAGAGCTGGTAGTCAGACGAGCCGAGCCAGGAGCCAAAGCGAAAAGTCAGACAAGCTGAGTCAGGAGCCAAAGCGAGTAGTCAAATGAGCGGAATTAGGAGAACAGCAGAGTCAGGAACAAGCCAGGGATCAGGAACCAGGAAGGACATTAGACAGCCAGGTAATACACAGGAGCTCTCACAAACAGGTCTGAGACAATGCAAGGGCAAAGCATACTGAACAGAGGCCCTTTAAATAATAAGTGATGACATCACAATTTTGAGACTGCATTCTGTCTCACACAGATGATGTACACCAGTCTGGCCATAAAATGAAGTGCAAAAAATGAGCAGCATCACACAGTATGCACCAGAGTCAGCAAGAGAGGTGAATAAAATGGCTGCCAGCAGCACATGGCAAACAAAGCAGGGAAAAAACCCTGACAGTACTCTCCCCTCAACGACCCCTCCCCTGTGGGAGAACAAAAGGCTTATTGGGGAAACGGGCATGGAAGGCACGGAGGAGGTCAGGAGCATGAATATCAGAGGAGGGAACCCATGAATGCTCCTACGGACCGTAGCCGCTCCAGTGAACCAAATACTGTATGCGGCACCTGAACATACGAGAGTCAATAATGCTGCTGACCTCATACTCCTCATGGTTGTCAACAAAGATAGGACGGTGGTTAACCGATTACAAACCAATGGTTTCAAGAGGGAGACATGAAAAACATTGGAGATGCGCATTGCAGGAGGAAGGTCAAGAGCGTAGGCCACAGGATTGACCAGTCAGAGTATTCGAAAAAGACCAACATAACAGGGAGCCAGTTTATTGGAAGGCACATGAAGGTTCAAGTTGCGGGAGGACAGCCAAACTCTCTCACCAACCTGGTAGGAAGGCGCTGGCAGACGCCTATGATCAGCACATAACTTTTGGCGCTGCATAGAACAATGAAGGCAATCCTGTATCTGCACCCACATGGAACGGAGTAGCCGGAATACCCTGAGACATGAATGAATCGGACAACAAGGATGGTTGAAACCCATAATTCACCATGAACAGGGATAACTTGGAGGAAGCATTAATAGCACTATTATGAGCAAACTCTGCCCAAGCTAACAGTACAGACCAATTATTGTGGTGATCTGAGATATAGCAACGGAGCTTGATTAGACCGTTCTGCAGCCCCATTGGATTGAGGGTGATATGCCGAGGAGAAGGAAAGCTGGATCCCCATTTGAGCACAAAAGGAACACCAAAATCTGGAGACAAACTGGCTACCCCAGTCCGACACTATCTCCTTGGGTAACTCAAGTAAATTGAAGACCTCCCAGGAAAAAATTGAAGCAAGCTCCTGAGCGGTAGGCAACTTCTTCAAGGGAATGCAATGTGACATTTAAGAAAAAACGGTCTACCACCATAAGGATAACAGTATTGCCATTGGAAACAGGGAGCTCAACAATGAAGTCCATGGAAAGATGTGTCCAAGGACACTCACCATTATCAATAGGTTGAAGAAGACCCACAGGAAGACGACAAGGAATCTTATTCTGTGCACAAACTGAGCAGGAGGCAACATACACAGCAAAATCAGAATGAAGACCTCTCAACCAGAATTGTTGAGTGATAGACCAAATCATTTGGTTTTTGCCTGGGTAACCTGTGGCTTTAGGATAGTGGCAAGTGTGCAAAAGTTTAGTTAGAAGAGTCTCAGGAACAAAACACTTACCACTAGGTTTCTCCAGAGGTGCATTGGTTTGTGCAGTCAGGATCTCCTCCCCAAGGGAGAAGTCAAATTAGTACATATGGTAGCCAAAATATGGTCAGGAGGTATAAGTGGAGTAGGTAAAGACTCCTCCTTGGACAGAGGCAAAAATTGTCGAGAGAGGGCATCAGCCCTAACATTCTTACTACCAGGCAGTTAGGAGACCACAAAATAAAACCAAAATTAGCAAACAACGGAGATAACATAACCTAGGAAGGTTACTTGAGTCTGATGGAACCCACATTTCTCGAATTTACAAAACAGGCCATTCTCACATAGTCTCTGAAGAACCCATGTAACATCAGAATGATGAGCCTCAAGTGTGGGTGAGTGTATGAGGATGTCATCTAAGTACACCACAACACACTGTTGCAACATATCTCGTAGGACATCATTAATAAATTCCTGGAAAACAGCAGGAGCATTACATAGGCCAAAGGGCATTACAAGATACTCATAATGCCTGCTCCTGTTAAATGCTGTTTTTCATTCGTGGCCCTCCTTGATCCTAACAAGATTGTACAATCCTATCAAATCAAGTTTAGTAAAGACCGTAGCTCCCTTGAGGTGGTCAAAGAGTTCCATAATGAGTGGAATAGGGTAAGCATTCTTAATGGTAAGATGATAAAGACCCCTATAATCGATGCATGGTCTTAACTCACCACCCTTTTTCTTAACAAAGAAGAAGCCAGCCCCTCCAGGAGAGCAGGATTTGCGAATGATCCCCCGAGAGAGAGCATCAGCAACATACTCCTCCATAGCACAATTCTCTGCTACAGACAGAGGGTAAACCCAGCCCCGAGGAGGAATGGCTCCGTGTTGCAGGTCTAAGGCACAATCGTAAGACTTGTGAGGAGGCAATGTACCAGCACGCACCTTGTCAAAAATGTCTAGGAACTCTTCGTAATCCTCTGGCAATTGAGATACCAAAGAAGTGCACAAGACTATAACTGGTTTCCGAAGACAAGTGGAAATACATTGCGGAGACCATGACTAAATTTTGGACCTGCACCAGTCAAGACTGGGATTGTGCTTTTGGAGCCAGGGATAACCCAGAACAACCAGAAAAATCAGAAAGTTTATCACCTGGAACTAGAGTGTTTCAAAATAGAGAGCCCCAATAGCCATGGATAATGGAGCAGTTTTGTGAGTAACAATTGTGGGCTGAAGGCGCCTTCCATCAATGGCCTCAATAGCAAGTGGAATGGACCGAGGCAAAACAGGAATGGACTGCTTTGATACAAAAGCACTGTCAATGTAATAGCCCACAGCACCGGAGTCAACAAGAGCCTGGGTGACTATGGAGGAGAATCGACCCGTAACGCCAGAGACCGCATAATTGAACACAAAAGTAATATACGTACTAAAAATTTAAAAGCACCACTTGCTTACCATTTTGTAACTGCTGGCCATTCAATTACCCAACTAAAATTTCAAATAATCGATCAGATTTTGCTGCCACGTAGGGGAGGAGATAGGGAGCAATTGCTTAAGAAGAAAGAATCCTTTTGGAAATATGAATTGGGGTCACTCAGTCCTAAGGGAATGAATAAAGAATGGAATCTATCTATCTTTTTGTAGTTCTGTATACCAGCCATTTGCTAGTTATGTATTCCCTTTTTGAAGACAAAAATAAGGTTTTTTGATAATTATATAGATTGAAAATGTCTCTCTTTAAACATGTATATATTAATTTGTTGTTAAATGAGATGTAACTACTGAATTGTTATGCTTCTATCTGTGTATTATACTATTTACATTTGATGTATTGATAGGGTTAAACTCTCTCTATCGCCACCTAGTGGTGTTTAGGTATATAAAGGTGTGTGAATTGTTTGTTTGGCATGGCATGAATAAGGGATAACATCCCGAAACGTAGCCTATTTTCTGTCTTATCTAATAAATATTAGATGTTTGCTGTCACCTTCTTGACTGATTTTTTGTGACTATGGAGGAGACCACCCAGGAAAGGACAACTGTGACCAAAGGTTTATCCTTTAGCGGTTCCAGGGACGAGGATAAACCACCCAAGGTCTGCCCCCAACAGGACCTAGGTGTGAGCGCTTCTTGGCCGTGTAGGAAAAGACTTCAAAAGGTGGCCCTGTAACCCACAATAGATGCAGAGCCCCTCCCTCTTCCTAAAGGACCTCTCCGTTGTGGAGAGACACGTTAATCCCAACTGCATCAGCTCAGCAGTACCTGGTGACTCGGGACCAGGAGGCATGGGAGGAGAGGGAGGCATGGGTGGGAATGAACATGTAGCAGACAACAGAACAGGAGACTTCCGCAAACGCTCCTTGAAAGAGGGCCTCTCACTTAGCCTGATGTCAATTATGATCAAAAAAGACACCAATGCCTCAAGATCTTCTGGTAAATCTCTGGCAGCAAATACATCTTTAATCACATCAGTGAGCCCATGAAAGAAGGTGTCAACAAGGGCTTCATTGTTACAACCTACCTCTGCAGCAAGCTTACAGAACTCAATGGCATACTGAGCAACAGATCTTGTACCTTCCTGAATGGACATGAGTCGTTTAGCAGCAGAGGAGAAGCGAGCCGGAACATCAAATACTCTTTGAAAAGAGGCCACAATTTCAGGGTAATTTGAAATCACAGGTTTATTAGTGTCCCACAAGGGATTAGCCCAGGTAAGAGCTGTGTCAGAAAGTAACGAGATGAGAAATCCCACCTTAGCTCTGTCAGAGGTAAACGCCTGAGGTAACATCTCAAATTAAATGCCTACCTGGTTCAAAAACCCTCTGCACTGATTAGGATCGCCTCCATATCGCAGAGGTAGAGGTGCAGAACCGGATATGGTCCTGGTAGGACTAGGTGCAGCAGCGGAAACAGGAGAAGTCATAACTTGCTGTGCAATTTGATCCAAGCGGTGATCCTGTTCATCCATCCTGGAAATTATGGCAGGTAAAGGTGGATTATTAGCACCATCAGGATTCATGGTCCTTTCCTAATGTCAGGGTGCCAGGAATCAGACTGAGACGAGAAGTGCAAAAATAATCACACCTTTATTAATAGCAAAAAATAATAAAAAGTCCATAAGTCAAATAACAAGGAATCAAAACCAGAGCTGGTAGTCAGACGAGCCAAGTCAGGAGCCAAAGCGAATAGTCAGATGAGCTGAGTAAGGAGCCAAAGTGAGTAGTCAGACGAGCCGGAATCAGGAGAACAGCAGAGTCAGGAACAAGCCAGGGATCAGGAACCAGGAGGGATGTCAGACAGCCAGGTAATACACAGGAACTCTTACAAACAGGTCTGAGACAACGCAAGGGCAAAGCATACTGAACAGAGGCCCTTTAAATAATAAGTGATGACATCACAATTCTGAGACTGCATTCTGTCTCACACGGATGATGTACACCAGTCTGGCCATAAAATGAAGTGCAGAAAATGAGCAGCATTACATAGTATGCACCAGAGTCAGCAAAAGAAGAGTAAAATGGCTCCCAGCAGCCCATGGCGAACAAAGCAATGAAAAAACCCTGACAGTGTTTTATCCAATGGGAGATGGTCAGTCTCCCTAATTCTGTTTTAATACAAATACAAAATTTAGTTTAGCACACCTTACAAAAAGTTTATATACTCATCTTTGGGAGTGCTGCCAATATGACCTAGTCAATACACAAACAAAAAGTATTGGCACACATCCATTTTCAAAAGCACAACATATTTTTTGAACTGCATAAAAAATTGCCTGCAAAAAACATCAAGAGACAACTATACTTTTTAAATAAAATTGGGATCTTAGTCACAAAATATGGCCATATTCTGCTTAGCCAGTCACCAACTTACAAGGTGCCACAATATAGACTGGTCCTAACAGTACAGTCCTTTGCCTCAGAGGGCTGAATCATTCCTGCTTTTAGTCTTCATAATAGAATAAGACTCCCTGGCTTAATATTCACAACTCTATTACACTGTCATGAGCACACCTGAGCTTGGGTGGGGTGCTTTAACCAATGGGAGATGAATATATATAGAGAGAAAATAACTCATTATATACTGTAGTTCGTTAACAAATCTAGACAGTCCACAAGGCTTGTTTTTCCCACAGAAAACCTCTGAATTACATTGTTTCCAATGCAGCAAAGAATTCTGGGTAAGATATGCAAATGAGGTTCACAACGACACACTTTTTTACTTCAAGTCTGCATTTGCACAGACTCCTTTTACACCAAAGCATTGCTGTTCAAACAGCTTATAAGCTTAGCTAGGGTTAGTGCAGTGATTCAGAACAATTCCAAGACAGCCTGTTTCGTGGTGTTTGCCACTCATTAGCTGGGAGAAGGTTTCAATCACTGCTGGGCGAAGTTGATTTCTGGGCAAAATACAACAACATTTAAAATTAGGGGGAGGCAAAAAGTGAGTTTAAAATCCTTCACTACGCACAGAATATAGAGAATAACTCTTTGTGTAGTTCATTAACAAACCTACGGCTAGATTTAGAGTTTTGTCGGTAACGACCCGCGAATCTAACGCTGGCTTTTTTCTGGCCGCACCTTTAAAATAACTCTGGTATTGAGAGTCCACAGAATGGCTGCGTTAGGCTCCAAAAAAGGAGCGTAGAGCATATTTAACGCAACTTCAACTCTCGATACCAGAGTTGCTTACGGACGCGGCCAGCTTCAAAAACGTGCTCGTGCACGATTCCCCCATAGGAAACAATGGGGCTGTTTGAGCTGAAAAAAAACCTAACACCTGCAAAAAAGCCGCGTTCAGCTCCTAACGCAGCCCCATTGTTTGCTATGGGGAAACACTTCCTACGTCTGCACCTAACACCCTAACATGTACCCCGAGTCTAAACACCCCTAACCTTACACTTATTAACCCCTAATCTGCCGCCCCCGCTATCGCTGACCCCTGTATATTATTTTTAACCCCTAATCTGCCGCTCCGTAAACCGCGCTTCTTACATTATCCCTATGTACCCCTAATCTGCTGCCCCTAACACCGCCGACACCTATATTATATTTATTAATTTTAACCCCTAATCTGCCCCCCACAACGTCGCCTCCACCTGCCTACACTTATTAACCCCTAATCTGCCGAACGGACCGCACCGCTATTATTATAAAGTTATTAACCCCTAATCCGCCTCACTAACCCTATAATAAATAGTATTAACCCCTAATCTGCCCTCCCTAACATCGCCGACACCTAACTTCAATTATTAACCCCTAATCTGCCGACTGGAGCTCACCGCTATTCTAATAAATGTATTAACCCCTAAAGCTAAGTCTAACCCTAACACTAACACCCCCCTAAATTAAATATAATTTTAATCTAACGAAATTAATTAACTATTATTAAATAAATTATTCCTATTTAAAGCTAAATACTTACCTGTAAAATAAATCCTAATATAGCTACAATATAAATTATAATGATATTATAGCTATTTTAGGATTAATATTTATTTTACAGGTAACTTTGTATTTATTTTAACCAGGTATAATAGCTATTAAATAGTTAAGACCTGAAGACCTCCGACGTGGAACATCCATTCTGGCCGACGACTGAACGACGAATGACGGCTCCTTTAAATGACGTCATCCAAGATGGCGTCCCTCGAATTCCGATTGGCTGATAGTATTCTATCAGCCAATCGGAATTAAGGTAGGAATATTCTGATTGGCTGATGGAATCAGCCAATCAGAATCAAGTTCAATCCGATTGGCTGATCCAATCAGCCAAACAGATTGAGCTCGCATTCTATTGGCTGATCGGAACAGATTGAGCTCGCATTCTATTGGCTGATCTGAACATCAGCCAATCGGAATTCGAGGGACGCCATCTTGGATGACGTCATGTAAAGGAACCGTCATTCGTCGTTCAGTCGTCGGCCAGGATGGATGTTCCGCGTCGGAGGTCTTCAGGATGCTGCCACTCCGGATGGATGACGATAGAAGATGCCTCTTGGATGAAGACTTCAATCGGATGGAAGACCTCTTCTGCCCCGCTTGGATGAAGACTTCTACCGGATGGAGGACCTCTTCTTGCTCCGCTTGGATGAAGAATTTGGCTTGGCTGGGTGAAGACGACTCAAGGTAGGGAGATCTTCAGGGGCTTAGTGTTAGGTTTATTTAAGGGGGGTTTGGGTTAGATTAGGGGTATGTGGGTGGTGGGTTGTAATGTTGGGGGGGTATTGTATGTTTTTTTTTACAGGCAAAAGAGCTGAACTTCTTGGGGCATGCCCCGCAAAGGGCCCTGTTCAGGGCTGGTAAGGTAAAAGAGCTTTGAACTTTAGTAATTTAGAATAGGGTAGGGCATTTTTTTATTTTGGGGGGCTTTGTTATTTTATTAGGGGGCTTAGAGTAGGTGTAATTAGTTTAAAATTGTTGTAATATATTTCTAATGTTTGTAAATATTTTTTTATTTTTTGTAACTTAGTTCTTTTTTATTTTTTGTACTTTAGTTAGTTTATTTCATTTTATTTATTTGTAGGAATTGTATTTAATTTATTTATTGATAGTGTAGTGTTAGGTTTAATTGTAACTTAGGTTAGGATTTATTTTACAGGTAATTTTGTAATTATTTTAACTATTTTAGCTATTGTACCTGGTTAAAATAAATACAAAGTTACCTGTAAAATAAATATAAATCCTAAAATAGCTATAATATAAATATAATTTATAAATTATATTTAATTTAGGGGGGTGTTAGTGTTAGGGTTAGACTTAGCTTTAGGGGTTAATACATTTATTAGAATAGCGGTGAGCTCCAGTCGTCAGATTAGGGGTTAATAATTGAAGTTAGGTGTCGGCGATGTTAGGGAGGGCAGATTAGGGGTTAATACTATTTATTATAAGGTTAGTGAGGCGGATTAGGGGTTAATAACTTTATTATAGTAGCGGTGTGGTCCACTCGGCAGATTAGGGGTTAATAAGTGTAGGCAGGTGGAGGCGACCTTGAGGGGGGCAGATTAGGGGTTAATAAATATAATATAGGGGTCGGCGGTGTTAGGGGCAGCAGATTAGGGGTACATAGCTATAATGTAGGTGGCGGCTCTTTGCGGTCAGCAGATTAGGGGTTAATTATTGTAGGTAGCTGGCTGCGACGTTGTGGGGGGCAGGTTAGGGGTTAATAAATATAATATAGGGGTCGGCGGTGTTAGGGGCAGCAGATTAGGGGTACATAAGTATAACGTAGGTGGCGGTCGGCAGATTAGGGGTTAAAAAAATTTAATCGAGTGTCGGCGATGTGGGGGGCCTCGGTTTAGGGGTACATAGGTAGTTTATGGGTGTTAGTGTACTTTAGAGTACAGTAGTTAAGAGCTTTATGAACCGGCGTTAGCCCAGAAAGCTCTTAACTACTGACTTTTTTCTGCGGCTGGAGTTTTGTCGTTAGATTTCTAACGCTCACTTCAGACATGACTCTAAATACCGGAGTTAGAAAGATCCCATTGAAAAGGTAGGATATGCAATTGACGTAAGGGGATCTGCGGTATGGAAAAGTCGCGGCTGAAAAGTGAGCGTTAGACCCTTTTTTGAATGACTCCAAATACCGGCGGTAGCCTAAAACCAGCGTTAGGAGCCTCTAACGCTGGTTTTCACGGCTACCGCCAAACTCCAAATCTAGGCCCTAGACAGGCCACAAGGCTTGTTTTTCCCCACAGAAAACCTAATTTTAAATGTTCTTGTATTTTGCCCAGAAACCAACTTCATCCAGCAGTGCTTCAAACCTTCTCCCAGCCGATGAGTGGCAAACACCACAAAACAGGCTGTCCTGGGATGGTTCTGAATTACTGCACTAACCCTAGCTAAGCTTATAAGTGGTGTGAACAGCAATGCTTTGCCATAAAGGGAGTCTGTGTAAAAGCAGACTTGAAGTAAAAAAGTGTGTCGTTGTGAACCTCATTTGGATATCTGACCCAGAATCCTTTGCTGCATTGGAAGCAAAGTAATTCAGAGGTTTTCTGTGGGAAAAACAAGCCTTGTGGCCTGTCTAGGTTTTTTAATGAACTACACAATGAGTTATAACTTACTTTTTGCCTACCCTGAATTTTAAATGTTGTTTTATATATATATATATTCTGTATACAGAGACAACAAAATTACATTATCCTGTATATGAAGAACATTGAAATGTTAAATATGTACAGTAAATATACAGTAAAATACATAAGTACATTCATACATATATACATATACATATACATACACGTACATACATATATATATATATATATATATATATATATATATACATATATATATATATATATATATATATATATATATATATATATATATATACTTAAGTACATACATATATTCATACACATATTTAGACATGTATAGCCTTTTGCAGTCGAACACATTGCCATATATCATGTACCTTTGAACCAGTTTAATTTTTTTTATATATTTATGTGAATATTTTCTATCAAATAGTTTTTATATAAGTGTAACTGTATTTTTATATGTATCTTTGTTGTGTTTAGTGTAAAGGCACTACCCTTTATGCAAGGGTTTCAGTCGTGCTAAACCAACAAGCACAAAATGAGATTGCAATCTCACAATTATGTTTACTTTCAACTTGTAATATACACAATATTTCCGATACACAAAAAGCCAATAGAGCTCGCATGGAACAGTTAGTGTACCACTTGTAATCTAGCCCAATATACAATATGTAATCAGCATTTCTACAAATTCTGGGCTAGATTATAAGTTGAGCTCTAAATTATTGTGCTCCCACAAACTGGCAAATTTCCCCATTTGCAGGAGTGAAATAATTAACCAACCATTAACCAACTCTTGTGAGCGCAATGGTTACTAGCAATGTGAATGCAAGCTTGCGTTTGCATTGTGATTTACTTCTAATACCAGCACACATTATCGTGCGCTGGTATACAAAGTGGAGCACTAATATTGCTTGCATGCAAGCGTTATCTAGAGCTCCCCTTGTAATTTAGCCCTATATTTGTGAGAGTTTATTAAAGATAATGTCAGATGCTGGTTATTTGTGACACTCATAATATTTTTAATCAAACACTGTTATGGTCCCACTGAATCCTGTAGTGAGATTCTCAACATAAAAATCAATATATTTCTTCACAGTTAACTTATTGTCAGGAAAAAATAATTAAAGGGCCATAATACCCAAATGTTTAAACACTTGAAAGTGATGCAGCATAGCTGTAAAAAGCTGACTAGAAAATATCTCCTGAACATCTCTATGTAAAAAGGAAAGATATTTTACCTCAAAAGTTCCTCAGTAGCCACCTCCCATTTTAAAGGATTTCTACGCAGCATTTTAGTGTGCCTGTCCTGGGACATCTGAAGGGATGAGCATCGTGCACTCTCATCTTATTTCACCAATCAGGTAAAGGAAGTTTACAATGAAATCTCATGAGAGTCAAGTCAAATCTCATGAGATCAGAGTAAAAGTTCATGACCTCAGCACTGCTGATGCTGATTGGCTGCTGTTCATTTCTTCATTTTTTTTTTATTTTTTTACCTGCAGCTGGGATCAGTTGAGTATAACTTTTTACACAGAACTTACTCTGCTGAGCTGAGGAGATTGTGAGGTAAAATATCTTCCTTTTTTACATAGAGATTCTCAGGTGATATTTTCCTGTCAGCTTTTTATAGTTATACTGCATCAGTTTCAAGTGATTTAGCATATGAGTATTATGTCCCTTTAAGTTACAAGCAGAGAACGCCTGGCAAAATGTAAGATTATACGAGCTCTCTTGGTCAATCCAACAGCATTGCTTGTCTTAATTTACAGAAGAGCTCCCTTATGCAATCCTGGCCTTCTTCCCGTAACCAGTCATGTAAGAGAAGGGCCTGTCAATCACCCAAAGAGCAACTCAGGGGCAATTTATGTCCGCAACCTCTGAGATGACACAGAAGATAAGAAGCAGGAACTGTTTTCTAAATTTCTGGTTGACAGCTTGCTTATACAAGTCTGCACCACAATCACAGCTGCACATGTACTTTGATACATTTTCCCTTAAAAAAATATTATTTACAGTTTTAACCAAAATATGCAAAGTTTCTGTGTTTAAAAATAAACTGTACATTAAATGTAAACAAATTAAAATTCACAGTTTTGTCATGTTTTAATTTCAGTCAACGCTGTATTATACTAAGAGAAAATAATTGACAATGTACAATGTCTTTATCATCACACATTTTTTGAATACTAAAAAAAAGTTGGGAACAAAATAAATTTCATTAATTCTAAATTTAAACCAGATGCATGTTTTAATCAACCACTTATTTTTCAGGTGCTATTACAATCAATGTCAACCACTAAATAGCTTGACAAGTGGCACCAAGGTAATTTATACTATAATGAAAACTGATTGGATACATTTAAGAATGCTAATCTCAGAATATATTAAGGACTGCAGGGAGCCTTCTCAAAGTATCAATTAAGTTTTTGCAACTTGAAAACAGACAAGTAAGATTTCAAACTCAATTACTACAACTGTAATCTGAATTTGCAATCTAGATTCCAGTTGAGGCATTGGGGCCTATTTATGAAAGGCCTGTCCAACATGATCCGATCAGCAGGTCATGTCCGACAGACCTCGCTGAATGCGGAGAGCAATATGCTTTACCCGCATTCAGCATTGCACCAGCAGCTCTTGTGAACTGCTGGTTCAACGCCGCCCCCTGCAGATTGGTGGCCAATCGGTCTTTATGGGCATGGGCACCAATGAAAAGTTTTGTCCGAACTGAAAATGTTGCCATGCACGTCTAGTCTTTGGGATCTCTAAGCCATTTTGATGAACTGTTAAAGACACATTCAAATTGAGTGTTGTTTTTTTTTTTTTTAAATGGTGCTTATACTTCCCCCCACCAGACATACACACTATTTGAAAAAGCTCTTGTGGTATAATCGCTGAGATAACCGGATTCCCTCCCAGTGAGGCTTAACCGAACATCACCTTATAATTACATAAGTATGCAAATGGGTTGCAAACAGCTCCAAAAGTACTCCCACCCCCGTAAAAGTGGTCATTATCTGCACTAACAACATTGTGTGGATGAAAACGCTATTGCTCTCTTGTTCGACCATAAACTATACCAGACTGAGGCTTTTTGTGTGTGCAAAAAGTTTGATTTAGAATATCGAGACCAAATTAATGTATTCCCCCACAGACTTCAATGGAATGTGAAATCTTCAAAAAAAAAAAAACTCCCATACTCGAGGAGCTAATCGGACCATGTTTATTCAAGAGAATTAAATCGAAATTAATTATGAATATTTCACATTAGAACGTTCAACTTATTCTTAAATAAATATTTCTATATATATATATCATGATTTTTTGGTAAAATATATTTCTATATATGTCTATATATGTATATGTATGTATTTATGTGTTAATATATGTACAGATCTCTATAAATACATATATACACACATATAAACACACACACATATATATATATATATATATATATATATATATATATATATATATATACACACACATGTATTACTAGTTGAAAGTAAACATGTTCGTTTCAGCGAAATCGAAGTGGCTACTGGAGACAAAACTGGGCTACAGGTCTCTAGGCAGGCTGAAAGAGCCAAGGCAGGCAACAGAAGTCTCAGTGAATAAGTCTTAACACCAAGGGTACAAAGTGTGCATGAAGATTACATGTGTAAATAAACACAGCAGTGTGAAACAAAGTAAAGAGTGTAGTTGCATTGGTGCTGTTTCAGAACCATAATCCTCACAATCTAATAGCATAAGCCTGAAATTAATGAGGAGAGCTAAATCATTACAAGTGAACTGAATGAGCATATCATACATTAGTCTTTTCCCTGGCACAAATCCTCAATATTTTCTTCAGCTAAAGAGGCTGAGCAATAATTGCAATATAATACATTGCTTTTAGCAACAAATACCAATTTTGAAGAGATGTGTTATTTAAGAGCTGGAGGGGGCTTAGGACTTGTATGGTTTGTTATTTAATGAAATTAGAGCAATAAGTTCTGAACTTCAGAGACCTGACTAAAAACTAAAGTATAATCCAAGATACAGATATAAAGCAGAAAGTCACAAAATAAGGGAATGCTAAAATAAACATGGAAAACATGATTTGTATGAAAGATAAGGCCTAATGAGGAAGATGTGGGGGTGTGCAGCATAAGGAAATGTGTTCATTGTAGTATAACGGGAAGAAAAAATAATAATTTGTTTTTGCTTTTTATACAAGTCAAGACTTATTGCAGTGAATGAATATTTAAAGAAGGCAATCATGGATTTTCAAATGATAAGTTGTTAGTTGTTTTAAATGCATATTGGAACACATTGATGGACCATATATCTTGCTTGTTCAATGGTTTTATTTTCCTCAATGGATGCCTCTCTTATCTCTTTAATTTGTGAACTTTCCCTGTGTTTTTTGCCTGTATGATCCCTAGCTCAAATGTCTACCCCCTCCCTTCACTTTTTTTGCAGGCCAATCTAACACTAATATATCTCTCTACCCCAGCTGAATTTTAAAGTATATTTGCCACAGTCTTTAAAGAACATTCACAGACCAACCTCAGCTGACACAGCCCTTTGCTAAAGGTAACCTTTGGAAGATAGTTATCTCATTATATGTCTTCCCTTTAATTACTAATGTGTGTGTTGTAATATGTATTGGCTATTCTTTTTATTCTTTTAAATGCATATTGGACCACATTGATGGACCATATATCTTGCTTGTTTAATGGTTTTATTTTCCTCAATGGATGCATCTCTTATCTCTTTAATTTGTGAACTTTCCCTGTGTTTTTTTCCTGTATGATCCCTAGCTCAAATGTTTACCCCCTCCCTTAACTTTTTTTGCAGGCCAATCTAACACTAATATATATCTCTCCCCCAGCAAAATTTTAAAGTTTATTTGCCACAGTCTTAAAGAAAATTCACAGAACAACCTCAGCTGACACAGCCCTTTGCTAAAGGTAGCCTTTGGAAGATAGTTACCCTCCCACCCTGCCCCTCACCACACCCACTCCAGGTTCATTCCCCCATTTATAGATAGTCTCCCACACAACTTTCATTCTCCAAAACTGACAGCTGCAAACACTGATCAGCACATCCTTCCATTCACTTAACCCTTTAGAATACATACCCTCTCTCCCTATAAATAGCTATATATCCCACATCGATAGTGTGTGTGTGTGTGTATATATGTATATATATATATATATATATATATATATATATACATATATTTCTTTTTTATATTGTACTATTTTTGTTTTATTTTCATCTACACACCTCATAGCACTAACATGTATCAAAATATGACCATACTGATATTCATGACAACCCTTTTCTCACTCCAATTTTGTTCACTTCATTACCGCCATAAGCACCGACCTCAAACTGGAAAACAAATTATCATACACCATGGCCTGCTCTGTTGCTGTAACTTATCTGCTGAGTGCTGGTGGAGAGTTATAAAAAATAACCCTCCAACCCCCACCTCACAAAATTATAAAGTATGCCATTCACTATATAGCCAAACAAAAACTATGTCCAAATTCCTATTCCTTAAGTTACTTGCCCTTGCAAATGATGTAGAGTCTAACCCTGGTCCCCTAGCAAATTCCATTCCTAGCCTTCCAACTAAAAAAGGCCTCTCCTTTGTGCACTGTAATATCCGCAGCTTACTACCAAAAATCGATACACTGCAAGCTTGGTGTTTACAATACAAGTCAAAAATCATTGTGATCTCTGAATCATGGCTAACTGCAAAAATACCTGAGTTTGCCATTGCAATACATGGGTATTCAGGCCATAGAATTGACAGAGCAAAGAGAGGAGGCGGCATTGTAATTTATATTGACAATTCCACAAAGTTCACCCCCATACAAAAATCTAGCTCTCCTGCCACCTTTGATTTCTTTTCTGGCAAAATTTAGATGCCTTGCAGTAAATCAATCATTGTTGCAGGAATCTACCGCCCACCTAGCTCCCCTGTGCATTCCATTTCAGACATAGCACAGCTCTTTAGTGAATCCATAGCTCAAAACCCAAAAAGTGATATTTTGGTTTTTGGAGATTTTAACATTGATTGGCTGAATCCAAAAAATAACAGTTGGCGATCGCTGTTTAAATCTTTGCAGCTAATGCAATTAATCTCCTCCCCAACTCGCATAAACATCAAAAGCCATAATCATACCCTGCTCAACTGGATTCTCTCCATTTCTCCTGATCGAATCCAGGAGGCAGGTGTACTCCCTAACAATTTCAGTGACCACTGCTTAGTGTACTGCATGCGCAAAATAAAGGCTACTAAATCCTCTCCCAAGGTTAAAATCACCAGGTCCTTCAAAAAATGTAATATTCAATATTTTCTAAATGACATCAAGAACCTCCCCTGGCACAGAATAAATCTAATTGCAGATCTAGACTTTGCAGTTGAATTATTTCAGTCTGAACTCCTACAAGTTTGGAATTTGCATGCCCCACTGCGTAAGGTGAGAGTAAAAGGAGCACACTTGAATTGGATCACAGCTGACCTCATTCAAATGTACCAAATTCGGGATTCATTGTGGTCAAAGTTCAAGCATACTGGCTCTATGAATGATCACTGTGTATATAGACAATGGCGAAATATATGCACTAAACAAACAAAATTGGCTAAGGCCCAATATTTCTGTGAAAATCTGAACAATAACATATCTAACCCTAGAAAGTTTTGGAAACACATAAATAACTTACAAAATCCACCAATCCACTCCCAACCCTCCACTGTCAATGTGGATAACCAAAATCTGCAACTCCCCTTAGAAGTAGCAAATGCCTTTAACAATTATTTTGTCGGATGCTCCACCACCCTGATTGTCAAACTAATAAATGGAACGCATCCTGAAGCTATAAATGTGGATCAGGCTCCACTAAAACAGCAAAGACCCAATATAGAGAGGTTCAATTTTAGACCTGTACCCATCAATGTCGTTAAGAAACACCTTAATAATGTAAAAATGAAAAACCAGTCTGGACCTGATAAAATCCAAGCAATGCTTTTAAAGCTCAGTGCACCGGCAATTGCTAAGCCTGTCACAACCCTAATTAACGAATCCTTGGTGTCTGGATACATACCTAAACTCTGGAAAACTGTAAGAGTAGTGCCTATTCATAAAAGTGGGGAGTTAACCTTGGTTTCTAACTATCGCCCTATATCATTGCTCCCAGTATTGTCAAAAATCTTAGAAAAATGCGTCCATACACAATTATGCGAGTATTACCAACTTTCTAATTATCTGACCCCTGATCAATAAGGTTTTCGACCAAATCACTCCACTACAATTGCCCTCCTAAAAGTTTGCAACAACATCCAAACTGGCATGGAACAAGGAGACCTAACTGGAGCTATTTTCCCTGATTTTGCTAAGGCTTTTGACACAGTGGACCACGACATTCTACTGCTCAAACTAAAAAACTCTGGTATTGCTGATCATCCGTTAACCTGGTTTAGATCATATGTATCGCATTGATCACAATATGTCTCTGTTTCTAACAGTGACACCTTCCCTCTCCCAGTCACGTGTGGTGTTCCCCAAGGTTCCATTCTCGGCATCCTACTATTCACATTATTTATAAATGATTTGCCTTATGTCTGCAAATCCTCAACTGTACAGATGTACGCAGACGACATGGAAATCTATGCAAACAAATCTGATCTGCCGCAGCTTGAATCAGTGCTCCAAGACCAGTTCACAGAGGTAGAAAAGTGGATCTCAAAAAACAAACTCTTCCTAAACACTGACAAAACGGTCACAATGATCTTTGTAACTGGGCCTAAATTACACAAATTACAAAATTCCCACCTACGCATCAAAACAAAATCCAATTGCACGCTTACCGCAGTCCACTCTTTCAAATACTTGGGTATGTTTTTAGACCCTAATCTATCTTTTGGCCTCCACATAGAAAAACTTGCATCTAAACTTTATCCAAAATTAGGTGCCCTGTACAGAAACAAATCTTGCCTCAGCCCTACAGTAAAGGAAAAGATTGTACAGCAAATGCTGATGCCTATCATGGATTATGGGGACGTAGTATACACACCTGCACCGCAAACTCACCTTCATAAACTTAATACATTGTATAACTCGTTCTGCCGCTTTGTGCTACAATGTAACTATAAGACCCACCATTGTGACATGCTTAAAGAACTAAACTGGCTGACTCTGGAATCCAGACGCACTCTCCATCTTTCCTGCCTTGTGTTTAAGTGCCTTTCTGGAAAGCTCCCACCCTACCTGAGCAGAATGCTCTCCCCGGCTATTCCCACCTCCTATAACCTCCGATCCAGTACCAGCACATTATTTAGCATGCCTCAATACAAAAAGAAAGCAGCTCGATCCTCCTTTTCCTACTGAGCGCCACAGTTATGGAATTACCTCCCATACACTTTCAAACCTTCCCCAAGCCTAATATCTTTTAAGAGATCCATCTCTACATATCTCAAAACAGAATGCACCTGTCATGGTTAATTATATATTTCTTACCTGTTCTATGTAAAATTTTTGCATCTATTGTGTATTATTATTGTTTTTTAATTTTTTTGTACCCTATTGTATGTCAATGCAATGTTTTGTGGACCAAGGACATACTTGAAAACAAGAAAAATCTCAATGTATCCTTCCTGGTAAAATATTGTATAAATAAATAAATGAGACGATTTTTAAGAGCCAGAAAGTTACAATATTTATAACAGCATGCTACCAGTTAAGAACCAGATAAAAATGTAAGATAAAAATAACAAAAAAAAAAGTATTTTCCAACATAAAAAAAGGTACTTGAACCTTCATCTGATTGTTAGATTGTCAACTAAAGATGACTACATTAAAGGGACATAAAAATGCAAAGATATTAAACAGATATTTAAAGAA
The DNA here is from genome assembly GCF_027579735.1 of Bombina bombina. NCBI lineage: Eukaryota > Metazoa > Chordata > Amphibia > Anura > Bombinatoridae > Bombina > Bombina bombina. The sequence goes on along the minus strand of NC_069501.1, from coordinate 878,968,151 downwards.
ATAAGCAAGCAATATACATCTGGCCTGGAGCTGAACATCGCTGCTAAGCCAATCAGGGGCTGCATATGTGCATAGCTGACAAATAGCAGCTATATTTTGCTCAGGATCAGCATTGAATTGGCGCTCTAGAACTGATTTTAACTTTGCTGGGGTTACACAAATTTTTTGGCAAGGAATAGTGCAATAAGTAAATCTTCTAATGCATTAAAACAATATTCTTATTTCACCAAGATACCCAACATTCTACAGAAGCAGAGAGAGGGCTGTGTCACAAAGAGAAAGGAGCAGGGCAGATTCTATAGAAGCAGATTTAGCAAAAAGGCAACAAAGTTAGAATCTTGTTTAGGGAAATTGGTTGAGATAAATTGTTAAGGAACAGACACAAGTAGAAAGTCATATGTCTTAAAGATGAAGGAATACACACAGATATCTTGTCTTTGACAGGGGCTAACTTGAATATAACATTAGAGAGTTTTTGAAGTGTTAGTTGTATGTCATTTTCCCTTAAATTGGGCCTCATGTTTAATGGCTGTTTCAATGGACATGGTTAGAATTGTTAAAGGGATAGGAAAGTCGAAATAAAACTTGCATGATTCAGATAGAGCTTGTCATTTAAGGCACTTTTAAATTAACTTCTATTTTCAAATGTGCTTTGTTCTTTTAGTAACCCTTGTTAAAAAATCAATAGCACATATCATACACTAGTGGGAGCTGCTGCAGATTAGAGCCTGCACAGATTTGTCTCTTGTGATTGGATAACTAGATGTGTTCAGCTAGCTGCCAGTAGTGCAATGCTGTCCCTTCAGCAATGGATAACAAGAGAATTAAGCAAATTTGATAATAGAACTAAATAGTAAAGTTGTTTAAAATTGTATGTTCTATCTAAATCGTAAAAGAAAATTTTGGGGTTTACTATCCCTTTAAAGGTATGAAACATTGTAGAAATTTTGGACTTGAAGGAAAAACAGTAACTGCATGAAAATAATACATTGTACATCAAGTTTAAAGGCAAAATTATATGACAAGATGCATCAACTTTAATGAAAAATGATTTGAGAAAATAATTTCCCTAAAAGATGCTTTGAAGTAAAAAAGTCAATATATAATTATGATATACACAATCAAAATAGTTTACTTCCAACTTTTTTTTGCCTGTTTGCTTACCCTAATTCTTTATAACACAGTTTGTGATTATTATCCAAGCTGCAATTCCCTGTATCTGAAACTTTATGTGAAGCCGCACTGTTGTCATAAATGATTTCTGAAATGTGTGTGCATTTCTTTTTAATGAAAACATGATATTGCACTTGAATTGTGCTTTAAGACTTCTTTTATTTTAAGAAAATAAATAATAAAGCATATCTGATTTCTCTGATGAAACAGAATACATGAATAACTATTTTTTGTAACCTATTGCTTTACTTTTTCTTATATCCTTGATTTTTACATCCAGTGATGTATTAAAGGGACAGTCTACACCAGAATTTTTATTGTTTTAAAAGATAGATAATCCCTTTATTACCCATTTCCCAGTTTTGCATAACTAACACATTTATAATAATATACTTTTAACCTCTGTGATTATCTTGTATCTAAGCCTCTGCAAACTGCCCCTTTTTTCAGTTCTTTTGACTGACTTGCAGTCTAGCCAATCAGTACCTGCTCCCAGATAACTTCTCGTTCTCGAGCACTGTGTTATCTATATGAAATACGTGAACTAACACCCTCTAGTGGTGAAAAACTGTTAACATGCAATCTGAAAGAGGTGGGCTTCAAGGTCTAAGAAATTAGCATATGGACCTCCTAGGTTAAGCTTTCAACTAAGAATACCAAGAGAACAAAGCAAAATTGGTGATAAAAGTAAATTGGAAAATTGTTTAAAATTGCATGCTCTATCTGAATCATGAAAGTTTATTTTGGCCTAGACTGTCCCTTTAACTGATAAGTTTGAAGAAAAGACTAATCTAACTTTATTTAAAAAAACCATATTCAGTTGAAGCTAATATGAAAACTTAAATTTCCCTACCAACATCCTTACCACCAGTCTTTTATTTTTTTCCTTTAAAGGCAGAAATATACGCTAGACAGCAACCATGAAAGTATGTAAAGATTAAAATATAAATAAATAAATACAATTTGTAGAATGTTAAAAGTCCACATCAATAATTTATTTTTAAGTAAAAAAAAGTCTGCCTTATGACCTTTATAGTATATTTAAAATGTAATGATATGTTTGATCATCTCTAATATTACAAATATATGTACAGTATATATATATATATATATATATATAGACAGACTCCAAGTAAGTGCACTCTCACTCGCCAACCCAAACAGAGACCAGGGTGCTTAGCAGGATATTCAATCAAGATAAGGATAAGCACTCACTGGATTTAAATTCAATAATTATTTATTGGTAGTGACGTTTCGGGGCATTCACCCCTTCCTCAGACAACCCAAACAGTGAATCAAACAGTGTTATATAACAAATCAAACCCCTCCCCCATCACATAATCAGCCAATCAAAATGCATCAGTGTACATCAATCAGAGATGTATATTAATAAATGTATATTAGCAATAGACATTTCACTCATGTGTGATATCATCATAGTATGTAATATTAACAGTAAAAAATATATGTAAAGATAATGATTATCTAGTGTGGCACAATTGTGTGTAGCAGTGATAACAGTATGAGTGGTTGTGGAACCAGGTCTCAGTAAGCGTAGACAATATCCCTACGTCTCTACCTCTATCTTATAGCAACACCAAATATGAACATAGGAAGCAACTAAACTTTTAGTACCACTGTTAAAAGGCTGCTTACTTGTTTATAGCTTGTAGGGGACTTGAGCGGCTAAGTGCGAGATCCGCCATGTACGCTGAATCCAGCGTGGTCGTAGGAGGGCGTGTGAGCATCCGGGTTACTTCCGGATCGGCACGCTCTGAATAGAGCCGTGTTATGTGTTACCATGGCAACCTCTCGCCGTCTGACTTGCTCTGAGCGGAGCTCACATCTGAGTTACAGCAACAGGTTGCCATGGCAACCGTCAGACTAAGCTATACAGTTATTGCTGTTAGCCAATTACTTTAAAACATTTACTTGTTCAATCACTATGCCATGTTCAAATGAGAGCTGACCTAGTAAGCAGCTGTCAGAAATAACCGCTCTTAGTGATTACCTGCACTATAGCTCTAATCCCTATAACAAGACGGGTGCCACCCCTTTTAAATTAAAGCTATATTTCTAGGATACAGTGAAAAAGGAATAAACAGTTAGAGCTGGGCATACTAAATCAGAATCAGAGAGTCAATCTGATGTGAATAAAGGGATCTGGAACCATGCAAGAACTAGTTTGACGGGAGCTTAGTCACATATAACCTTAGTATGTCCCATCAATAGGTAGTATATGTAGAGTATTATCCCTGTGTGTATGATGCCCCCTAGTTAATATCAATATCTTCCCAATGCTGGCACTATACTAGATAGTAAAGGTAAATCAACCCATCAGTTATAGCAGAGAAGGGGGGGGTGTGGTTGTAGGGGTTAGGAACAGTAGCTAAAATATCTACATCAGTCATAAATTACATATACACGTGGACATACCAAAGATTTAGAAAGAGGGCTCAAATCCAGATTCCCATAGACAATAGATAAAATATATCATCCCCTCTATAGGGTATTGTGTCGTTATGGCTCAAACTCCTGATAATTGTTATAGTGGAGGGTAGAGCTTTAACACTCAACTTCAAATCTCTTGGAGTATAGTAATCCCCAAATACAGGGTGGAAAACATGGACTCTCAATGTACCCATCAGGGCACCCATGGACCTACGTTGACTCTCATTAATAAACGGTATATATCATGTCCATTCTGTCCGCACTTATAAGAAGCAGTGCCAGTCCAGATTTACATTTAATCCACCAGGATGCACCGTTCCAAGTCTATGGATCCATTTGGAAAAATTGCTAAAACTCCCTCTAAATATATTTCCTCTACCCGCTGAGTTTCCACAAACACATGAAACCCCTAATGGGGCAGAAAGTGTTGAATTTACGCCAGGTTTTTTCCCTCCCCCCCCCGCAATGGCGCCGGGGGGGGAAAAGGAGCCAGAGGAACAAACAAAGGGGGCTACACATTGAGGAAAACCCAAAGGCAGACGAGGTATCGGTAATTAATCTCTCCTCATACAATTTAAATCCCATTGAACAAAGGGTTTTGAGTTTGGGCTTAAATTTTGTGCCAACAAATAATTTCAATCTTTCAATACCTTGATTGATGTCAACAAGATTGGTACGAAAAATTACACTTAAAAACATTTTTCCAAGACTCAAATATTCCTAGTACTGAGAGTAATGTCCAATGCTAGTACGAAATTCACAGAAATCAAATTGAGACCAGATGACCTGGAATACCCCAGGATCTCTGTGGTCTCTCCACTTTACAGGCATTGGACAATACTACTCCGGACACAATTACCTCTACACAACACAAATTTCCTAGGTTTAAGGGCCCCTCTAAATTTTATCCGATTCAAAGCAGGGGCACCATCATTGAAAGATTCCAGAGCAGAATTGAGGCTGATTTAAACAACTTGTATTATGTGAATGATAATACAAAGAGGAAACAGAATCTCTCTGTGGGGGAAAGAGAAGCACTAGCTTCATTGAGCAACAATTCAACTTTGGTGATCAGGGCCGCGGACAAAGGTGGGTCTGTGGTACTGATGAACAAGGAGGACTTCATTAGTGAAGCCCACAGACAACTCCACAACCCCAGCGATTATAGGGTTTTAAACTCAGACCCGACTGTGCTTTTTAAAAAAAAGCTCATGAGCCTTGTGGATGATGGTGTTGAGGGAGGTTTCATAGATGAGGATACTGCTGATTATCTCCTAGTAACTAACCCCACCATTCCAGTTTTCAATCTTTTGCCCAAGGTTCACAAGTCCTTGGACAATGTAACTGGCCGACCAATTGTCAGCGGCATAGGTTCGCTCCTTGAACATACCTCAGAGTGGTTAGATAAAATTCTACACCCGATGGTATTAGAACTTTGGAGCTACCTAAGGGACACTATGCATGTCCTAAAATTGCTGGAAAACTTAGAGTGGAAGGAGGAATATACTTGGCTCACGGTAGACGTGAAATCATTATACTCATCTATACCCCATAACAAAGGGTTACAAGCAGTAAGATACTATTTGAATAAATACTTTGGTGAAGATCCAGATTACTGCGAGTATGTGACACAAGTGACCGAGTTCTTGCTTTCACATAACTATTTCGAGTTTGAGGGGGTGTTCTACCTCCAGATTTGTGGGACTGCAATGGGGGCCAAGTTTGCCCCCTCTTACGCCAACCTTTTCATGGGCTGGTGGGAGCAGGACCACATATTTGGAGGTGGAAGCCCCCTCTGCTCGAATATAGTTTTTTACAGGAGGTTTATTGATGACCTCCTGTTCATTTGGAGGGGCACTGACAGTGAACTGTTGGCCTTCGTGGAGCTCCTGAACACCAATGATTTGGGACTGAGTTTTACTTCAGAATCCAATCGGACAACCATTAACTATCTGGATGTTACTCTTTCAGGTGTTGCGGGGGAGAGGTGTGTACCACGGTATACAGAAAGCCAATTTCAGGCAACACCCTGTTACATGCCAACAGTTGCCACCCCAAAGCCGTATTTAGAGGCATCATCAAGGGCCAGTTCATTCGTTTAAAACGAAACTGTTCAGAGCCGGCACTCTTTGAGAAGGAAGCTGCTCAACTCTCTCAAAGACTCCTGTGCAGGGGGTATAAGAAAGATCTGATAGCCTCAGCATTTGAAGAAGTAAAAACCATCGATAGAAAAAATCTTTTGAAACCAAAAGATAAAAATAAATGTAACAACAAGGAAGCAAAAAAGATGATCTTTTTTTTGTTACTGATCATTCGGAACAATACCCACAGGTGTGTGAAATTATCAAAAAACATTTTGAAATGCTGAGAGCGGATGAGGATTTAGCTAATCTATCCGTGAAATCATGCCATTTCACATACCGGCGAAGTAAAACCATAGGGAATATGGTAGCTCCTACCAGAATTTCCACTAGCAGGGTTTCAGAGATGTCTTCCTGGCTAACCCAGAAAGGCATGTTTAAGTGTCATTTCAGAGACTGTGTGGCTTGTGAAAAGGTGGAGCTGGGGAACACTTTTTGCTCCACGGTAACAGGACAGATTTTCACGAAAAACATGTGTCTTAACTGTAGGTCCACCTATACCATCTACCTTGCCACTTGCACTTCATGTGCAAAACAATACGTAGGCCTCACGACCAGAGAGGTCAGGTCAAGAATTAGGGAACATCTCTCTAACATCAGGACAGGTATACTACCCCCTTGATCCAACATTTTACCAATTTACATGGTAAAAGTTCTGATACTTTTCGTTGGACCTGCATTGAACAAATTACCAAACCACCTAGAGGGGTGGACAGGGACACAATCTTGTCCAAACGTGAGATCTTTTGGATATTCAAATTGCGTACGAGATACCCCTCAGGTCTTAACTCCATGTATGATTTAATTAACCATTGGGAGTAAACTGGACCTGATAAACACCCTCTCCCATCCTCCCATTTATACATTCTTCTCACATTATTATATAATATAAATTTACCAAGCACACTATTTGTGCTCAACATAGAGAGATTCTGTATCTTAGCACTTCCTCTCCAATATTAATTTTCCTATTTAAAATTCAGTACATACTCCAAAGTATTTTTTCATATCATATATATAATAAATAAATTTCCTGTCTGTAAATATTTTGGATATTAATGCAATGGATACTTTTTCTATTTGAAATTGCAGTTTACCTTGAAGTATCATTCAGTTGTCTGATACATCAGTCTCTTTCTGCTCTGCAATATCAGCAAAGTTAAAAACAATAAGTCTCTTCAATTTGAAGGAGCCTGTTCTTTCTGTTGCCACCCCGTGGCAATATTGGTACATGGTCAATAAGTATAAAGCGTAAGTCCTTCACCGTATGTCTCATCTGTACAAAGTGGCGTGCCACTGGTTGTTCCGATGTACCATCCTTAATTGCTGTCCTGATGGCACTCCGATGGTTAGCCATCCTCTTCTTGATGTCATCGTCCATCTTACCGACATAGTACTTCCCACATGTACAGTTCAATAGATAGACCACAAACGGAGTAGTACACATTAGATGGTGTTGGATCTTGAAACTCTTGGTGGTATGTGGATGGTGAAAGGTTTTGCTTTGTATCATCGAGTTGCATGTTGTGCAACCCAGGCACTTGAAACAACCCTGTCTCTTGGATTTTAACCATGTGTCTTTGATGTAGGCGTGTCTTGGGTCAGTGATCATTAACATGTCTTGGAGGTTACGTCCTCTTTTATATCCCATCCTTGGTGGGGAAAAATCTTTAAATGGTAGCTGTTGATCTGACGTCAATAAGTCCCAATGGTCCCTTACCGATCTTGCTACAATCCCAATGTTGGGTGAATATGTCATGGTACAGGTCATCCGTTTCTCAGACGGTTTCTTTCCTTTCGTTTTGAGTAGAGTACTCCACTCGGTGTCCCTAGCTAGTTTGTGGGCTTTATGAATAGTTGCAAAGGAGTAGCCTCTCTGTAGAAATTTAATGGACATCTCCTCTAGTTGTGTCTCACTATTCATCCGTATCGAGTTATTTCTCACTACTCGGTAGAGCTGTGCCAATGGAATTGCTCTGATAAGGGATCTCGGGTACTCAATGATCTTCCACACCCGGTGAAATTTAAGATGATGGTCAGTAAAGATTCAATCAACTTTCTTGATTTGAGGATATTTAAAGAGAATGGACAACTAGAGACCACTATGTACCAAAAACCTACGGACAGGAACTCCCTCCTCTTGGCAAGCAGTAGCCACCCGAGATCCCTTATCAGAGCAATTCCATTGGCACAGCTCTACCGAGTAGTGAGAAATAACTCGATACGGATGAATAGTGAGACACAACTAGAGGAGATGTCCATTAAATTTCTACAGAGAGGCTACTCCTTTGCAACTATTCATAAAGCCCACAAACTAGCTAGGGACACCGAGAGGAGTACTCTACTCAAAACGAAAGGAGAGAAACTGGCTAAGAAACGGATGACCTGTACCATGACATATTCACCCAACATTGGGATTGTAGCAAGATCGGTAAGGGACCATTGGGACTTATTGACGTCAGATCAACAGCTACCATTTAAAGATTTTTCCCCACCAAGGATGGGATATAAAAGAGGACGTAACCTCCAAGACATGTTAATGATCACTGACCCAAGACACGCCTACATCAAAGACACATGGTTAAAATCCAAGAGACAGGGTTGTTTCAAGTGCCTGGGTTGCACAACATGCAACTCGATGATACAAAGCAAAACCTTTCACCATCCACATACCACCAAGAGTTTCAAGATCCAACACCATATAACGTGTACTACTCCCTTTGTGGTCTATCTATTGAACTGTACATGTGGGAAGTACTATGTCGGTAAGACGGACGATGACATCAAGAAGAGGATGGCTAACCATCGGAGTGCCATCAGGACAGCAATTAAGGATGGTACATTGGAACAACCAGTGGCACGCCACTTTGTACAGATGAGACATACGGTGAAGGACTTACGCTTTATACTTATTGACCATGTACCAATATTGCCACGGGGTGGCAACAGAAAGAACAGGCTCCTTCAAATTGAAGCCAAATGGATCCATAGACTTGGAACGGTACATCCTGGTGGATTAAATGTAAATCTGGACTGGCACTGCTTCTTATAAGTGCAGACAGAATGGACATGATATATACCGTTTATTAATGAGAGTCAACGTAGGTCCATGGGTGCCCTGATGGGTACATTGAGAGTCCATGTTTTCCACCCTGTATTTGGGGATTACTATACTCCAAGAGATTTGAAGTTGAGTGTTAAAGCTCTACCCTCCACTATAACAATTATCAGGAGTTTGAGCCATAATGACACAATACCCTATAGAGGGGATGATATATTTTATTTATTGTCTATGGGAATCTGGATTTGAGCCCTCTTTCTAAATCTTTGGTATGTCCACGTGTATATGTAATTTATGACTGATGTAGATATTTTAGCTACTGTTCCTAACCCCTACAACCACACACTCCCCCCCCTTCTCTGCTATAACTGATGGGTTGATTTACCTTTACTATCTAGTATATTGCCAGCGTTGGGAAGATATTGATATTGACTAGGGGGCATCATACACACAGGAGTAATACTCTACATATACTACCTATTGATGGGACATACTAAGGTTATATGTGACTAAGCTCCCGTCAAACTAGTTCTTGCATGGTTCCAGATCCCTTTATTCACATCAGATTGACTCTCTGATTCTGATTTAGTATGCCCAGCTCTAACTGTTTATTCCTTTTTCCCTGTATCCTAGAAATATAGCTTTAATTTAAAAGGGGTGGCACCCGTCTTGTTATAGGGATTAGAGCTATAGTGCAGGTAATCACTAAGAGCGGTTATTTCTGACAGCTGCTTACTAGGTCAGCTCTCATTTGAACATGGCATAGTGATTGAACAAGTAAATGTTTTAAAGTAATTGGCTAACAGCAATAACTGTATAGCTTAGTCTGACGGTTGCCATGGCAACCTGTTGCTGTAACTCAGATGTGAGCTCCGCTCAGAGCAAGTCAGACGGCGAGAGGTTGCCATGGTAACACATAACACGGCTCTATTCAGAGCGCGCCGATCCGGAAGTAACCCGGATGCTCACACGCCCTCCTATGACCATGCTGGATTCAGCGTACATGGCGGATCTCGAACTTAGCCGCTCAAGTCCCCTACAAGCTATAAACAAGTAAGCAGCCTTTTAACAGTGGTACTAAAAGTTTTAGTTGCTTCCTATGTTCATATTTGGTGTTGCTATAAGATAGAGGTAGAGACGTAGGGATATTGTCTACGCTTACTGAGACCTGGTTCCACAACCACTCATACTGTTATCACTGCTACACACAATTGTGCCACACTAGATAATCATTATCTTTACATATATATTTTTTTTTTTTTTAAATAGTTTTTATTGAAGTCATAAACAAATATAACAATAATGAAACGTCCAACAATAATAACAAAGGAGAATAGTACAATACTAATACCATGATCTTGCCAGATAAACAATACTAGATATGCCCACATTGTATAGGTTCAAGAATATAAAGAGTATTACTCTATGGTGAGTGGTAAAAGAATGGAGAAGCTATAGCTGGTTAGTATTATGAAGGAGCATGGAGGTTTACTAGGCAATAAATCTAAACAGAAGGGGCATACAAATCCCGTTTATTAAAGGTATTAGTAAAAATTTTGGACTATCCAGATTGAGACCTCAGTTTTTATTTTTTTATATAGCATGTAGACTAGAAGCGACCCAACCTTGTGATGAATAAATACACCATAAGTTATTAGTTTAGAAAATATAAACAAGGAAGGGTTGGTTTTATGGGGGTAGAGGGAGGGGGGAAATAGAGTATATAGTAAGATAAACATGGATTGGCTTGTGTTTGGCCACTTATGGGCCAATTTAGCGGGGAGGGGGATAAGGGGACGCAGCGGGCAAGAGCCGCTCAAAGTGGAGTGGGGAGGGGAATGGGGGGGCGGAGCCAAATAGGGCATGAGAGCAGGTATGGAAGGCCTTATTGGATGGATATAAGGGTGGACTTCACAGGGAGGACTTGTTATTTACATGACTACTGGGATGGGCATAGCTCCATCAAAGCGGAGTAATTATCTAAATATAGAGTTATGCCCATATAAAGAGAAAGTTATAACAAATGTGTAGAATATGCAACCAGAACAAAACCAGAGCTCAATTATGGGAGGTAAGGAGCCTCACTAATCACTCTATAGTATTATGTGGAGAGGGGGGCTGTAAAATGTTCGGGACATAGGGAATCTCCGGATAAGCCCCTCTCCTAGGGAAGTGTCATCTATAGACGAAGCTGGAAAAAAGGAGCGGGGGTATGACCCGCCGGCAATAAACTCCGGCGGGAAAGGGAGGAGAGAGGCTTATCATGGACGAAGTATAAGAGGGGGGGAAATGGAGGAGGGGATGAAGGGCGAAGCCGGTCGGGATGTCAATCTTGAATTAACTATGATCGGGACCCTAAGTGTGCGTTAGTTTGAATTGCCAAGTAGATAGAGTATAAATTGGAGTACTCAATTAAAGGGATATAGTGGCGAACTTTCATTAGTCTCGTTATGATCTGTAGATAGATCGCAGTGGATACAAAGAGCTAAATAAGCGCCCTACAACAATATAAGACATAACTAATATTATAATTAAATAGGTAGGTAAGATATAACACTACTATGGAGGTAAAAAGAGGCAAACTGTCTCCTGCATATACACAGATACCAAGCATTTATAAGAAGATAATATATAACCCAGATACCTACTTAATGTACTTATGGTAGAATACAGAAGGGTTAGTTATGTCCATTCTCATTAGGGGGTGCATGCAGTATAATAATATATTAACAGTTAGGCGGTGTGGAATCAGCTGTAGGTTAAATTTCACTGAAAAGTAGGAAATTAGTAGGTGCTGGCAAAACTGTTAAATAGGACTGCTCTCTGTGTGTAAAAAAGAAATAAGCTATCTAGCTGGAGTAAAGATTGTGGGGGATAAGAGCATCCTCAGGTTATCCAGCAAACTGAAGGCCCAAAGGAAAAGAGATAACTTCACAATATTTAGGAAATATGGGCTATCTATAGAGAGCTAACTATGAACTTGAACATTACTAGTGGATACTTGCCGCTTTTAGTTATAGATAGAGAGACAAGCATGTAACAAGGTGTGTCCATAACTAGCTAAAAAGAGAGCCTTGTCCCTATGCACATCACAAATCTGGACATCCACCATTACAATAACGGTATCATATATATATGTGAGGCTTACTAGGGAAACATAAATAATAAAGGGCTAATCCTTATCAACGTGTACAATGGAGAGTCCAACATACAATAGGAACTGCTTTACAAAGTTTTCTCTGAGATATAACATACATCTATAACTGAAAATAAGAATAATAGGAAGCTGATTAACTGATGTAAACTCAAGCCTTTGGAAAGACCCTTTTCTAAATTATCATACCAATACTGGGTATAACTATGAACAAAAAAAGAAAAAGAAATGTATAAATGAACAATGCAGACATACTAAGCATGCTAAATGAGTCTCCTAAAGCGATTAACAACCTCTTGCAGTCCACAGCTAATACAAACTAAGCCTAGATAAAGTCCCAAATGATTGTAGTATCACTTAGTCTGGGAGAAAGTTTAAGTATAAGCACAGCTAGAAACCGTATATACTCTACTGTAAGAGAACGGTCAATGCAGGCGTCTGAGGGCAAACAGCGGGTCTTTATCCTGTTTCCCGAAGGAGTAATCATTTGACCGCAGGCTCAATCTCCTGATCTGCAGCGTCTATGAGAATTGAAAGATTATCCGTACTGATGAAACATAGGGTCCATCTATTAACTGGTTTTATCAGCTCACAGCCTCCTGGGTCAAACGTGGCTAGAAGTGTTGCAGCACAAAATTCAATGTCTCTCCTGCGTAGTGCAGATAGTGACCCCTTCTGCGTGTCAGTCTCTGTAACTGCTGAGTCGCAGCCCGGATGGCTGCGGTCTGGCGGCCCCAAAAGCAATCTGCATTTCCAAGCTGCAAGAGGTATGCTTACCCGACTGGTGTTCACCCGGGGCTCTCTCTTTATAGATGAGTAGGTAGGATACTGTGTTGAGGCGCTCATCACATCTCTCTGGATCGCGCTATAGCTGGGTAGGGAATGATCAGGAACGATACTACGTGTCATAATAATGTCCAGTGTAGAGTCCGGTAGCCCTTCCCTTTGCTCGCAGGATCGATCTATGTAAGTAGGTGTAATAACACTTTCCACCTTGTTCTGTTGCCGCAATGCACACTGTGTTACGGAGGCTCTTAATTGGGTAGATAAGTCAGTGAACCCAATCGACATCCGCAAACTCAGATCTTGCAGAGCTGCGTAGATGTCTGACCAGGCTTCCATGTTGTTTGGCGCCATGAAAGGTGCAGGCCGTAATAGCCTAGTTGATTCTCAGCCGGTATGGGTGATCAAGTAATGTGGCTATCGCAGTCATCCAATGGGGTAGAGAGTATCCTGCAGAGGTTAGATAAGTTTTGGGGCAAATCTCAGAGGGTTTAGTCCCTATTTACCAGATAATTAAATAAATTGCAGCAGGAGCTCTCATATACACGTCTGTCTTGTTCAGTTGCTGGCTCCGCCCCCTCTTTACATATATTTTTTACTGTTAATATTACATACTATGATGATATCACACATGAGTGAAATGTCTATTGCTAATATACATTTATTAATATACATCTCTGATTGATGTACACTGATGCATTTTGATTGGCTGATTATGTGATGGGGGAGGGGTTTGATTTGTTATATAACACTGTTTGATTCACTGTTTGGGTTGTCTGAGGAAGGGGTGAATGCCCCGAAACGTCACTACCAATAAATAATTATTGAATTTAAATCCAGTGAGTGCTTATCCTTATCTTGATTGATTATATATATATATATATATATATATATATATATATATATATATATATATAAAAATATTTGTTTTTAATTCTCTCTTCTTTTTTTCTTGTATGTGAAATATGTATTTATCATCTAACATTACAACCATTTTTAAAGGCTTACAATGGCACTCAGAAAAGTTTCAACCGAATCCCAATTTTATTTTTTTATAAAAAAAAGGGTATTATTGGCATTAAGGGTATTTTCAATGTCATGTTTTATACTTAGACATTTAAAATAATTTTTAAGTCTGTGGTAAGATCTTCCATTTCATGTGAAGAATGTAGGACACTGGTATTGATAACTTCTGATTAAAAAGGGGGAAAAAATGTTATTATAAAGTATAGTATTTGCTTTACATTACTAAAAAATAAATCATTTTGGGCTAGATTATGAGTGCAGCACAAATTAACGTTCCTGCTTGAGCGTTAATTAAGTTTTAAGTTAGATTTTTGCACTCGTCGGGTTGCACTCATATAATTAGTTGAAAGTAAACTGTTTTCTCTCTCGCACTAACCTCACGAGCGCAAAAATCGGAAGATAGAATATTGCATTTCCCTATTGAAGTCAATCGAGAAAAAAAATGGAAAAAAACACCCCACTCTAGTGCAAACACGATAACATATTCTAATTTGCACTAACCCAAGATAAAAATATGAATATTTCATATTACAATGTTCTTTACGTAGCAGTATATTTTCTATTTACTCACAAATACTTATTTCTACATATATCTGATGGTATTTTGGTACTATATATATATATATATATATATATATATATATACCTACAGTATATACATTGATGATTATATAGAGGCAGAATATTGGAATGTGAAATATTTACAGTAAATACTTAGCTAAAGACTTTATTCAAAATGAATATGTATAAATATGCTAAATATGCTTTTACATTTTTTCATTTACTTAACTGTAAAGGGCTCCAATGCACTTATATATGTCTATATATGTGCAAATATGTATTTATGTATTTATGTGTTTATATGTGTATATATATGTCTGTAAATACATAAATTCACGTGTAAATACATAAATACATATGTACACTCACACATATCTATACTATAATAATCGCGTTTGTAATGCGTCCGTCGCCATTGCCAGTTGTGCATGCATCCTCAAAGGAGTGTTGGCTGCGCGCACAGCCAACATTCTTTTGGCTGCCTCGCGCAGCCAACACTCCTTTGAGGATGCATGCACAACTGGCAATGGCGATGGACGCGTTATAGTATAGATATGTGTGTGTGTGTACATATGTATTTATGTATTTATACATGAATTTATGTATTTACAGACATATATACACATATAAACACATAAATACATATGTGCACAATAGAATCCACCTGGATGCAGCATAGGCAAGCAAAGCATTAAGAAAAAAAACACACAACCACCCTCATGAAATAACAAAAAATACGTTACCGCCCGCGCAAAATAACAAAAAACCTTACCGCCCGCACAAATAATAATAAAAAATAACCGCACAAACAAATTAAAACACAAAAAAAAATAAACACCCCCAGCGCAAAATAAAAAAGTAATTAACCCCTAATCAGCAAATTAAACAACACAAATAATATAATTTAAATATTAACCCCTAAACCGCCAACCCCCACAGATACACCTAATTAACCTATTAAACCTAATTAACCTATTAAGTCCTAATACACCAACCCCCCACATCGCAATAAACCTAATTAACCTATTAACCCCTAAACCGCCAACCTCCCACATTGCGATAAACCTAATTAACCTATTAACCTATTAAACCTTATTAACCTATTAACTCCTAAACTACCAACCCTAAACATCACAATAAACCTAATTAACCTATTAACTCCTAAACCGCCAACCTCCCACATCGCAATAAACCTAATTAACCTTTGCTAATGTAAAATGTAAAAGAGCTATTTAACTAGGGCCTTTTGTAGGGCATTGCCATAAGTTGAATAGTTCTTTTTACATGTAAAAAATACTAAGAACCCCCCAAAAAACCTAATAAATCTAATTAACCTATTAGCGCAATAAAACAAATTAATCTATTAACCCCTAAACCGCCAACCTCCCACATCGCAATAAACATAATTAACCTATTAACACCTAAACCACCAAACCCCCACATCGCAAAAAACCTAATTAACCTATTAACTCCTAAACCGCCAACCCCCCACAATAAAAATAACTAATTTAATTACTAAGCCCCCTAACCTAACAACCTCCTTTTAAAATAAAAAATCCTAACATTGGGGGCGTGTCTGTGCAGCGTTCTGAATAGGACGCATTTTCTGTAGGCTCTAAAAGATTCCTCAATAATCCGCTGATTATTGGCTTCTAACAGCAAGAACAAAAGCATATTAATTGAAAACTCCATAGATCAGGTATCTGGGACCCCAAATCATTCCATTTTGCTGTTTATATGACATTGGGGCTCAGATCGGAGAAAGGCCTGAGGCGGCAGCCTACTGGCAGGTTTCCACCTCCCCCCGGGAAGAGCCGGGTCATCAGTGCTACCAGAGAATTCTGGCTTACTGAATCTCTTCAACATTTATATCTCACTGGACTTCAATTTTCTGACAACACTTGAGGAGATAAATAATAGGAGGAAGTATGCAGAAGTTTCTTTTTACATATCCTTTTACAATGATCTGTGCGGTAGAATCGGAGAAACAACATCACCTTCTATCATCCATGGAAAGATTGGAGAAAATCTTTGAAACATTACTTGACAAGGCGCCATATGATTACCTGTTGAACAAAATTTGTGCTAATAGTGTACCAGGTAATCAACGAGAAAGAACCTCTGATTCCAGCAACCAAAATGGCGCCGGTCTTATGGAGCACACAACACCTAATACAGATCTTTGCAAAAATTATACAGGACATCAAACCACTACACCCTGCTACGGAGAATCACAGCCAATAATGGACCCTAGACCCAACCCAGACTGCATGCTTACCAAAATAATGGGTCTAGTCCTTACTCAAATCAGGGGCCACCACCCGACGCTAGCCTTTCCTCATACGTCGGCACCCGCTAGACGGCTACACTGGCTACACACGTACTTAAATCAAAGACACGTCATGCTTCTCAGAGAATCAAATGGGGGCTCTCAGCCACACAAGATCACAGAGTCACAGCACAGCAAAGTGATAGATACCTCTAAACAGCAGGATACCTTGCGCAAGGGTTTCATTTACAAACATGGAGATGGGACAGTTATTCCTCGCACAAACTTAAGACTTGCGGTTTCACAGCAGGCTTTGAGGATGCCAAAAAGACTCCCCAAACTGCTCTTAGATCGATGGTTTAACATTCCAGCTGAGATCAGATGGTGGAGATATTCAACTGACACATATGGGGACATTAGATACTTCCAAACTGGCGATCATTACCCAAAAATAGGAGAGGGGTAGCCTGCAGATGCCCCTTTTGGACATTACACCCCTGACTTGACTGGTCCTATAGGGGTATATTACCTGTTATTGTTCAATAACAATAAATAGATAGTTTATTCTGCATGCTCTAAAGTTTTAGGTTTTATTTTTATGACTCTAAGGGTACAAAAAAAAATATTTGCTTAACTCTACTTATTGTCTACTAATGGTGGTTTGTGGGATAGTGCATTAGAGTAGATTACATAAATTTAAATATAAGGTATAGTACGCAATTACGTCAGAAGGTTTTGGATTATGTTTGCTATACCCTTCCTAATGAGATTACCTAAATTACAATGCGTTGCATGGTTTATATACACATATTTTCCTTTGTAGATCAATTTGTGCCTTCTTACTTGCATCAAAAGGATACTACTACTAAAGTTAGTTATTTTGATTGCTGTTTTACAACAAATAAATTAGCCCTGACAGAGTGATCATTGTGTGACCTCCCCCCCCCCCTCCATGAGGCCTGTGGCCAGGGCTCGCAATGGGCAGAACAGGTTAAACACTTTACCAGGATAACAACTGTAGGCACTAAACCCTTCTACTCCCATGTTTGAACATATGCACTTTTTTGCTGACTAGACAGCATCAACATCAAATATGCCCATATATCTAGGAATGATAACTAATTAGAAACCGCTTGAAGATAATACCACTGTATCATGGTCTTAGAGTTTAAAATATAGCTCCAAGTATATCTATTTGCTTTGTTTTTATCTCCCACAGATATTCCCAACCTAAAAATACAAGGTGTTACATATACGTTACTAAATCCCAGTTACAATTCTAATCTTTATCAGTTCCCCTGTAAAACCCAAATACTCTCCCTATATATCCTTAATATATATCACAGGTGAGTATGCCACAGGCCTACGTGAGGCCTATACAGATATAGATTAAGCTATCTCATATCACTCACACTGACATAGTTTCCTGATTCCTTTCCCCTCAGTTCCTCTTGATGTTTATATTTTGTTTGTTTTTTGTTTTTTGTTTTTTGAGCTCCCATTACTACTTCTACCAGTCTTATCAATAATATCCTAGAGTGGTCTGCATTGCTAACAATGGGAACAAAAGAAAAATACACTGATTTAAAGAATGTCATTTTGTACATTAAACATAATTAATATGTATATATCATGTTTTTTCAGAGTTTGTACAATGTACTGTATTGGTGATATTTTGCTCTGCATATTCTCTGACGTATATCTTGTACATGCAATTTATGATGTGTATCTGTATAAAATTTAAATAAAGCTCTTTTGAAAATTAAAAAAAAATAAAAAATGCCTAACATTAATTTAAAAATAAAACCTAACATTAAATTACAAAAAATGAATCTAAAATTACAAAAAATAAAAAAGTCTAAAATTGCATAAAAATAAAAAAAATTATAAAAAATAAAAAATTAATCCTAATCTAATAGCCCTATGAAATTAAAAAAAGCCCCCCCAAAATAAAAACACCCCTAATTTAAACTAATCTACCAATAGCCCTTAAAAGGGCCTTTTGTATGGCATTATCCTAAGTTAAATAGCTCTTTTACATATAAAAAAAACCCCACTAACAGTAAACCTAAACTACCCCTTGCCCCTAAAAAGGGCATTTGTATGGGCATTGCCCTTAAAATGGCATTCAGCTCTTTTACTGCCCTTAAAAGGGCAATCATCTATTTTACAGCCCAAATAACCCTAATCTAAAAAGAACAAAAAACACAAAAAATTAAAAAAAGCCCAAGACTAAGCCCCAAATAGTCCAGCGGAGAAGGTCTTCTTCCAGGTGGCTCCATCATCTTCTATCCTCATCCAGATCAAAGGTGGAGCGGAGAGGAGGTGAGTAACTGGCTTCCACCATACGCGGATCCGGAGCTGCGACGTGAAGGTTCCTCTTCATGCGATCTTCCACTGCACACTGAAGATTGAATGCAAGGTACCCCATATTTATTGGGGTACCTTGCATTCCTATTGGCTGAAATTGTGAAATCAGACAATAGGATGAGAGCTACTGAAATCTTATTGGTTGATTTGAACAGCCAATAGGATTTCAGTAGCTCTAATCCTATTGGCTGATTTATAAATTTTAGCCAATAAAAATGCAAGGTATCCCAAATTGAATACTGTACCCTCTATTCAATTTTTAGTGTATGACGGAGATCGGATGCCGCTGAGGATCGCCACCACTGAAGACCGCCGCAGAGAACCGCCGATGAGAACCGCTGCTGAGGACCGCCGCTCTGGATCTGTGCATCGGGGAAGACAGCTTCACACCTCTGCTCTGCGCTGCCTTTACTCTGGATGAAAATAGAAGATGATGGTGCCATCTGGAAGAAGACCTTTACCGCCAGACTTCAGGAACGGTGAGTATCTACTTGGGGCTTAGTCTTAGGCTTTTTTTATTTTTTGGGGTGTTTTTTTAAATTAGTGTTTTTTGGGCTGTAAAAGAGCTGATTACCCTTTTAAGGGCAGTAAAAGAGCTGAATGCCCTTTTAAGGGTAATGCCCATACAAATGCTCCTTTAGGTACAATGTGTAGCTTAGGTTTTTTAGACATAGTTTTTTATTTTGGGGAGGTTTGGTTGGGTGGGGGGTTTTACTGTTAGGGGGTACTATGTATTTTTTGGATGGTAAAGAGCTGATTTATTCAGGGCAATGCCCTACAAAAGGCCCTTTTAAGGGCTTATGGTAGTTTATTGAAAGATTGGGGGGGGGTTATTTTGGGGAGGATTATTTTATTTTTATAAGGGTATTAGTTTAGGTTTAATTTTTTATTTTGGATAGCTTGGTTTATTTTTTTTTCTATAATTTTTTTTTTTTTAATATTAGCTTTGGATTTGTAGTTTGTATTAGATTGTGTTATTGTGAGTGTAAGTGCATTTTGTAATGTATTTATGTGCAACTTGTATGTTTCCAATTCAGTAAACTAGAGTTCTGAAGTTAGGGTAATTATTCTAGTGTAAATCGCAATTGCACTCAAGCAATCACATTTACTTTCAATTCATAATACGAGCAGTAAGCCTGACTATTGCAAAACCTCAGTTCTGTAATTTCCTGTATCAATGTACAGTGATAAGCAAAGTGCAGCAGCCCATAAGACAGTACAAGGTATGAAGAGGGTGAACTTTTAATGAGTGCTTCATTAAATATAGACAAATGTTTTGAAATATTATTCTCTTGTCACATTTTTATCAATATTTTTAATATGTCCCCTCTCCCCCAGAAATATGTCCCTACAGACTTTGTGGAGTTAATGTTTCCATTCATATTTATTTTTTGTTAAATATTTATTTTTTTGTAATAAAGCTGTTTGTTGTTTCTGATTTCATTGATTCAATTAATTTTGCCTTACAACAAATTATAGCAATATTTATTTCAACGCTGTTTATTGGTTTTCTATTCATAGAGAGTAAAAGTATTTGGAAATTAAAGATGTGAGCATTAAAGTGTTCAGACATTGCAGTTAATGAAAACTATTTAATTTTCATGACCTTTAAAGTCGTCAATCCCCCGGCCAAACCTTATAACATTTATTAAATAACTTAATTGCTATAAATAAGAGTTACACACAACTTTGGTATAAAAATTGGCCACAGCCATTTTATTAATAACATAAGTTAAATATTGTATAATAAATATTTCAAACATTTAACAGAACATACCTGATGTTCATAAATAACATTCCAAATCAAACAAACTGTAAATTCCCCGCAGCGGTGCCAGTTCCCAAACCCACAAAACAAGATGGCCGTTATTCAAAAACTGGACTCAACTATATCCCAGTTGAGTCCATCCAAGGACACATACACTTTAATAGGGAACCCCTTGCCCCTATAAAACCAGTTGCCCGCTCACCCCATGGAGAGGCAACTACTTAAAATCCTCCAAATCACTTGGCCATATTGCTTACCATATTTGTCTGGGAACTAGCACCCCCGCCTTGCTGCGACGTACACGAAACAAGGAAGGAAAATAAAAATTAGGGGGGGGGAGGGAGGGAGCACTTTCCACATAAGTTTTGTAAATAATCTGATGACAGATTCTCCCGCTCTTTCATTAAAAGCGTAACAGCGCGTGCTAAGCCCGCCCCTTTACAATCACCAACCAATCACACACTAGGCCTAATTCCTCCTACGGTCAAGTCCCCTTCCCGTTACTTCGAACTCCAAGGGGCTCCCTGACCTTTAAAGTCGTCAATCCCCCGGCCAAACCTTATAACATTTATTAAATAACTTAATTGCTATAAATAAGAGTTACACACAACCTTGGTATAAAAATTGGCCGCAGCCATTTTATTAATAACATAAGTTAAATATTGTATAATAAATATTTCAAACATTTAACAGAACATACCTGATGTTCATAAATAACATTCCAAATCAAACAAACTGTAAATTCCCCACAGCGGTGCTAGTTCCCAAACCCACAAAACAAGATGGCCGTTATTAAAAAACTGGACTCAACTATATCCCCGTTTAGTCTGTCCAAGGACACATAAACTTTAATAGGGAACCCCTTGCCCCTATAAAACCAGTTGCCCGCTCCCCCCATGGAGAGGCAACTACTTAAAATCCTCCAAATCACTTGGCCATATTGCTTACCATATTTGTCTGGGAACTAGCACCCCCGCCACCGACTGGACTGACCGAACAGCCCAGTCCCCAGCCCAGTCCCGCCAAACCCAAAATTTTGCCCAACGCTTCTTTTATATCAAAAAGAAATAGCTGCAGCCCAAATTGATTAAAGTGTACACCATCTTTTAGATAGAATTCCTCAGCTCCATCCACTTCAAAATCTGGGTGGAAAACAACACCCCCCCCAACCTTCTTACGAAAGAACTAACTATTTTGTTAACTTTCTTGCGGCTCTTTTCCAACCTATCATAATCCCACGCTGATCTCCAAACCAGTCGAGGAGTAATCTGTGACCAGACTATTTTTATTCCGGGATAAAGCTCGTTTATATTGCCCAAATCCCTTTTAATTCTTCTCACTAATTCTTTTTGAGGAATCATACCTAAATCATTGCCCCCCAAATGCAATATCAAGACATCCGGGTGATGGAAAACCTTGCTGTAATCTCGAAACAATGGAAACAGAAGATCCCAGCACAAACCCCTAATCCCAAACCATTTGACCTCCCATTGACCAACTGGACACCCGAGCTGAAGGCCGCCCATTTTCTTACTGGCCTCAGCATTGGCCCAATATATAAATGAATGCCCCATCACCCATATGATCCTCACACCTGAAATAAAGAAATAAACAGAGTATTCAGGATGATTTCAGCTCAAGCATTCCAAAACATTCACTCTAATCTAATTTTTTTTTTTTTTAAACCCTCAAATCAGGTCTAACATAAGAATTATAACGACTTGAACCCCATCTACCAATCTTTTTAACTAAATCCTCTCTGAGACCTAGCATAGTAGCTTCAGTAGCAGCTCCTATACGAAATGAGTGGGACCCGAACTCTAATGGATTAAAACCCAATAAAACAATTGAACCCTTCAGAATGGCTCTAAATTGATACTGTGACATAAACGAACCATCTAAGTGAACCAACAACGGGCCGTCTTGTAAAGGCCGTATGGACCCATAAAGCATCATTATCTGACAAGGACATATCTCTCCACCGCTAGGGAACAGCACTATATTATTGCCTTTTCCATAGATATCTGTTTTACTACTTCTCAGTAAGATTTCAACCCTGCTCTCGTTCCATATTACATCCTCTTTTTGTAAACCTCCAGAAACTTTCCTGCTAGGGCTTACCAATTCAGAAAGCCTAAAAGCCCCAAAAAACAATATTACTTCAAATGCTGATGCACAAACATTAGCCAATACTACCCACATTTTTTCAAGTAAAGAAAATGTAATAGGCCTTCTCTTATCTCTAACCTTTGCCTTTTTCTTCAAACCTTTTAGGACTTGACGTACCCAAAAAAACCTTTGTAATGACAGGCAGACCAAATAAACGGAATCTAAAAGCTAGGGCCGCCAATCTTTTCTCCATATTAGATGGTGACAAACCCAAGGTCCCCCAGTGCCACATCCATTCCAGTAAGCAACCCGTGACATCATCAGACCCTTCTTTGATTTCAGCCTGACATAACCACCTTTCCCATTCCCTCCAGACTGATACATAGGACACCCAAGTACCTGGAGCCAAAGACTTTTTAATTAATTCAGCAAATCCTCCGTCCGAAGCTTCCAAAGTGTGGCCGGAAACTTCGCTCCAGCTACGTCCGCCTGAGGAGCCAGTTCTCGAAAGCGACACCACTGAAAACGAGATAAAGAATCTGCTATCAAATTAAGCTTACCAGGGATATGCTTTGCCCTGACAAAAACATTCATACTTAAACATTTCAAGACCAGTACTCTCAATAAACGCAAAACTGGCAATGATGATGCGGATAATGAATTAATAGCAGAAACCACGCCCATATTGTCCGTGTGGAACAATATGGATTTATTCACCAAATCAACTTCCCACACAAACAAAGAAACCAGAATCGGAAATAATTCAAGGAAGACTAGGTTCCTAGTTAACCCCAACTCCACCCATTCTTGAGGCCACACCTCCGCACACCAATGACCCTGAAAATAAGCCCCGAAACCAACACCGCCAGCTGCATCTGTTATCAAATCCAGATCTACATTAGAGATCCTGGCTTCCATAAATATTGCAACTCCATTAAAGTTTTTAAGGAACTCCAACCAAACTTTCAAATCATCCTTGTGGCCTTTTTTAATCCTTACAAAATGATGAGGCTTACTAACACCAGACGTAGCCAATGACATTCTTCTGGAAAAAACTCTACCAATGGGAATGATTCTGCAAGCAAAATTCAATTTTCCAAGCAGAGATTGCATTTCCCTCAGAGTCACCTTACGGACCCCCAAAAAATGCTGAATCGTTTTTGACGACAATCTTTTCCAAGGGTAACCTACACTCCATTTTTTTGGAATCTATTGTAATACCCAAGAATTTAAGGGCCGTAACTGGACCCTCAGATTTTTCCATTGCAATAGGAACCCCAAATTCAGACGCCATCGAATAAAAACAATCCCTTAACTTCAAACAAACATCCGAATCAGGAGGACCAACAAAAAGAAAATCATCCAAATAATGAACTACAGAAGAGAAACCTGACTTAAATTTAACCACCCATTCTAAAAAGGAACTAAAACACTCAAACAAAGAACAAGAAATAGAACAACCCATCGGGAGGCAAAGGTCAATGTAGAAAAAACCATCAAAACAACAACCCAATAGATAATGCGAAGAAGGATGAACCGGAAGTAACCGAAAGGCTGCCTCAATATCCACTTTAGCCATTAAGGCAAATTGACTGCCTTCTCTAACCAAATTAACTGCCATATCAAATGATGTATAAGACACAGACGATAATTCCAAAGGAACATCATCATTCACAGACCCACCCTTTGGAAAAGATAAGTGGTGAATAATACGAAATTTACCAGGTTCTTTCTTAGGGACCACTCCCAATGGAGAAATACGCAAATGCGGGATAGGAGAAACTTTAAAAGGACCTGCCATTCGACCCAAAGAAACCTCCTTCTCAAGCTTACTCCTAACAACCTCAGGCCATTCCCTAGCAGACTTAAGGTTACCCCTGTAATGAACAACACCCCCTGAGGATGGGATTCTGAAACCAAACTCGAAACCATGCAACAATAACAAGGCTTTTTCACCAAACCCCATCTGTTTAGCGTAGAGTACGAGCCACAGCTCCATCCCGCTTAGCCTCACCGGGGTTAATCCCTTTTTCAGGTAGCTCGGTTCCTCCCAATTTATTCTTTTTAAAACACTTGATGGAAGGGTGAGATCCCCCACACCCTGAGCATTCGTGCCTGAATTTACAAGACGATCCCCATTTACAAAACTTTTCATTGAAAGCAAAACAGAAACCTTTTTTGACTGTTGCCGACGAACCATTTTGCAGTGACCCGCCGGCACCCCCGCGAAAAGGCTGCGAAGACCTTAACAGGGTCATCACTTTTAGCCAAAGGCCCATATCACGGTCATCCCACTTCATCTCAGGCTTAACCGACAAACGTTGTCTAAATTGTTCATCATAAACCCACCAAGCCATGCCCCCGTATGTTCTCTGAGCAGCGGCTATCTCATCTAAATAACAAAAAAGGGGCGCGCCTTGATCAGGGAACTTACCAGCAAATACACTGGCATAAATAACAAAAGCCTGAAACCAGTTAGTAAATGTTTTTGGTAATTTTCTATAACGTTTTTTCCTCTCTTCCTCCTCCTTCTTGGACGCATCCTTTTTTGAGTCTTCAGGTATTTCAAAAGACTGGTCAAGGGGGAGTAGAGAAAATAATTCAATAAACTTTCTCTTGCATATCTTCTCCCTTAACTCGGCCGTCAAGTGCATACCCAAAGGCCCAATAGAACACAAACAAGACCTGGCCAACGCCGTGTCAGCAATTTTAAGCTCAGGACCACCAGACGCTTTATTATCAATATTAACTACTTTTGATTGAGACAAACCGACGACTTGAGATTGGGGTAACGACCCTACATCTTTTGTTCCCTCACCAGCAATACCTAATACCTCATTTTGAGGGGCCGATCCAGGAGGAACCCATGAATTGGCGACTCCCCCTGAAACTTTAGCACCTTCTAACTTGGCTAACAAGTCCCTTAAACCCGCTACAACAGTTATTGATAAAGGATCAGCATGCACACCAACTGTTTCAACCCCCCTTTTCAGAATCACAGCCCCAGAACCCTCATTACCTGTACCAAGATCCTGAGTCGCTGCAGACTGATCCTCTTGAGATGCAGCCGTAACCTTCTCTATATTCTGGAACCCAGTAGTCCTGGGTTCCGTATTAGCTATCAAATGTTGACCTCTTTCAGCCTGTAAAACAGAAACATGTGACAAACCCCCTGAAGGTGCACAAATTCCAATGCCCCTGCTAGCCGTAGACATACCCAACCTACTATCCACTAAAACACCCTTACCCCTCTTAGCAGATGAAACCTCAAACCCATCTCCCCTTGAATCCCCCTACCTTTTGCGTTGCCTACCTCTACCTTGTATTCTCTCAATCCCAGACCTGTTTGGACGTTGAACAGAATTAACCGAGCTATGAAATGTATTACTATGCCTCCTACCCATCATCCCCTGATGACCAAAATTAAAATTGTTGGCCGTACTCACCCCTGTTTCTTCTCCCTTTGTGTTAAGACGTTCCACCCCCAGAACGCCGTCCTCCATATCCAGCCTGATATTATCCGTCCAGGATTCCTGAAGACTATAAGCATCCCCACTTAGGCCGTCATTTCCCACCATTAAGAAACCCGGAGAATTCTCAGGCCTTGACCCAATCTCATTCCCTTCTAAAAGAAAAACATTGTTAGAGACAGGTAAATTTTTAACCACATCAACATTCCTACCCTTCAAATTTCTTAACTCACCCCTTAAAACCAAATCACTCGATGCCCTAACTGACGGTCCAAACTGGCGAAGGGGGTTGACTATACAGGGAGAGGGAGGAATAAAATCCTCCTCAGAAGAATCTAAATATAAGGTTAATTCCCCGATGCCGTTATCAACGTCTGTATCATGCTGACTCTCACTGACTTCAACCCCTTCGACCCTCTAATCTAACACTCGAAAATCCTGTTCCTCATCATTGCTACTAGGCCTTAAAATCTGGGCCGTTTTTGAAAAATTATGCAACTGCTCCTCAACCGCCTGAGATAGCTCAGACGAACCCAACACCTTCAATACCTCACCCCTCTTCTTCACTAAAACCCTTTCTAACCTACCGCCACTCACTTGCTCCTTACCCCCACTCGATAAACTAGGCTTCGGTGGGCCGTCACCTTTAATAACTTGCCTCTTCCCCTTAAATACCACTTTTTGGCCTAAATTGGCCGTCTTACCCTTAGGCAAAGAATCACCCTTCTTTACAGGCACATCAACTTGCTCCGGTAAAGAACTAATGCTCCCGGACGGAACAGCCTTATCCGTAACTTCAGCTCCGACCTGCCGACTTCCGGAACTAGAACTTGACTTCTTCCTCACGGCCGCCTTTAACCCCGGACTGGGGCTGGGTCTTCTCCGTCCGCCATTACTCCCCTCCGACTCCGGATCCAAACGAACTGGGGGCCTCGAACGCCTCACAGGTCTCGAAGCAGCATCCTCCAAATCATCTTTCGTTTCGATAACAGGACCGAACAAGGGACGTAACTTATCCTCAAGCCAGGTAGGGCCCATTTTAGCAGCTTCCAACTTAAGCTGGTCGAAAATCGCATCAAACTGCGCCATCACAAATAATTCCACAACGAACACAGCACTTTCCACATAAGTTTTGTAAATAATCTGATGACAGATTCTCCCGCTCTTTCATTAAAAGCGTAACAGCGCGTGCTAAGCCCGCCCCTTTACAATCACCAACCAATCACACACTAGGCCTAATTCCTCCTACGGTCAAGTCCCCTTCCCGTTACTTCGAACTCCCAGGGGCTCCCTTCAACGTATTGTTTGCAGGAATATTTTGCCCAGGGCAACAGTACATGCTAATAACTTTCACATACATGGTTTCCTTTCTCTAAAGCATTACTGTTACACTTTCTTCTGTCTCATTTTGCATAAATAAGGTTGATTACACACACCTTATTACCATCATTTATAGAAGCCATGTACAGATTAATGTATTAAAAAGGGTATAAAAAACGTTTTTTTGAGGAAAAAAATAGTTGCACTGGTATCATACATCCCAAGGCTAATATTTGTCAAAATGATAGTGTTCACAGTAAATTAAGCTCAATTAGAAGGAAACAACCTTGCATCTCACTATGATAATTTATAAAAGTTATCTGTCTTTACACATATCATACAAGCCATATTAATATTATATTAAATATTGCAAATGATTTCTTATATATTCCTACATTTGCTTATTTTCTAGTGATTCATATCTATCTATCTATCATCTATCTATCTATCAGGTATTTGTAGGGTGGAGGGGGATAGGGATGAAATTTAGTCGAAGAGCCAAGTCTTGAGGTCCTTTCTGAACTTTGTGAGGGAAGAGGAATGTCTGAGGTGCAGCGGGAGGATGTTCCATGTCTTTGCTGCCATGTGGGAGAAGGATCTGCCGCCCGCTGTGGTTTTCCTGATGTGAAGGATGGCTTTGAGGGCTTGGTCGGCCGATCAAATTTGTCTGGCAGGGGTGTAGAAATTGACGTGGTGGTTAATGTATTCAGGACCGATGTTGTGGAGGGCCTTGAACGTGTGGGTTAGAAGCTTGAAGGTGATTCTCGTGTTGACTGGCAGACAGTGTAGATCACTTACGTGTTTGGTGATGTGGCTTTGGCTAGGGATGTCGAGGATGAGCCTGGCTGAGGCGTTCTGGATGCACTGGAATCTCTTTTGGAGTTTGATGGTGTAGCCGCATAGAGTGCATTGCCATAGTCCAGTTGACTGCAGATGAGGGTGTGGGTGACCGTTTTCCTGGTTTCGTTTAGGGATCCATTTGAAGATCTTTTGCAGCAGGTGGAGAATGTAATTTGTTGTTTCATGGAGAGCAATGAGTCCATGATAAAGTCTAGGTTTTGTGCGTGTTCAGTTGGGGTTGGAGGGTGTCCGAGAGCTGAGGGCCACCAGGAGTTGTCCCAGGCAGATTTGGTGGGTCCAAGGAGGACTACTTCGGTCTTGTCAGTGTTTAACTTGAGACGGTTATCGCTCATCCAGGTGGAGACTGCAGATTTACCAATGTCTGTCCGACATGATATGCTGTAGCGTATCATGTCCGACAGACATCGCTGTCATTTATCATTACACAAGCAGTTCACCAGAACTGCTTGTGCAATGCCACCCCCTGCAGATTTGTGGGGGTGTTAATCAGCCCGAACGTATAGGATCGGACGGATTGAAGGCCGCAGCCTCAGAGGCAGCGGACAAGTTATGGAGCAGCAGTCTTTAGAACGCTGCTTCATAACTACTGTTTCCGGCGAGCCTGAAGACTTGTGCAGAAACAAGCGGAACAAGGGCCATCCTGCCCTTTTAAAATCTACACCATTGTCTTTATATCAGTTTTGGGTGATTTTGCAAACTAAAATTATTTTTCTAAAAGTTCTTGTCCTTCTGAGAAAAAAATGGACATTTATGTATAACGTAATGCATCATAAAGGTGACAAAAAAGGGGGGGCGGAGCCAGCCACCATCAAGTATGGCTGCAAAAAGCTAATGCTCCGTATCTACAAGCTCTTCCAGAGCACCTAACTAACCACTCTCGCAGTGTAAAAATCGTAAAAACAGAAGTTTACACCTCAAGACATAATGGAGATCCCATAGAAACCTCCTTGTACAGGATATCCTCAGAACACTGGAAACAGCACGGTGCCCCAAGTGAACTGCAGAGCAGGGCCTGAGGCAGTGGAGCTCGCGCCAAATGAGAACGGAGTGACATCGCTAGTGTGAGCCATTTACCGGAGTGGGTAAGCACAACAGTCGCACCTAAAACCCCTCTAAACAACCCCCTGAAATTTATATAATTCCAAGCACCAAGGCAGTTTAGAGGATTCATACTCCCTCTGGTAGCGGCAGTTGCGTAGACCCACTGTAGCTGCTTAAATAGGAGCAACGGTCAGAGCACTAAGTCCCTAACATATAATCAGCTGGTTTGTTGACCACTCTGGCTGTACATGAATCTTAAGGCTCACAGAATAAGGAAAGTATAAACCCCATAGCCTCATACCAGCCTAGCTGCAGCACAAAAACAAAGGTGCAACACAGGCCTAAAGTAAGGGGATTGAAGATGGCGGCACATGAATAGACTAACAGAGGAGACAAAGTGCAGAAACTGCTAACCTCTTCAACGTTGCAATCACACTTGACAGCTAGCATCTACAGGCAAAAATTCCCTTACCACAAAACTGCTTTTGATCGCAACCTCACACGTTCAAAATAGCACAGAACACTATACCCAGATGAAAAGGAATTAAAGCCAGACTTTAACAGAAGTGACAGTGTTATTTTACAGGAGGGGGAACATACTGCAGTATCTATCAGATCTAATATTAACCCCCATGACCCTAGAAGGGAATGCCAAGCAAGCACTAAACTGCACATAGCCGCAGAGGTAACCAAATATTTTGTCCAGGACAATACGTGTAAGATTAAACAGCTAATAAAGATACTTAAATCTTCTATAAGCCTCCTGTTACACTCCTAGTGAAAGTATCCAGCACAATCAAGTCAAAATGGCCTCAAAAAAAATCTCTAAACACAACAAAGTTGTCAAGAAGCAGGCAAATCCAGCAACTAAACTAAATAATTTCTTTAAAGTACTAGACACTGCAGAAAACACCCAATCTCCCTCACAGGAGCCAGATAATGCACATTCTGATTCAGAATCCTCAGACGCAGGTTGCTCAACTAAGGAACCTCTCACAAGAGCTGATATAGAAAATCTCCCGACAAAAGCAGATTTTGCCTCCCTTATTACACAAGTTGGAAAAATGATTACAGATGGCCTTAAGGAGATAAAGAAAGATATATCTGAGCTAGGAGAGATAATGATCCACCTAGAAGAAGATCTGGAGCACGTACAATAAGACACAGATTTGCACAACAGAATATTGGAAGCGCAAGACTCAATAATCCAACAAATGCAGTTCCACCTAGAAGTAACATCAGAATCAGAGGTGTGACAGAAAAAACCACGGCACAACAACTCCCGCAGTACATACAGAGTCTATTCCAATTCCTTCTCCAAATGCTTGAACCTCCCAATCTACCCGTCGAAAAAGCACACAGGGCCCTCAGGCCAAAACCTCCTGAGGGTAATCCTCCCAGTGACATAATACTGAAATTTCTATCTTTCAATGATAAAGAAAGAATAATGGAGGCATCCAGAAAGAAAAGGCAAATATACTATGAGGGAGACAGCATACAAATATATGCTGACTTAAGCAATATCACCCTGAACAGAAGGAGAGAGGCCAGATACCTGACATTGCTCCTGCAGGACTTGAAGATCCCATATAGGTGGGGATTCCCGTTCTGCATAAAGGTAATGAGAGGCACAACTACAGCCACCTACAAAACTCCAGAGGATTTAACTGAATTCTGCAAGCAATTAAATATACCAGAACCCGCCCTACCCAGGCTGGAGAGACAACCAATACAGCCCCAACACAGTCTTGCTAGAGATCCCAAACCACAGAGAGACTCTTGGTCCAAAGTCAACAGGAAAAGATCTCAACCATCTTCTTGTGCTTCTGTCACAGATTTTAACCAGACCTGAGGTTGGTCTGCAGTTGGGAAACCGGAATAGGTCTACCCTCCTCGTAGGACCTCAATGCTGGGGTCCCTTTCTCTTTCTTTTTTACTTCCTCTCCTTCCAATCACCTTTTTACCTAGGTTTATACTTACATTCAGAGACATCACCGACGTGAGTATGACTTCTAAGGATATATGTTAAGCCATAGAATAGGCTACACTTAGTTTTAAATTTCTGTAATACTTTAATTGTTCAACTTCTTATAAATGTATTAACAAATTGCACTGCTGTAATACTGTAATGGAAGATGCTGATACTCTCATGTTCGTAGTTCCAGGCGAACCGGATAGTATCCCTTATAGTTATTTATATTGTATATGCCAATATGCAATTGTTATGTTTTTGTTACACGTTAAATTTTGGATCACTAGGTTGTTTGTTTTTGTAGAATTGCATTACTCCCAGATTAACAAGCTTATCACCATACACCTAAACCTATCTCATCTATCAATAGAATGCTCAGTCAGCAATATAACTTTAGACAGACAATATGTTAGACACTAGGCACATTAATATTATTTCCCAGAACGTTAGGGGTCTAAATTCATCAATGAAGAGATCTATAGCACTTAATTGGTTCACTAACCACAAAGGGGGGATAGTGTTCATTCAAGAAACTCACTTTAAACACACGGCTGAACCCAAATTTTCTTCTAAACAATACCCCACAGGATACATTTGCTCACATGCCCATAAAAAAAGTGGAGTAGGCAATCTTATTAATAAAAATTTACAACTGCAAAATGTCACCTCCTATTTAGATACGGAAGGGAGATATATAATTCTAGTAGGAGACCTCTATAACAAGCCAATAATGCTGGCCAATGTGTATGCTCCAAATAGAGGCCAGACCAAATTCTTTAAAAAACTCACAGGTAAACTCCTAGAAGTATCGAGAGGAACCACAATTTTAGCAGGAGACTTCAACGTAGCACTAAACCCTAAATTAGATTGTTCTCTAGCCAAGAGTTACCTATCAAACTCCACAATTAAAACAATAAGCCAAAGCCTAAGATCCTCCTCTCTACTTGATGTTTGGAGAATACATCACCCAACCCAAAAAACTTATTCCTTTTTTTCAAACCTAAGTAGGTCACACTCTAGACTGGATTATATTTGTATAGACCAGTTAGGGTTAACACTCGCGAAAGATTCTGATATCACACCAACTCCCTGGTCAGACCACTCCGCAGCATCAATAACGCTAGATTGGCCAAATACACCGTTAAAAGATTTCTGCTGGAGATTAGACTACACCCTCCTTTTACAACCCGACATATCTGACAAAATCTCACATACTCTAGCGGAATATTTTCGGTTCAATCAAACCCCACACTCCACGCCCACTTTGATTTGGGAACCCCATAAAGCCATTATAAGAGGGGAGCTTATTAAACTGAAGGTCCATTTAAAGAAGCTTTATAATCGGGAATACTTTAAACTAACACAACAACTCAAGGTTGCAGAGACAAAGCACATGGAGGAGCCAGAGGCCCCAGATAACTTTAAAAACCTTACAATAGCCAGAAAGGAACTAAATAGCTTATTAAGTAGAGAGGCTCTTAAAAAAGCATATTACCTGAAGAAATTGTATTTCACTGAAGGCAATAGATCAGGTCCACTATTAGCAAAATCCTTAAAAAAACGTACACTTGAGTATTATATACATAAAATGCTAGATGAGGCAAACAAAGAAATTTACGACTGCAAAGGAATTGCTGATATCTTTAGCAATTATTATAAAGCTCTATACAATCTTCCATCTAGGGAAGACCCACGCTTCGGGGATAGGATAAAAGAATACATTAACGAAGCACACCTCACGGCAATTCCTGAGGCACTTGCCACCACCATGAGTGACCCTATAACTGAACATGAAGTAGCAATAGCCATTAAACACCTTCCGACCCAGAAAAGCCCGGGTCCTGATGAGCTCACGAATATGTATTACAAAATATTCCAACAATCTCTAATCCCTCACTTAACAAATCTGTATAACTCACTTGATGAAGAGAACCATTTTTCCCCCTTACTCTTAGAAGCACATGTCACAGTTATTCATAAGGAGGGAAAACCAGAAACAAACCCAGGTAGCTATAGGCCCATCTCCCTACTTAACGGAGATGTAAAACTCTATGCAAAAATATTGGCGACCCAAATCAACTCGGTACTGCCTTCCTTAATACATTTAGATCAGGCCAGCTTTGTGCCGCACAGGGAGGCCAGGGACAACACAATAAGAATGATATGCCTAATTGAATATGTCACCACACACAACATCCCAATGTCCCTGGTCTCCACTGATGCGGAAAATGGTTTGACAGGGTGGCCTGGCCCTTTCTCAGAGAGACTCTACTGGGTTTTGGGTTTGGTAGTATCATGATTAATAGGATCTTTCAACTATACAATCAACCCTCAGCCAGAGTAAAAGTAAATGGGGTACTCTCCCAAGGATTTCCAATTAATAATGGAATGAGACAGGGATGTCCGCTCTCCCCAATTCTGTTTGTATTGGTAATGGAAGTCCTAGCCTCACACATACGTAATAACCCAAATATCACAGGGGTAAATATAGGGCCAAACCAGTATAAATTATCTATGTTTGAGGAAGATGTCCTGCTGACCCTGACCTCCCCCAAGCGTTCACTACCTGCCCTTTTGGTGGAATTCGACCAATTCAGCTTCCTGTCTAATTTCTCAATCAACCAACAAAAATCTGTGATAATGAATATATCTATGTCACGAAAAGACTCCCAGACCCTAAAAACCATATGCCCGTATAAAATACAACAAACACAGTTGAAAAACCTGGTTTTTTTTTTAACACCTAAAGTTACACATCTGTTTGATGCAAATTATAAACCGTTACAATCCAATATATTACACACTCTGCAAAACTGGAAAGATAAACCTTTGTCATGGTGGGGTAGGATTCAAGCACTAAAAATGTAAATTCTTCCAAAGATATTATATGTTCTCCAAGCAGTGCCCATTACCCTTCCTAGACTATTCCTCACACTCCTTGTCAGGATAGGTTAAGTCCAGAGTTAGACCCAAATGCTAGAATGAGGTTTGTAAACACCCTAGCACTGTGAGTATATACCAGGACCTGACCCTGCAACAGCTACAGTAAAATACTCACTGAAATAAACTGGAAGTTGGTACAGCAGGGTCAGGAGAAGAAACTTCGTGCAGATAGGGTTAACCAAAAGAGTAATCAAGCAAGCAATATCCAGCAACGTGTAATCAGGCAGGTAGGGGTTAACCAGTAGAGTAATCAAGCAAGCAATGTCCAGAAACATGTAATCAGGCAGATAAGGATTAACCAATAGAGTTATCAAACAAGCAATGTCCAGCAACTAGTAATCAGGCAGTTTAGGGTTAACCAGTAGAATTATCAAACAAGCAATGTCCAGCAACGAGTATTCAGGCAGTTTGGGGTTAATCAGTAGAATAGTGAAACAAGCAATGTCAAGCAACGAGTAATCAGGCAGTTTGGGGTTAATCAGTAGAATAGTCTAGCAAGCAAAGTTCCAGCAACGTGTAATCAGGCAGTTTGGGGTTAACCAGTAGAATTATCAAACAAGCAAAGTCCAGTTAACAGGTATCAGGCAGGTAGGGGTTAAGCAGGTTGAAGTTAAACAAGCCAAGAAGTTCAAAAGGTACTCACAAGCCGGGTAAGGAGAACAAACAGGCACCGAGGAGAGGAGACGCCGGAATAAGAAGACCTTCTGACGTCAGCAGAAGGGGCCGGTGCGACACAGGGTTGCTAGGCAACCAAAGAAGCTCTACCGCGCCGACACATGCAGGAAGGAGAAAGGGATCATCAGCAGTGCGATCGCGACAGTGCCCCCTCTGCTGGGGGTTTTGAAGGATTCTGGGTGTGTAACTGTTTGATCAAAGCAGAGGAGCGGACATGAGAAGCAGGTTCCCAGGAACGTTCAGTGATGGGATATCCCTTCCAATGGACCAAATAATATAAACAGTTACCCCTCAATTTGGAATCAAGAATTTGACTGATCTCAAATTCTGAAGTACCATCCACAAGAAACGGAGAGGGAACTTTACATTTGGTGGAAAGCCGGTTAGAGACTGCTGGTTTAAGAAGAGATGCGTGAAATACAGGATGAATCTTCAGGGTGTCCAGTAAAGCCACACTGTAGGCAGTAGAACATACCTTGGAAACAATCCTAAATGGGCCAATGTATTTAGGACCCAATTTAGCACAAGGTTGTTTGAGTCGAATGAATCTGGGGGAAATCCAAACCTTGTCTCCAGTGCGAAATGAAGGTGCCTTACGGCGTTTGCGATCAGCAAATCGTTTATACTTTTGAGAAGAGAGGAGAAGAATTTCTCGAATCTTCTTCCAGTGTTTACAGAGATTCTTCACAGTTCGATCTGCTCCAGGAACTCCAGAACCCCCAGAAAACATAGGAAAAGTTCTGGGCACAAATCCATAGGCTGCCTTGGAAGGAGAAGTCTGTAAAGAAGAATTGAAACGGGAATTGCAAGCAAGTTCTGCTAAAGGAAGAAGTTGAGACCAATTGGAGTGCTGATGATTAACATAGTGTCTGAGATAGGATTCAAGAGATTGGTTTACCCGCTCAGTTTGACCGTTGGATTGAGGATGATGGGCAGTAGAAAGTGATATGGTAACTCCAAACTGTTTGCATAGAGATTTCCAGAATCTTGAGACAAATTGAACTCCTCGATCAGAAACAATGTCCAAAGGAAAACCATGTAATCTGGTGATATGGAGTATAAACAGTTCAGCGAGTTTCTGGGCAGATGGTAATCCAGGTAAAGGAACAAAATGAGCCACTTTGGAAAATCTGTCTACCACAACCCATATGGTCTTGTTTCCGGCAGAATTAGGAAGATCTGTAATAAAGTCCATGGAAACATGAGACCAGGGATAATATGGAACAGGCAGAGGTTGTAAGAGTCCAAGAGGTAAACAAGAAGACTGTTTATTAGAGGTACAGGAATGACAAGCTGCAACATAATCCTTGACATCTTTGACCATAGAAGGCCACCAGACATGTTGTTTGAGTTTCCACAAAGTATTACGTACTCCTGGATGTCCAGACAAAATATTATCATGAGCCCAACGAAGAAGTTTGAGGCGGAATTCTGCAGGTACAAACAAGATCCCAGGAGGTATGTTATAGGAGGAAGGAATAGAGGCTTGAGCAGACTGTAATGCTTGGAAAGGAAAAGTAGATAACTGAGCTAGAACTTTAGCAGGACGGAGAATGGGTTCAGAATCCAATAA
The DNA here is from genome assembly GCF_027579735.1 of Bombina bombina. Lineage (NCBI taxonomy): Eukaryota > Metazoa > Chordata > Amphibia > Anura > Bombinatoridae > Bombina > Bombina bombina. The sequence goes on along the minus strand of NC_069501.1, from coordinate 878,931,430 downwards.
TGTAGAATCAGAGGCCAGAAATTGTCTGGATAAAGCATCCGCTTTAGTGTTCTTAGAACCAGGAATATAAGAGAGGACAAAATTAAATCTGGAAAAGAACAGAGCCCATCTGGCTTGACGTGAGTTGAGATGTTTAGCAGTATGAAGATACAGAAGATTTTTATGATCTGTGAGGATAAGAAATGGTTGAACCGTGCCTTCAAGCAGATGTCTCCATTCTTTCAAAGCCATCTTAATAGCTAACAGTTCGTTGTTCTGAAGAACTAAACTTTTTGGAGAAGAAGCCCTCTGGAAGAATTTTGCTAGTAACAGGATTTCGCTGAGATAGCACAGCCCCAGCAGCGATCAGAGAAGCATCCACTTCAAGGATGAATTGGAGACTCGGAACTGGATGACAAAGAATAGGAGCCAAAGTAAATGCAGACTTCAAAGATTCAAAGGCCTGTAAGGCTTTATCAGACCAATACTTGCAATCCTGACCCTTCTTAGTAAGAGCTGTAAGGGGTGCCGAGATGTTAGCAAAGTCTTTTATGAATTTAGGATAGTAATTGGCAAACCCCAGAAATCTCTGAAGAGATTTTAAGGAAGTTGGTCTAGGCCAATCTATAATAGCCAACAGTTTGTCAGAGTCCATCTTAAATCCAGACAGTGAAATGATGTAGCCCAAGAAATGAATAGATTCTTGATGAAAAGAGCACTTTTCAAGCTTGGCAAAGAGAGAATTTCCACGTAATCTCTGGAGTACTAGTTTAACATGATAAACGTGATCCTGTAAAGTCTGAGAATAAATCAAAATATCATCAAGATAGATAATGATGAATTGATTAAGAAAGTCTCTGAATAATTCATTAACAAAATGTTGAAAAACTGCAGGGGCATTGCATAACCCAAAAGGCATAACTAAATATTCATAGTGCCCGAACCTAGTGTTGAAGGCTGTTTTCCACTCGTCCCCTTTACGAATCCTGACCAAATTTTATGCCCCACGAAGATCCAATTTGGTAAAGATGGCAGCACCCTGGAGATGATCAAACAATTCAGGAATGAGAGGAAGAGGATAACAATTCTTGATTGTAATCTGATTAAGAGCATGATAGTCAATGCAAGGACGAAGAACTCCATCTTTTTTTTCAACAAAGAAAAAACCTTCTCCTACCGGAGAGGAAGAAGGGCGAATAAAACCTCGGGCCAAATTATCCTTGATGTATTCTTCGAGTGAAACATTTTCTTGACGAGAAAGTTGGTATGTTTTACCCTTAGGAAGAGGTGCTCCAGGTAGTATGTCGATGGGACAATCAAAGATCCGGTGTGGAGGTAATATTTCAGCATCTTTCTTAGAAAAGAAATCACAAAAAGAATTATATTGTACAGGCAAGGAATCAGGAATGTCCAAAACTGCCACAACTGTACTAGAAGGTTTGGGAGTATTCCGAAGACACTGTTTAAAACAAGAAGATTCCCAAGTAAAAAGTTCCCCTTTAGACCAGGAAAAAACGGATCATGAAGTTGAAGCCAAGGAAGTCCCAAAATTAAACTGAGGAGAAGAGATGATGTCAAAACTAATGGTTTCCGAATGAAGTACTCCTACAGACATGAGAAGTGGTATCATCGAATATTGAATGATTCCAGAACCTAAGGGTTGACCACTGACAATAGTGACCTTAATTACTTGGCTCTTGGAAAGCAAAGGAATCCAAAAAGTATTGACAAAATCTGCATCCATAAGCATTCCTGCAGCTCCAGAATCGATGAGTGCTTGAGTCTGGAATTTGGTGTTGCCAAAACGGAAGGTGACTGGAACAAACAGCTTAGGATTGAGGGTAAAAATAGATCTTTGGCTTAACTCAGTCCCTCTTTCTGGAGTTAAGCCCTGGCTTTTACTGGACGGGTTGGGCAATCTTTTAACATATGCCCTTTAATACCACAGTAAAGACATAGTCCAAGATTACGCCTTCTGAGACGTTCAGCTTCAGATAACTTAATTGCTCCAACCTCCATGGGTTCACTTGATTCAGAGATAGATGTATTCGGAGCAGGAAGGTTTGGTGAACGAGACATAGGACGGAAAGTAGATTTGATAAAGGATCTTCTGTTACGGTCACGTTCATGGAGACGTTCAGAGTAACGAGCATCTAACTTGATACATAAATTGATGAGTTCTTCTAGAGAATCAGGAAGATCCCTGTAAACCAGTTTGTCTTTTAAATGATCACAAAGACCTTTACGAAACGCTGCACACAGGGCCCCATGATTCCACATAGTTTCAGCAGCTAAAGTCCGGAATTCTATAGCGTATTGTGCTACAGAAAGAGAACCCTGCCTTAAATCTAAAAGTCCTGCTTTGGCAGCCACTGACCTTCCAGGTTTATCAAACACGGAAGAAAATATGGATACAAAAGAGTCAATATCGTGGAGCAAAGGATCATCCTTTTCCAACAGTGGAGAAACCCAAGCCAAGGCTTTACCCTTCATAAGAGAAATCAAAAAGGTGATCTTGGAGGAAGAGGAAACAAACATCTGAGGATTATTTCTGAAGTGAAGACGGCACTGATTAAGAAATCCTTGACAGTCTTCCGGATTGACGTCATATTTATCCGGTAGCGGAATTCTGGGACTTAACTGTTCTGCGGGTTGTGGCGGATTAAATGCAGGGTTAGAACTGGCCGCAAATGGTGTTGCAGAGACTTATGAAGGTGGAGAGAGATTATGCAAAAGAGCAGTAATTTGATCCATTTTAGAATCCAGGGATTTCAGGTGTGCAGAGTGGGTTCCAAGAAGCTGTCCCTTTAGAGCCACAGCTCTGGATAACTCACCAGGGTCCATTATATGGCCTGTTTGTAATGTCAGGATAGGTTAAGTCCAGAGTTAGACCCAAATGCTAGAATGAGGTTTGTAAACACCTTAGCAATGTGAGTATATACCAGGACCTGACCCTGCGACAGCTACAGTAAAATACTCACTGAAATAAATGGAAGTTGGTACAGCAGGGTCAGGAGAAGAAACTTCGTGCAGATAGGGTTAACCAAAAGAGTAATCAAGCAAGCAATATCCAGCAACGTGTAATCAGGCAGGTAGGGGTTAACCAGTAGAGTAATCAAGCAAGCAATGTCCAGAAACGTGTAATCAGGCAGATAAGGATTAACCAATAGAGTTATCAAACAAGCAATGTCCAGCAACTAGTAATCAGGCAGTTTTGGGTTAACCAGTAGAATTATCAAACAAGCAATGTCCAGCAATGAGTAATCAGGCAGTTTGGGGTTAATCAGTAGAATAGTGAAACAAGCAATGTCAAGCAACGAGTAATCAGGCAGTTTGGGGTTAATCAGTAGAATAGTCTAGCAAGCAAAGTTCCAGCAACGTGTAATCAGGCAGTTTGGGGTTAACCAGTAGAATTATCAAACAAGCAAAGTCCAGTTAACAGATATCAGGCAGGTAGGGGTTAAGCAGGTTGAAGTTAAACAAGCCAAGAAGTTCAAAAGGTACTCACAAGCCGGGTAAGGAGAACAAACAGGCACTGAGGAGAGGAGACGCTGGAATAAGAAGACCTTCTGATGTCAGCAGAAGGGGCCGGTGCGACACAGGGTTGCTAGGCAACCAAGGAAGCGCTACCACGCCGACACATGCAGGAAGGAGAAAGCGATCAGCAGCAGTGCGATTGCGACACTCCTGCAGAGAAATATACATTCCTTTATTTGGGGTAAGACCAAGCCACAAATTAACGCGACCACAATGCACAGGTCAATCAGAGAGGGGGGTCTGGGTGTACCGAAAATTGAATCCTACTACCACGCAACAATCCTGCAACACATTTTGGATTGGCATCTGAAAAAATATGATAAAGCGTGGGTGTCGTTAGACTCACAAATTATTAGAGCCCCTAATCCAGGCTCTATATGCTGGATTAGCAAGAGTCTCAGACCTACAATATGCCACACTTCTTTCTTCTACAAACATATATTTGAATCATGGGACTCTCTGGTTCAAAAACACCCATCGCTCTCTTCACCACATTCCCCACTCACACCAATCTCACGGAACATGGAACTCACGGGAGGTTATGAACCCCTGCAAAACACTAGGGCCACATGGGAACTACCAGATCAAATAACAAGCATTAATCTATTAGATAATCAAGTACTTAAACCTAAGCAGAATATGACAAATATAATGAATGGTGCCTTTACATCATGGTTAAAATATAACCAACTTACACACTTCCTACACAATATTCACTACCGTAAGGATTTAACTAGGCCCCCCACCAACTTTGAACATCTATGCCTTACGACTACACCTATCAAGGGAACTCTATCCATTGTCAAGAAAGCTTTAGAAAGAGCTACACAGGCCTTTTTACCGCCATTCACATCACATTGGCAACAAGACTTAGACACTCAAATAGATGAGGAAGCTTGGAAATTTTTTTTTATAAAAACTTCTAAGTCCAAAACATCCACGAGGCTAATAGAAATGAATTTAAAAATTTTAATGCGGTGGTATCGGACACCGCATAGACTCCATAGAATATTTCCAGTCTCCACACCACTATGTTGGAGGGGCTGTGGGGAGTTAGGTACCATGGCGCACATTTGGTGGCGCTGTCCCAAAATAGCTCCATTCTGGAAAATAGTTGAACAGCTGCTACGTGAAATAGGAGGTACAGAATTCGTACTATCACCCATAATAGCGTTGCTAAATCACCCTTCGCACTGTAGATGTAAAATTCGACAAAACAATACAAATATGTCTGAATAGTGCTAGGTCACTAATAGCTATAAATTGGAAATCAACACACATTCCCACCAAACAACAATGGATTTCGAGAATTTCTGAGACCCTCCCTCTTGAACAATATGGCTATTTTAAAAGGCACCAACTATCTATGTTCCTAGATATGAAACTCTACTGGGAATCCATACACAAATAGGTGGGCACAGAAAGAGTTATGAGCGAATCCACACACACCTTTCCCTCCCTGTACACGCATAGGGCTCAATAAGAACATTGCCCTTATCCTATTCCAATTTTGAGCACACCACACAAATAACCATAGGCTAGGTGGTCCAGGTCCTGCATTCTACTTCTTTGATAAAAAATATTGTTATTAAGTTTATTAAGTTTGTTTTTGTTAATTATCTTGTTATGGTTTCACCAACATCTGTGACAACGGTGTAGTAAATGCAATGGCTTGTTATTAGAATTTAACTGTACTTGTCACATGGAACACCTTGAAACTCAAGACTATAAAGAGACTATGACACGAACGCACTGGAGGTATCATTGATACAATAACTAAGAGACTCTCCTTTAAAGCCGAAATGACAAGTTTACCCAATTTAGGCATACATTGTACACTAACCTGTCAAACTTATTATGCAATCACTCTTTTGAAAACCAATATAATTTTTTTTTTTTTTTTTTTTTTTTTTTTTAAATAAGGTGACAAAAAAGCTATTTAAAAATTATATGAGGGATTGTCACATCTTTTTCAGGCTTGTTTTGGTTACGATTAGTTATTTTACACATTACAAAGAAAACAATGAGACAAGTATTTTATGGCAATGACAGGTAATAACCTTGAGCACGGTGAAAGTAATTTTAAAAGCAATGCACAGCTACACACATCAAGAAGGTCATCAAAAAGGTTTATTAAAAAGGAGATCTGTTAAATTGTTTTCACACTCTTTCAAGGCAATATTTTATTAAAATAAGTTAGATTATACACAAAATAACCCTCAATCATTCTTATATTCCAACAATAGGTGATAATTTGTCATTTATTAAAGCCACATACATCTATATGCATAAAGAAGGTCATATAAAAAAAATTAAAAAAATAAAGATTTGCTTTTTTTTACACCATTTCCAAGCTTATTTTGTTACAAAAAAATGTATTTAAATGTATTGCACAAAATTGCTCTCAGTGGAAAGTTAATCATGAAGAGATGTGTGATACCTTCAGTGATGGCTAACCTTGGCACCCCTGATGTTCCGGAGTTACATTTCCCATGATGCTCAACTAGGCTGCAGAGTGCCTAACCATCATAGGAAATGTAGATTCAAATCATCTGGACCAAATTCAGCCGTCACTGCCCTATATCCTAATTCCAGTAATTTAAAGAAGCAATTTACAGCTACAAGCATGAAGTAGGTCACAGAAAACACTTCTATCTATCTATCTATCTATCTATCTATCTATCTATCTATCTATCTATCTATTTATCTATCTATCTATCTATCTATCTATCTATCTCTCTTCCTATCTATTGTAGGTTGCAAAAGTCTATATCCCCCACCACCATCTCAAAATCTGGGTTTATTTGATCATTTATTAAAAAAGTAAAATATTGTAATAAGTCAATAATTATTATGAAGAGTACATTTTAACTCTAAAACAATCAATTTCCTCTTCACATTTGCATTTGTTGTTATACTATACATTTTATTGAAATAGTAACAACTGTGAGCTGTATTTGTATTTTAAATTATTACCAATGGATATTAATTCTAATAATATGTTCCTGCTAGTACTTCAGCTAATACTCCTGAAAGTGATACTCTTAGGGCTCTTAAAAAAGGACATTAGTTTAAATACCTTCTTGTATTCATCTTTAAAAAAAAGTGTAAGGAAACAATTAAAGAAGGAAGGAAACAAGTGATGTAATTCCTAAATATTTGTTTTTTTAATTTTCACAGTTCTAAATTGCAGCTAAGTTGAATATTTAAAAAAAATAATAATAAAACGCAAACTGAAGATTTTTTCTACAACCAAATCATTTTCATCCAAAGCAAGTAACCACACCATCAGAATACAAGTATTTTAGGCTTACATTATTGCAGAATAAAATAGCATCTGCATCAACAATCAAGCCAAGCTTAACCAACCGCACAGTCAAAATGTAACTGGCAAAGTATGGTGTTCATCGAAGAGTAGTACTCTCTAAACCAATTTTTTTATCTAAAATGATGTCTATGGCCCCAATTTATCAAAGGTCTTGCGGACCTGATCCGACACTGCGGATCAGGTCCGCAAGACCTCGCTAAATGCGGAGAGCAATACGCCGCCCCCTGCTGATTCAAGGCCAATCGTCCGCCAGCAGGGAGGTGTCAATCAACCTGATCGTATTCGATCAGGTTGATTTCCAGTGATTCCTGTCCGCCTGCTCAGAGCAGGCGAACAGGGTTATGGAGCAGCTGTCTTTAGACCGCTGCTTCATAAGTTGTGTTTCTGGCAAGTCTGAAGACTCACCAGAAACACGGCCCTTCAAGCTTGATAAATGGGCCTGTTCATATTTAGCATGGGCTGAATAATACTAACATTTTACTTTGAAAGACTGGAAAATGTCCTGTTTACTGATAATACAAAATATAACATTTTTGGTTGTAGTTGCAGAACCCACGTGAGAAAACAGTTGAATGAGAGCTAAACACCACAGTGTGTGTGAAACTAAAATTAAAAATGGGGCAGAAAATATTTAGCTGCGATGGTGTTTTGCCCATTCTACAGTTGGTGACTTCCACAAGTTTAACTATACTTCGATCAAAGAGATGTATCAATGTATCCCTTATGTCTTGAATTAATTTTCTAGCAGTAAAATAAAAAAATCTAAAAAGATATTTAAGTTGTACCAAGCATATCTCAAGCTCCCTCACAAAGCAAGGAATGTTAAATTTATGGCTTTCTCTACCCAGGTCTATTGAGCCATTTTTTGGAACGTTTTAAAAAGGAAAATGTGAATTATACTGTGATATCTATAGAGTGCTGGAATTATTCAATACTCTGCACAAATATGTAAAATCAATACAGACAAATTTAAAGCATTGAATCAAATGGTGGTTATACCAGCTGATAAGAATTGTTGATTTTATATATATATATATATATATGAGCTAAAAAGATGAATGTAGGGATGGCGCTGTAAAGACACCCTAAAAATATATATATTCTAGTATGACTAGAGTTTTAAATTTGCTGCCTATGAATATCTATCTCGAGAAAACTGTATCCCCAGAAACAGTGAACCTGATAGAATAAAATGTGTAATGGAATAGGAAAAATGGGGAATAGGGAATATTCAAGATGGCGCAACACTCAAAAAGTAAGACCCTAGATATGGGTATCTATTTATAAGTGAGTAAAAAACCAAGTTAGCTGGAATAAAACAATTGGTTAATGTATATGTCCGGGTATCCAAATGATAAAAATGCTGTAGATAAGAAATAGGAACAACTGTTGTTGTTTGGTAGCACTATTAAATGCTATTATAGAGTTAAATAACATCTGGGGCGCGATCCGATATAGATCGCAGTTTGCGGCGCAAGCGAGGGAACCGGCGTCGCCTGCAGTTTCAGCTCGCAACTCGAGCTATCCCATATAAGTCGCCGTCAGATGCTAACGTGCCGTAAGTCTGACAAACCAGCGATGTCCAGAAATCTGCGCAAGTACAAATTTCTGGCGTCGCCAGTGACTTGCGGCACGTTAGAAACTGCCGGCGCCTATAAAACCTGACTAAAGTCTAAAACACCCGCACTGTCTAACACGCCTCCCTAACATAGCCCGCACTGTCTAACACGCCTCCCTAACATAGCCCGACACATCTAACCCTCTATCCGCTATCCCCCCTCACTAGCCTAACAATAAAAAAGCTATTAACCCCTAAACCGCCGCTCCCGTACCCCGCCGCAACCTAATAAAGTTATTAACCCCTAAACCGCCGCTCCCGTACCCCGCCGCCAGCTATATTATATCTATAACCCCCTAAAGTGAGCCCCTAACACCGCCGCCATCTATATTAAAATTATTAACCCCTAATGTAAGCCCCTTACACCGCCGCCATCTCTATTAAAATGATTAACCCCTAATTTAATCTACCTACCCCGCCGCCAGCTATATTATCTATATTAACCCTAAGTATATTATAGTTAATATAGGTATTACATTATATATATTAACTATATTAACCCTAATTATATTAGGGTTAATATAGTTACTATAGTATTTATATTAACTATATTAACTCTATCTAACCCTAACACCCCTAACTAAATTCTTATTAAATAAATCTAATTCATTTATAAACTAAAATATTCCTATTTAAATCTAAATACTTACCTATAAAATAAACCCTAAGATATCTACAATATAATTAATAATTACATTGTAGCTATGTTAGGGTTAATATTTATTTTACAGGTAAATTGTTAATTATTTTAACTAGGTATAATAGATATTAAATAGTTATTAACTATTTAATATCTACCTAGTTAAAATAATTACCCAATTACCTGTAAAATAAATCCTAACCTAAGTTACAAATACACCTACACTATCAATAAATTTAATAAACTACAAACATCTATCTAAAAATACAATTAAATTAACTAAACTAAATTACAAAAAAAACAAACACTAAATTACAAAAAATAAAAAAAAGATTACAAGATTTTTAAGCTAATTACACCTATTCTAAGCCCCCTAATAAAATAATAAACCCCCAAAATAAAAAAAATTCCCTGCCCTATTCTAAATTAAACAAATTTCAAAGCTCTTTACCTTACCAGCCCTTAAAAGGGCCTTTTGTGGGGCATGCCCCAAAGAATTCAGCTCTTTTGCATACAACAAATACAATCCCCCCCCCATTACAACCCACCACCCACATACCCCTATTCTAAAACCACCCAAACCCCCCTTAAAAAAGCCTAACACTACCCCCCTGAAGATCTCCCTACCTTGTCTTCACCACACCGGGCCGAACTCCTGATCCGATCCGGGCGATGTCTTCCTCCAAGCGGCAAAGAAGAATTCTTCCTCCGGCGATGTCTTCCTCCAAGCGGCAAAGAAGAATTCTTCCTCCGGCGACGTCTTCCTCCAAGCGGCAGCAAAGTCTTCATTCTTCCGGCGGCATCTTCAATCTTCTTTCTTCGCTCCGCCGCCGCGGAGCATCCATCCCGGCCGACTGCTGTACTACGAATGAGGTACCTTTAATTGACGTCATCCAAGATGTTTGTAGTTTATTAAATTTATTGATAGTGTAGGTGTATTTGTAACTTAGGTTAGGATTTATTTTACAGGTAATTGGGTAATTATTTTAACTAGGTAGATATTAAATAGTTAATAACTATTTAATATCTATTATACCTAGTTAAAATAATTAACAATTTACCTGTAAAATAAATATTAACCCTAACATAGCTACAATGTAATTATTAATTATATTGTAGCTATCTTAGGGTTTATTTTATAGGTAAGTATTTAGATTTAAATAGGAATATTTTAGTTTATAAATGAATTAGATTTATTTAATAAGAATTTAGTTAGGGGTGTTAGGGTTAGATAGAGTTAATATAGTTAATATAAATACTATAGTAACTATATTAACCCTAATATAATTAGGGTTAATATAGTTAATATATATAATGTAATACCTATATTAACTATAATATACTTAGGGTTAATATAGATAATATAGCTGGCGGCGGGGTAGGTAGATTAAATTAGGGGTTAATCATTTTAATAGAGATGGCGGCGGTGTAAGGGGCTTACATTAGGGGTTAATAATATTAATATAGCTGGCGGCGGTATAGGGGGATTAGATTAGGGGTTAATAATTTTTATATAGGTGGCGGCGGTGTAAGGGGTCAGATTAGGGGATAGATAAGGTAGATGGCGGCAGTTTTAGGGGCTCACAGTAGGGGGTTAGTTTATGTAGATGGCGGCGGGGTCCGGGAGCGGCGGTTTAGGGGTTAATAACTTTATTAGGGATTTCGGGGGGGGGGGGAATCGCGGTTGACAGGTAGATAGACATTGCGCATGCGTTAGGTGTTAGGTTTATTTTAGCAGATCGCGGTTGACAGGTAGATAGACATTGCGCATGCGTTAGGTGTTAGGTTTATTTTAGCAGATCGCGGTTGACAGGGAGATAGACATTGCGCATGCGTTAGGTGTTAGGTTTATTTTAGAAGATCGCGGTTGACAGGGAGATAGACATTGCGCATGCGTTAGGTGTTAGGTTTATTTTAGCAGCTAGTTTAGGAAGTTACGGGTCTCCAATAGTCAGCGTAAGGCTTCTTACGGCTGCTTTTTGTGGCGAGGTGAAAATGGAGTAAGTTTTCTCCATTTTCGCCACGTAAGTCCTTACGCTGCATGTTGGATACCAAACTGCGCGGGTTTGGTATACCTGCCTATAGACCAAAAAACTACGGGCGACGGCAGAAATATACGCGCGTAACTTCTAGGTTACGCCGTATATGTGATACCAAACCCGCGCAAATATTGGCGTCGCCGGCTTTTGCGGGCGACGATTTTTATCGGATCGACCCCCTGGTATCTAAAAATGAATGTATACAATATGCACAGTTAACTATGATGGAATATAGTTAACAATATAGTTGTTCTAGCCACGTAACTGATGTGATTCCCACTAAATAGTGTATGACAGATTAGGTACACAAGAGTATAAATCAAAATGCTGCCATCTGCTTCAGGAGTAACCTAAATATTAGCAGATGTGACTACGCTTGGTACTTGAATATTGTATTAGCCTAAGCGTACCATATGTAGTGATAAAAAATAAATAATAATAAAAATGATAGAGCAATTTCAATATCAAAATTAGATCGCTAAATATAGTCCAATGAAATGCAATAAAGTTCAAAATATAAGTCCAATATTGATGGAAAACTTCAATAGCTGTAAGTAGATGCGAGTTATGCAGATGTTTAGGCAAATATAAAAATGTATCCACGTTCCACAACGAGCCCGTTGGGAGTATACTTACACTCCGTTACCTCAATCTGATGACGGATTTTTTGGTTTAGTTGTATCTAAACTGTGAGATATTTTGCTATAGAGATAAGAATGTGAAAAATTAAATGATTCATTTGCCCTTTTTGTAGCATAAATATCTAGAAATCTCAAGAGTGTGAAAATATTCTATTATTTAATAAATTTTAAACTATATAAATTGGATATTTAAAATATTTTTTTTGAATAAAAAATATTTTTTGCTGGATAATAGGATAAATTAATATAACAATTGTTTGTGTTAGAAAATAAATAAATTACAACTAAACCAAAAAATCCGTCATCGCCAATATATTATTATTCTTTGTGTATTGTGCCCGATATACTTTTAACATCTTACACACTTTTACTTAAAACAAGCCACTACTACTTAAATGACTACACGAAACATATTTTAACAACATTATTTTAAGCCTTTCACTCGATTGGGTATTATCCGTAGTTCACGATGTTTCTATAGAAACAATATACACACTATTGAGATCCAATGGCATCAATGAAGTGCCACATGACATACTCACAACCGGAATCTAAACCAATTGAACAAACCAAACCGGCATGTGATCTTTAGAGACCAATGGTTACACTTACTAGCATCACGGGGCGTGCCGCCGCCCCGGCTTTTTAGTGTATTTAAGTGCAGCAAATGTATTAATCGGTAATTACCTCTGAGGAAGAAGGGCACAAAAGTTTTATATCCCTTCGAAACGCGTCAGGTTCCTTGTTTTTTACCAGTTTACCAGATTTTATGAGTATTTGTTCAGGAGTTAAAGAACAAAGAAAAAAAAAAAATCTTTTTTACCAATGCTTTTAATTACCTCATATTATTGAGGTCTTTTGATGTAAGCGCATAATTGTTGTACAAATAAAAAGTGTGATATTTCCATACAATGTTGCACTATTGTATGTCCTTTCTCTTACATGATTGAGCCAAATTCGAGAGAGAGTACTAAAGAGATCTTTGGAGGACATCGCTCCACTATACCACAGACACCAGGAGGGAGAACTACCTATACACTGCGCGGCACTTACCTCATCAGATTGAGGTAACGGAGTGTAAGTATACTCCCAATGGGCTCGTTGTGGAACGTGGATACATTTTTATATTTGCCTAAACATCTGCATAACTCGCATCTACTTACAGCTATTGAAGTTTTCCATCAATATTGGACTTATATTTTGAACTTTATTGTATTTCATTGGACTATATTTAGCGATCTAATTTTGATATTGAAATTGCTCTATCATTTTTATTATTATTTATTTTTTATCACTACATATGGTACGCTTAGGCTAATACAATATTCAAGTACCAAGCGTAGTCACATCTGCTAATATTTAGGTTACTCCTGAAGCAGATGGCAGCATTTTGATTTATACTCTTGTGTACCTAATCTGTCATACACTATTTAGTGGGAATCACATCAGTTACGTGGCTAGAACAACTATATTGTTAACTATATTCCATCATAGTTAACTGTGCATATTGTATACATTCATATTTAGATACCATATGTTATTTAACTCTATAATAGCATTTAATAGTGCTACCAAACAACAACAGTTGTTCCTATTTCTTATCTACAGCATTTTTATCATTTGGATACCCGGACATATACATTAACCAATTGTTTTATTCCAGCTAACTTGGTTTTTTACTCACTTATAAATAGATACCCATATCTAGGGTCTTACTTTTTGAGTGTTGCGCCATCTTGAATATTCCCTATTCCCCATTTTTCCTATTCCATTACATATATATATATATATATATATATATATATATATATATATATACACACAGAGAAGTGCACTCACAGGAACGAACAACTGGCTCAATACCATTGTTAGCCTGTTCTATGGTGATTTACCACCTGGGTGCAGCTTTTTAGCCCAGTAATGCTTTTCACAGAGTAGAACTTTCCTGTAGTATATCAGCCTGATCCTGCCTATTATGGTCAGTCCAGCGCTGAAATAACAGGCAATTTCTCTCTGAACAAGGAACACATCAACCCCAGATGATCGTTTTCGGCCTTCATTGGGCCTTGTCAGTGAGGTGTACCCATATTCCTCTAAGCACACTGAGCAAGGTATCCACGTCTGGTTGCCCCTTTTTCCCATAGGGAGACTAAATACATACAGAGAGAAGTGCACTCACAGGAATGAACAACTGGCTCAATACCATTGTTAGCCTGTTCTATGGCGATTTACCACCTGGGTGCAGATTTTTAGCACAGCAATGCTTTTCACAGAGTAGAACTTTCCTGTAGTATATCAGCCTGATCCTGCCTATTATGGTCAGTTCAGCGCTGAAATAACAGGCAATTCCTCTCTGAACAAGGAACACAGCAACCCCAGATGATCGTTTTCAGCCTTCATTGGGCCTTGTCAGTGAGGTGTACCCATATTTCTCTAAGCACACTGAGCAAGGTATCCACGTCTGGTTGCCCCTTTTTCCCATAGGGAGACTAAATACATACAGAGAGAAGTGCACTCACAGGAATGAACAACTGGCTCAATACCATTGTTAGCCTGTTCTATGGCGATTTACCACCTGGGTGGAGATTTTTAGCACAGCAATGCTTTTCACAGAGTAGAACTTTCCTGTAGTAAATCAGTCTGATCCTGCCTATTACGGTCAGTCCAGCGCCGAAATACCAGGCAATTCCTCTCTGAACAAGGAACACAGCAACCCCAGACGTTCGTTTGTTTCTCTCTCTCTCTCTCTCTCTCTCTCTCCTGTATATATACTGCATATACAGTATATATATATATATATATATATATATATATATATATATATATATATATATATATATATATATATATATATATATATATTGTTCATTGTCATATTCTTTTCAAACTAATATTTGTTTTGAAATAAAATTTAATTTTGAGCTACACTGCTGAATTTGGCATTTTGAAGCTGCAATCCACTTTATTTATATACTATATACTATATTTATTTTTAATTTTGTCATTCTATTTTTTTAAACATTTTATTTATACATCTAATTTTAAACTTAGTAATTTTAACTCCATTTAAAACTCTAACTATTAGTACTAAACTGCTGTACTAACAATTATATTTACAAGAACAATTTTTAAACTCGACAATGTCATGCAGATACAAATATTTTTTAAAAAAAATAGATCTGTAGATTAGAGGTAAATAAAAATATACACAAGCACACAAGGTTCGGGGACGTGATAATTAACCAGCCATCACTAGTCAACATTTCTCAATATGTTAGTACAACAGACAGATACAATAGTGGGTGCCCGTAAAAAAAACAGGGGTACTGCCAGGTCCTTTTAACTTAAAAATCCACAAATGGCGGTCCACAGCACCTTAGTTTAAAAGGTTCACATTATTCAAAACTGATAAAATACAGGATTGGGATGTTTCTGGGTTTTCCCCTTAACCCTGAAATGTCACAATCCTGTATTTTATTAGTCTTGTATAAAGTGAACCTTTTAAACTAAGGTGCTGTGGACCGCCATTTGTGCAGCCATTACTAGTGGCTAGTTATTGCTACCGCAATTTAATGGCAGCAAATACTCTCTGAAATTAGAGATCCGATCTATGGTTAATTTTCTAAAAGTGCCCCAAATGCCCTCAAAATAGAAGGCATAATAGTTTTTTTATTAAAAAAAATTACCATATTTTTTATTTTATAAAAAATAACTGCACTAGGCAGTTTTGGGTTTTAAATGTTGATGGGAGTGGGGTATAAGAAAAAAATAACGCACTGAAAAGTGCCTTTACATCGTGTTCAATGTGAACTGCGGGTTCGCATAGGCCGCAATGTAAATATATATGTATATGATTTTATAAATATTGTTCATTGTCATATTCTTTGTAAATAATTTTTGTTTCTAAATAACATTTAATTTTGTGCTACAGTGCTGAATTTTGCCATTTTTAGGCTGCAATCCACTTTATTTTTAGTTTTGTCATTCTATGTTATTTTTTAAACATTTTATTTATACATCTAATTTTTAACTTAGTCATTTTAACTCAATTTAAAACTCTATTAGTACTAAACTGCTGTACTAACAATTTAACTATTTACAAGAACAATTCTTAAACTCTACAATATCATGCAGATACAAATATTAAAAAAAATAGATCTGTAGATTAGAGGTAAATAAAAATATACACAAGCACACAAGGTGCGGGGACGCGATAATTAACCAGCCATTGCTAGTCAATATTTCTCAATATGTTAGTACAACAGACAGATACAATGGTGGGTGCCCATAAAAAAACAGGGATACTGCCAGGTCCCTTTAACTTAAAAATCCACAAATGGCGGTCCACAGCACCTTAGTTTAAAAGGTTCAGTTTATTCAAAACGGATAAAATACAGGATTGGGATGTTTCTGGGTTCTCCCCTTATTAACCCTGAAATGTCACAATCCTGTATTTTATTAGTCTTGAATAAAGTGAACATTTTAAACTAAGGTGCTGTGGACCGCCATTTGTGCAGCCATTACTAGTGGCTGGTTATTGCTACCGCAATCTTACGGCAGCAAATAGCGCTCTGAAAATTAAAGATCCGATCTATGGTTAATTTTCTAAAAGTGTCCCAAATGCCCTCAAAATAGAAGGCATTATAGTTTTTTATTAAAAAAAATGTACCATCATTTTTTCTTTTATAAAAAATTAACTGCACTAGGCAGTTTTGGGTTTTAAATGTTGATGGGAGTGGGGTGTTAGAAAAAAATAACGTGCTGAAAAGTGGCTTTACATTGTGTTCAATGTGAACTGTGGGTTCGCATAGGCCGTGATGTAAATATATATGTATATGATTATATACATACAGTATATATGTATGAGTTAATGGGGCCTATTTATCAAATATATTCACCAGGAAGTTGGGAAAACAGCACACCTTTGTTTTTCTTTTTCTTCTTCAATGGGGCATGGAATAAAGGACTTGCCAGGTCCCAAACAATCCAAAAACAAAGTATATCCCAGCCACCAAATTTCTTTAAAAGAACCTTTATTTCCACATAGGGTCCTCAGCAAACATACAACGTTTCAAGCCTGAACAGGCTCTTAGTCATGTATAATTGGGCATACACAGGTAAATGCCTTTATATACCCTCACCTGTTACTCATCATCCTGTGATAAATTACACAACAGTGCCATCTTATGGATACAAAAATTCAATGCATCACACAATTATCACAGGAAGTGAATAAATGTGTATACAGAATATTTAAAAAAAACACATATAAATCCCATATACATATATATTAAAAAGATGTATTGTGCACAACTCTTACACAAAACATTTTGATCAACTCTTTATTATTTTGCATGTTATTTTGGAAATATGAAAGAATTCCCATTATAAAAAAAAAATTCCTTTCTAGAAAAAAAGACTCCAATCAAAATCCTTATTCATCCCTTTTGCCTCATTGATTCCAATTTATATATCCAAAACATTTCCCTGGTTTTTAATAGTCGCTCCCTATCTCCCCCTTTTCTGGGCCTATCCACCTGTTCTAAAATTTGAAACCTAAGTTGGCTGATGTTGTGACCCATAGAGAGGAAGTGGGAGGAAACTGGAGCTTCTTTATTCTTGCATCTTATGTTAGACTTATGTTCAGTTATTCTCTCCCTTACCTCTCTAGAGGTCTCGCCAATATAAATTTGTCCACATAGGCATTTGATAAGATAAACACAGTGTGTTGCCCTGCAGGTTAAATATTTATTAATATTACATTTTTTCCCACTGATGGGTTGATATAAATTCTCTCCTTTTATCATGGAACTACAATTGCTGCAATTAAGACATGGGTAGCAACCATATCTCTTTGGGCCAATAGTCCTTTGGCTCTCTTGTTTGTGGCTGCCAATGTCTGAATGTACCAACTTATCCCTGATGCTTCTATTTTTCTTGTAAGCTACCATTGGATTCTTTTTAAATTCAATAACTTCTGGATTGCAGTCTCTCAAAATATGCCAGTGTTTCTTTAAGATACCAATGATTTTATTACTTAACCTATTAAATTGGGTAAGAAAAATAATACAATATAATTCATGTTTTTTATTTTTCTTTTCTACATCAATACCCTTAGTGATTGCATCTAATTGCTTGTTTGTATGTTTGCTGAGGACCCTATGTGGAAATAAAGGTTCTTTTAAAGAAATTTGGTGGCTGGAATATACTTAGTTTTTGGCCTATTTATCAAATGTCTTGCGGACCTGATCCGACAGTGCGGATCAGGTCCGCAAGACATCGCTGAATGCGGATAGCAATACGCTCTCTGTATTCAGCATTGCACCAGCAGCTCACAAGAGCTGCTGGTGCAACGCCGCCCCCTGCAGACTCACGGCCAATGGGCCTCCAGCAGGGGGTGTCAATCAACCCGATCGGGTTGAATTCCAGCGATTCCTGTCCGCCTGCTCAGAGCAGGCAGACAGGGTTATGGAGCAGAGGTCTTTGTGACCGCTGCTCCATAACTTGTGTTTCTGGCGATCTTGATAGATAGGCCCCAATATGTGTATATACACATATTAACACATAAATATATATATATATATATATATATATATATATATATATATATATATATATATATATATATTTAAAAATGCTGCACTACTTACCCCTTCGCTGTGCAAGGTTCTGTTGCCTTCTCTGACGGCATCAGAATGAGTCTGCTATAGGAACCTCTGGAAGCGTGCTCTCATGAGTGCAATGCTTCCTAACAATGAAAACGCAAGCTCGGACAACAATTGTTTGCGTGAGAAGCAAAAATGTGATTGCGAGATTTAGGTATTTTTTGCGCTTTACGTATTACTAGTGAAGCAGTTTTTAAGATACTGCAAGTTCATTTCTGCAAATTTGTGATAATTTGCACTCCCTAAACCTTCTATGGGCCACCTCAAACGTAAAAGTGCACTATTATTACAAGCTTAAAGCAATTGTGATTGCTCAAATGCAATTGCTTTTTCGCTCTAACTTTTTACGCAACTTCAAAGCTCAAGTAGAGAGTTTTGACTGGGAAAAAAGATGCATGAAACACACAAAATAATAACTTTTTTGACCTACACAATCCACTCCTACACAATTAACTCCTAAATCACCATAACCCTCATCATTAGTAACCCAAAAATGGCCATTGCTTCATCACTATTAACCCCCTGCTCTAATAACATCTAATAAGCCACAAACCCAACTCTTTTAACTCCACTACACTATTAACCACTGAAATTCTCACTACCCCTACTGCGATAACATGCTTCACTATTAAAGCCTAAATTGTAACTACCCCCACCGCAATAACCCATACTCTATTAACCCCTAAACTGCCAGTACCCCATTGCTATAATCTGCTATACTATTAACCTTTAAACCACCACTAAACCCATTGCAATAACCCTCTATTCTATAAACTCCTAAACCACCACTACCACAACACAATAACCCTTACTCTATTAATATACTAACAGCTACCCACAAGACCTCTAACTTAAGAACCCCTAAATAAATAATCACTACCAGTAAAAATACAACCAGTCAAAGCACTAACCTAAAACTAAAAATAGTCCCCCTAAAAATAAATCTTTTAAAAAAACCTAATCCAAAAAGCTGAAAAGGGCATCTGTTGGGCTCTCATTGAAGTGATTACAGCATTTTTGTGAAATCCTAAAAAAACTAAACTAAAAAAATTGCCCTGAAAAGGGCATAAGTGATTTTAGCTTGTTTGCTAAAATATAAACCATATACTTAATTACCTCTAACCTCTAACTTAAGAACCCCTAAATAAATAATCACTACCAGTAAAAATACAACCAGTCAAAGCACTAACCTAAAACTAAAAATAGTCCCCCTAAAAATAAATCTTTAAAAAAAACCTAATCCAAAAATCTGAAAAGGGCACCTGTTGCGCTCTCATTGAAGTGATTACAGCATTTTTGTGAAATCCTAAAAAAACTAAACTAAAAAAATTGCCCTGAAAAGGGCATAAGTGATTTTAGCTTGTTTGCTAAAATATAAACCCTATACTTAATTATTATTAATGAACTATTTAACCTTATGATCTTTCTTTTGCATGTGCTTAAACTCATGTTATGGTTTATGTAGTGTTTGAGCAATAGCTTTATTTTATTTTTAAATCAGATATACATTTTAGAGTTCTCATTGTTGGTGGCTTTGCTATGTGTATTTTAGTTTTGAAAAACACATACTAGAAGATCATATGATAATCAGGGTGTGTCACGCTGCCACTACACCGCTGCTCGCTATGGCTGTTGCCATAGATGCAACGGTGGTGACTGGTTGCTATGCCCGTTGACATCATCGCCACATCCTGTCTCTCTCTCCTGGATGCCACTCCTGATTGCACCTGTGTGTTCTCCTTGGCGCCAATTTGCGCCTATGTAAGTACTATATTTCCATTACTACACTGCCCAAGTATAGGTGTTACTGTGTGTACTGCTGGATTGCCGTATCGTTACTGAACTCTACCTGTATAACCACTCTGCCTGCTTAACCCTTGTATTGCTGGACTGCTGAATCATTGCTGAACTCTGCCTGTCTGACCATTCTATTGATTTACCCCTGAACAGTTATATTGCTGGATTTCCTTTATTGCTGACACCTGCCTGTTCCTGACCATTCTATTGCTTTACCACTGAACTGTTATACTGCTGGATTGCGTTCCTGTTGCAAGACTCTGCCTGTCTTGACCATTCTCTGCCTTCATCTTATTGCCATGAAGGACTACCCTGTCTATCGTGAGTACTGCTTACCTCATTTAATAAATTAATTCTGTTCTGGGATATTTCCTATCCCTCCATTTGACGCCGGGATAAGAAGACTACTGGCCAAGTTTGGTCTGATAGAGAAATATCGCACAAGCAGTACATTATACTTGGGCCATGGACCAAAAATGAAATAGCAAGAGCAGTTACTCTTCATGGACAGATGCTGGGAACACATACCATACACTTTCAGAATGTGGATAATAAATTAGAAGCTATAACTGCTATGCTCTCCTTACTGGTTGCAGAGTAGAACGCTACTCCTGTTGTTACACAGCCAGTTCCAGCTGCTAGAGCTGCAACTTCTTTCCCTGCTTCTTGAAGTATATCCTGGATACCATTGCCTGACAAGTATGATGGTACTAATGATTGTAGGGGTTTTCTCAACCAGTGCAGGCTGCACTTTTGCAATGATCCTTACACCTTCCAGTCTCATCAATCAAAGATAACTTTTATAATTACTTTATTGAAAAACAAGGCCCTAGCCTGGGTCTCTCCCCTTTTAGAACAGTGCGCTCAACTCCTGAACGATGCTGATGCCATTATTTCTGCATGATCTTCTTTGTTTGGGACCTCTGGTCGCGCTTCTGCTGCAGAGTTCTCTATCTTGGATCTCCGCCAGAGCAACAGAACTGTGGCATAATACGCCATCAAGTTTCGCACCTTGGCACTTGAGACCAGTTGGGATGGCAGTGCTCTTAAGGTGGCCTTTAGGAGAAGCTTGCATGAGCGCATTAAGGACGAGCTTACTTATCGTGATGTTCCTTCTTCCCTGAATAAATTCATAACACTTTGTATCAGTCTGGATTTTCACTTTCAGGAGAGATAAGCTGAGAGAGACAGAACTCGTAGAATCCCTCCCTCTCGTCCTCCTACCCATCCAGTCTCTATACTATCATCTACCCCTTCAGCGCCTACAGTTACCTCTGTAGAGGAACCCATGGATCGCTCCTCCCTCAAGCCCACATTATCTGAAATACAGAGAAGAAGGAGATTGAGACTGTTTTTCTATTGTGGTTCTAATTCACACCAACTTAAGAATAATGATATTCTGCATAGAGGATAAAACTGGGGTACCTCTAAGCATGGCTACTACTAAATCCCCTCGCTCTTCTCAGATCCTGGTACCTGTTACTCTTACCTTTCTTCAGAACTCTGCCTGTCTGACCACTCTGCTTGCTTAACCCTTGTACTGCTGGATTGCCATATTGTTACTGAACTCTGCCTGTCTGACCACTCTGCTTGCTTAATCCTTGTACTGCTAGATTTCCGTATTGTTACTGAACTCTGCCTGTCTAACCACTCTGCCTGCTTAACCCATGTATTGCTGGACTGCCGAATCATTGCTGAACTCTGCCTGTCTGACCAGTCTATTGGTTTACCCCTGAACTGTTATACTGCTGGATTTCCTTTGTTGCTGACACATGACTGTTCTTGACCATTCTATTGGTTTACCGCTGAACTGTTATACTGCTGGATTGTGTTCCTGTTGCCAGACTCTACCTGTCTTGACCATTCTCTGCCTTCATCTTATTGCCGTGAAGGACTACCCTGTCTATCGTGAGTACTGCTTACCTCTTTTCATAAATTCACTCTTTTCTGGGATATTTCCTATCCTTCCATTTGACGCCGGGATAAGAAGACTACTAGCCAAGTTTGGTCTGATAGAGAAATATCGCACAAGCATTACATTATACTTGGGCCATGGACCCAAATGAGATAGCAAGAGCAGTTACTCTTCATGTACAGATGCTGGGAACCCATAGCATACACTTGAAGAATGTGGATTCTAAACTAGAGGCTATAACCGCTATCCTCTCCTCACTGGTTGCAGAGAAGAACACTACTCCTGTTGTTACACAGCCAGTCCCAGCTGCTAGAGCTGCAACTTCTTCCCCTGCTTCTTGAAGTATACCCTGGATACCATTGCCTGACAAGTATGATGGTACTAATGATTGTAGGGGTTTTCTCAACCAGTGCAGGCTGCACTTTTGCAACGATCCTTACACCATCCAGTCTCATCAATCAAAGACAACTTTTATAATTACTTTATTGAAAGACAAGGCCCTAGCCTGGGTCTCATCCCTTTTTGGAACAGAACCCTCAACTCCTGAACGATGCTGATGATTTTATTTCTGCATGATCCTCTTTGTTTGGGACCTCCGGTCGCGCTTCTGCTGCAGAGTACTCTATCTTGGATCTTCGCCAGAGCTACAGAACTGTGGCATAATATACCATCGAGTTTCACACCTTGGAACTTGAGACCAGTTGGGATGGCAGTTCTCTTAAGGTGGCCTTTAGGCTTGCATCAGCGCATTAAGGATGAGCTTACTTATCGTGATGTTCCTTCTTCCCTGAATAAATTCATAACACTTTGTATCAGTCTAGATTCTTGCTTTCAGGAGAGATAAGCTGAGAGAGACAGAACTCATAGAATACCTCCCTCTCGTCCTCCTACCGTCCAGTCTCTAGACTATCCTCTACCCCTTCAGCACCTCCAGTTACCTCTGTAGAGGAACCCATGGATCTCTCCTCCCTCAAGCCCAAATTATCTGAAAGACAGAGAAGAAGGAGATTTAGACTGTGTTTCTATTGTGGTTCTAATTCACACCAACTTAAGAATAATGATATTCTGTATAGAGGATAAAACTGGGGTACCTCTAAGCGTGGCTACTACTAAATCCCCTCGCTCTTCTCAGATTCTGGTACCTGTTACTCTTACCTTTCTTCAGAACTCTGCCTGTCTGACCACTCTGCTTGTTTAACCCTTGTACTGCTGGATTGCAATATTGTTACTGAACTCTGCCTGTCTGACCACTCTGCTTGCTTAATCCTTGTACTTCTGGATTTCCGTATTGTTACTGAACTCTGCCTGTCTAACCACTCTGCCTGCTTAACCCTTGTATTGCTGGACTGCCGAATCATTGCTGAACTCTGCCTGTCTGACCAGTCTATTGGTTTACCCCTGAACTGGTATACTGCTGGATTTCTTTTGTTGCTGACACCTGCCTGTTCATGATCATTCTATTATTTTACCACTGAACTGTTATACTGCTGGATTGCCCTCCTGTTGCCAGACTCTACCTATCTTGACCCTTCTCTTCCTTCATCTTATTGCCGTGAAGGACTACCCTGTCTATCATGAGTACTGCTTACCTCATTTAATAAATTCACTCTGTTCTGGGATATTTCCTATCCTTCCATTTGACACCGGGATAAGAAGACTACTGGCAAAGTTTGGTCTGAAAAAGAAATATTGCACAAGCATTACATTATACTTGGGCCATGGACCCAAATGAGATAGCAAGAGCAGTTACTCTTCATGGACAGATGCTGGGAACCCATACCATACACTTGCAGAATGTGGATTCTAAACTAGAGGCTATAACCGCTATGCTCTCCTCACTGGTTGCAGAGAAGAATGCTACTCCTGTTGTTACACAGCCAGTACCAGCTGCTAGAGCCGCAACTTCTTCCCCTGCTTCTTGAAGTATACCCTGGATACCATTGCCTGACAAGTATGATGGTACTACTGATTGTAGGGTTTTTCTCAACCAGTGCAGGCTGCACTTTTGCAACAATCCTTACACCTTCCAGTCTCCTCAATCAGAGATAACTTTTATCATTTCTTTATTGAAAGACAAGGCCCCAGCCTGGATCTCTCCCTTTTTGGAGCAGAGAGCTCAGTTCCTGAATGATGCAGATGCCTTCATTTCTGCATTATCTTCTTTGTTTGGGACCTCCGGTCGCACTTCTGCTGCAGAGTACTCTCTCTTGGATTTCCGCCAGAGCAACAGAACTGTGGGATAATACGCCATTGAGTTTCGGACCTTGACACTTGAGAACAGTTGGGATGGGAGTGCTCTTAAGGTGGCCTTTAGGAGAGGCTTGCATGAGCGTATTAAGGACAAGCTAACTTATCGTGATTTTCCTTCTTCCTTGGATAAATTCATAACACTTTGTATCAGTCTTGATTCTCATTTTCAGGAGAGATAAGCTGAGAGAGACAGAACTTGTAGAATCCCTCCATCTCGTCCTCCTACCCGTCCAGTCTCTAGACTATCCTCTACCCCTTCAGCGCCTCCAGTTACCTCTGTAGAGGAATCCATTGATCTCTCCTCCCTCAACCCACATTATCTGAAAGACAGAGAAGAAGGAGATTGAGACTGTGTTTCTATTTTGGTTCTAATTCACACCAACTTAAGAATAATGAAATTCTGCATAGAGGATAAAACTGGGGTACCTCTAAGCGTGGCTACTACTAAATTCCCTCACTCTTCTCAGATCCTGGTACCTGTTACTCTTACCTTTCTTCAGAACTCTGCCTGTCTGACCACTGCTTGCTTAATCCTTGTACTGCTGTATTGCCATATCGTTAATGAGCTCTTCCTGTCTGACAACTCTGCTTGCTTAATCCTTGTACTGCTGGATTGCCGTATTGTTACTGAACTCTGCCTGTCTAAGCACTCTGCCTGCTTAACCCTTGCATTGCTGAACTGCCGAATCATTGCTGAACTCTGCCTGTCTGACCATTCTATTGATTTACCCCTGAACTGTTATACTGCTGGATTTCCTTTCTTGCTGACACCTGTCTGTTCCTGACCATTCTATTGGTTTACTGCTGAACAGTTATACGGCTGGATTGCCTTCCTGTTGCCAGACTCTGCCTGTCTTGACCATTCTCTGCCTTCATCTTATTGCCGTGAAGGTCTACCCTGTCTACTGTGAGTACTGCTTACCTCATTTCATAAATTCACTCTGTTCTGGGATATTTCCTATCCTTCCATTTGACACTGGGATAAGAAGACTACTGGCCAAGTTTGGTCTGATAAAGAAATATCACACAAGCATTACATTATACTTGAGCCATGGACCCAAAAGAGAAAGCAAGAGCATTCCCTCTTCAGGGACAGTTGCTGGGAACCCATACCATACACTTGCAGAATGTGGATTCTAAACTAGAGGCTATAACCACTATGCTCTCCTCACTGGTTGCAGAGAAGAACGCTACTCCTGTTGTTACACAGCCAGTCCCAGCTGCTAGAGCTGCAACTTCTTCCCCTGCTTCTCGAAGTATACCCTGGATACCATTGCCTGACAAATATGGTGGTACAAATGATTGTAATGGTTCTCTCAACCAGTGCAGGCTGCACTTTTGCAACAATGCTTACACCTTCCAGTCTCATGAATCAAAGATCACTTTTATCATTTCTTTATTGAAAGACAAGGCCCTAGCCTGGGTCTCTCCCCTTTCGGAACAGAGCCCTGCATTATCTTCTGTGTTTGGGGCATCCAGTCACACTTCTGCTGCAGAGTACTCTCTCTTAGATCTCCGCCAGAGCAACAGCACTGTGGCATAATACGCCATCGAGTTTCGCACCTTGACACTTGAGATCAGTTAGAATGGCAGTGCTTTTAAGGTGGCCTTTAATAGAGGCTTGCATGAGCCCATTAAGGATGAGCTTACTTATCGTGATGTTCCTTCTTCCCTGAATAAATTCATAACACTTTGTATGAGTCTGGATTTTCGCTTTCAGGAGAGATAAGCTGAGAGAGACAGAACTCGTAGAATCCCTCCCTCTCGTCCTCCTACCCATCCAGTCTCTATACTATCCTCTACCCCTTCAGCGCCTACAGTTACCTCTGTAGAGGAACCCATGGATCGCTCCTCCCTCAAGCCCACATTATCTGAAATACAGAGAAGAAGGAGATTGAGACTGTTTTTCTATTGTGGTTCTAATTCACACCAACTTAAGAATAATGATATTCTGCATAGAGGATAAAACTGGGGTACCTCTAAGCATGGCTACTACTAAATCCCCTCGCTCTTCTCAGATCCTGGTACCTGTTACTCTTACCTTTCTTCAGAACTCTGCCTGTCTGACCACTCTGCTTGCTTAACCCTTGTACTGCTGGATTGCCATATTGTTACTGAACTCTGCCTGTCTGACCACTCTGCTTGCTTAATCCTTGTACTGCTAGATTTCCGTATTGTTACTGAACTCTGACTGTCTAACCACTCTGCCTGCTTAACCCATGTATTGCTGGACTGCCGAATCATTGCTGAACTCTGCCTGTCTGACCAGTCTATTGGTTTACCCCTGAACTGTTATACTGCTGGATTTCCTTTGTTGCTGACACATGACTGTTCTTGACCATTCTATTGGTTTACCACTGAACTGTTATACTGCTGGATTGTGTTCCTGTTGCCAGACTCTACCTGTCTTGACCATTCTCTGCCTTCATCTTATTGCCGTGAAGGACTACCCTGTCTATCGTGAGTACTGCTTACCTCTTTTCATAAATTCACTCTTTTCTGGGATATTTCCTATCCTTCCATTTGACGCCGGGATAAGAAGACTACTAGCCAAGTTTGGTCTGATAGAGAAATATCGCACAAGCATTACATTATACTTGGGCCATGGACCCAAATGAGATAGCAAGAGCAGTTACTCTTCATGTACAGATGCTGGGAACCCATAGCATACACTTGAAGAATGTGGATTCTAAACTAGAGGCTATAACCGCTATCCTCTCCTCACTGGTTGCAGAGAAGAACACTACTCCTGTTGTTACACAGCCAGTCCCAGCTGCTAGAGCTGCAACTTCTTCCCCTGCTTCTTGAAGTATACCCTGGATACCATTGCCTGACAAGTATGATGGTACTAATGATTGTAGGGGTTTTCTCAACCAGTGCAGGCTGCACTTTTGCAACGATCCTTACACCATCCAGTCTCATCAATCAAAGACAACTTTTATAATTACTTTATTGAAAGACAAGGCCCTAGCCTGGGTCTCATCCCTTTTTGGAACAGAACCCTCAACTCCTGAACGATGCTGATGATTTTATTTCTGCATGATCCTCTTTGTTTGGGACCTCCGGTCGCGCTTCTGCTGCAGAGTACTCTATCTTGGATCTTCGCCAGAGCTACAGAACTGTGGCATAATATACCATCGAGTTTCACACCTTGGAACTTGAGACCAGTTGGGATGGCAGTTCTCTTAAGGTGGCCTTTAGGCTTGCATCAGCGCATTAAGGATGAGCTTACTTATCGTGATGTTCCTTCTTCCCTGAATAAATTCATAACACTTTGTATCAGTCTAGATTCTTGCTTTCAGGAGAGATAAGCTGAGAGAGACAGAACTCATAGAATACCTCCCTCTCGTCCTCCTACCGTCCAGTCTCTAGACTATCCTCTACCCCTTCAGCACCTCCAGTTACCTCTGTAGAGGAACCCATGGATCTCTCCTCCCTCAAGCCCAAATTATCTGAAAGACAGAGAAGAAGGAGATTTAGACTGTGTTTCTATTGTGGTTCTAATTCACACCAACTTAAGAATAATGATATTCTGTATAGAGGATAAAACTGGGGTACCTCTAAGCGTGGCTACTACTAAATCCCCTCGCTCTTCTCAGATTCTGGTACCTGTTACTCTTACCTTTCTTCAGAACTCTGCCTGTCTGACCACTCTGCTTGTTTAACCCTTGTACTGCTGGATTGCAATATTGTTACTGAACTCTGCCTGTCTGACCACTCTGCTTGCTTAATCCTTGTACTTCTGGATTTCCGTATTGTTACTGAACTCTGCCTGTCTAACCACTCTGCCTGCTTAACCCTTGTATTGCTGGACTGCCGAATCATTGCTGAACTCTGCCTGTCTGACCAGTCTATTGGTTTACCCCTGAACTGGTATACTGCTGGATTTCTTTTGTTGCTGACACCTGCCTGTTCATGATCATTCTATTATTTTACCACTGAACTGTTATACTGCTGGATTGCCCTCCTGTTGCCAGACTCTACCTATCTTGACCCTTCTCTTCCTTCATCTTATTGCCGTGAAGGACTACCCTGTCTATCATGAGTACTGCTTACCTCATTTAATAAATTCACTCTGTTCTGGGATATTTCCTATCCTTCCATTTGACACTGGGATAAGAAGACTACTGGCAAAGTTTGGTCTGAAAAAGAAATATCGCACAAGCATTACATTATACTTGGGCCATGGACCCAAATGAGATAGCAAGAGCAGTTACTCTTCATGGACAGATGCTGGGAACCCATACCATACACTTGCAGAATGTGGATTCTAAACTAGAGGCTATAACCGCTATGCTCTCCTCACTGGTTGCAGAGAAGAATGCTACTCCTGTTGTTACACAGCCAGTACCAGCTGCTAGAGCCGCAACTTCTTCCCCTGCTTCTTGAAGTATACCCTGGATACCATTGCCTGACAAGTATGATGGAACTACTGATTGTAGGGTTTTTCTCAACCAGTGCAGGCTGCACTTTTGCAACAATCCTTACACCTTCCAGTCTCCTCAATCAGAGATAACTTTTATCATTTCTTTATTGAAAGACAAGGCCCCAGCCTGGATCTCTCCCTTTTTGGAGCAGAGAGCTCAGTTCCTGAATGATGCAGATGCCTTCATTTCTGCATTATCTTCTTTGTTTGGGACCTCCGGTCGCACTTCTGCTGCAGAGTACTCTCTCTTGGATTTCCGCCAGAGCAACAGAACTGTGGGATAATACGCCATTGAGTTTCGGACCTTGACACTTGAGAACAGTTGGGATGGGAGTGCTCTTAAGGTGGCCTTTAGGAGAGGCTTGCATGAGCGTATTAAGGACAAGCTAACTTATCGTGATTTTCCTTCTTCCTTGGATAAATTCATAACACTTTGTATCAGTCTTGATTCTCACTTTCAGGAGAGATAAGCTGAGAGAGACAGAACTTGTAGAATCCCTCCATCTCGTCCTCCTACCCGTCCAGTCTCTAGACTATCCTCTACCCCTTCAGCGCCTCCAGTTACCTCTGTAGAGGAATCCATTGATCTCTCCTTCCTCAACCCACATTATCTGAAAGACAGAGAAGAAGGAGATTGAGACTGTGTTTCTATTTTGGTTCTAATTCACACCAACTTAAGAATAATGAAATTCTGCATAGAGGATAAAACTGGGGTACCTCTAAGCGTGGCTACTACTAAATTCCCTCACTCTTCTCAGATCCTGGTACCTGTTACTCTTACCTTTCTTCAGAACTCTGCCTGTCTGACCACTGCTTGCTTAATCCTTGTACTGCTGTATTGCCATATCGTTAATGAGCTCTTCCTGTCTGACAACTCTGCTTGCTTAATCCTTGTACTGCTGGATTGCCGTATTGTTACTGAACTCTGCCTGTCTAAGCACTCTGCCTGCTTAACCCTTGCATTGCTGAACTGCCGAATCATTGCTGAACTTTGCCTGTCTGACCATTCTATTGATTTACCCCTGAACTGTTATACTGCTGGATTTCCTTTCTTGCTGACACCTGTCTGTTCCTGACCATTCTATTGGTTTACTGCTGAACAGTTATACGGCTGGATTGCCTTCCTGTTGCCAGACTCTGCCTGTCTTGACCATTCTCTGCCTTCATCTTATTGCCGTGAAGGTCTACCCTGTCTACTGTGAGTACTGCTTACCTCATTTCATAAATTCACTCTGTTCTGGGATATTTCCTATCCTTCCATTTGACACTGGGATAAGAAGACTACTGGCCAAGTTTGGTCTGATAAAGAAATATCACACAAGCATTACATTATACTTGAGCCATGGACCCAAAAGAGATAGCAAGAGCATTCCCTCTTCAGGGACAGTTGCTGGGAACCCATACCATACACTTGCAGAATGTGGATTCTAAACTAGAGGCTATAACCACTATGCTCTCCTCACTGGTTGCAGAGAAGAACGCTACTCCTGTTGTTACACAGCCAGTCCCAGCTGCTAGAGCTGCAACTTCTTCCCCTGCTTCTCGAAGTATACCCTGGATACCATTGCCTGACAAATATGGTGGTACGAATGATTGTAATGGTTCTCTAGGCTGCACTTTTGCAACAATGCTTACACCTTCCAGTCTCATGAATCAAAGATCACTTTTATCATTTCTTTATTGAAAGACAAGGCCCTAGCCTGGGTCTCTCCCCTTTCGGAACAGAGCCCTGCATTATCTTCTGTGTTTGGGGCATCCAGTCACACTTCTGCTGCAGAGTACTCTCTCTTAGATCTCCGCCAGAGCAACAGCACTGTGGCATAATACGCCATCGAGTTTCGCACCTTGACACTTGAGATCAGTTAGAATGGCAGTGCTTTTAAGGTGGCCTTTAATAGAGGCTTGCATGAGCCCATTAAGGATGAGCTTACTTATCGTGATGTTCCTTCTTCCCTGAATAAATTCATAACACTTTGTATGAGTCTGGATTTTCGCTTTCAGGAGAGATAAGCTGAGAGAGACAGAACTCGTAGAATCCCTCCATCTCGTCCTCCTACCCGTCCAGTCTCTAGACTATCCTCTACCTCTTCAGCGCCTCCAGTTACCTCTGTAGTGGAACCCATGGATCTCTCCTCCCTCAAGCCCCCATCATCTGAAAGACAGAGAAGAAGGAGATTGAGACTGTGTTTCTATTGTGGTTCTAATTCAAACCAACTTAAGAATTGTGATATTCTGCTTAGATGATAAAACAGGGGTACCTCTAAGTGTGGCTACTTCTAAATCTCCTCACTCTTCTCAGATCCTGGTACCTGTTACTCTTACCTTTCTTCAGAATTATGTCCATGCTCAAGCCTTTATTGATTCAGGGGCAGCAGGTAATTTTCTAGATCACTGTTTCATGATTCAGGCAGGGTTGCCTCTTCTGCAGAAAAAAACAATGTCTTAAAATAACTACTCTGGGTGGCACTCCCCTTGGATCAGGTTCAATCCATTTCGAATCTGCACCCCTAATCATGACTGTGGGAATCCTTCATACCAAACAGTTGCAGTTCGATATTATTCATTCTCCAGCACAACCAATTATCCTTGGTCTACATTGGCTTCATATACACAATCCAAAGTTCGACTGGACTTATGGACAGTTGGACACCTGGGGTACATCCTGCTTCCACTCCTGCTTGGCTAAATTTACTCCACTGCACCAAATCCCCATAGCCAGCCTACAGACCCTTTCAAGCCTTCCCTCAGTATATGCAGATTTTACAGATGTGTTTGAAAAGAAAGCAGCTGATGTGCTGCCACCCCACCATCCTTAGGACTGCAAAATTGACCTCTTTCCTGGAGCCCTACTTCCTAAAGGGAGGACTTACCAACACTCCAAAGCTGAAATCAAGGACATAGAGGAATATATAAAAGAGAACCTAGCTAAAGGTTTTTTTTCACCCTTCCTTTTCTCCTGCTGGGGCTGGCTTCTTTATTTGTCAGTAAAAAGGATGGTGGACTCAGACCATGTATTGACTACAGAGCCCTAAACAACATTACTATCAATAATTGGTATCCTATTCCTTTGATGACTGAACTATGTTATTCACTCCAAAATGCTTGCTACTTCACTAAGTTGGACCTACGTAGGGTGCACAATCTAATTCGTATCTTCCCAGGTCATGAATGCAAAACTGCCTTTAACATGAGATCTGGGTATTACGAATACCTTGTAATGACTTTTGGGCTGTGTAATGCCCCTGCTGTCTTCCAAGCATTTGTCAACGATGTCTTCCATGACCTCCTTAATCTCACTGTCATTGTCTATATGGATGACATCCATATATTCTCCTCCACCCTTGAGGAGTATCATGAGCATGTAAAACAGGTACATTAAGATGGCCTTGACTGAATGGCATCATTGGCTAGAGGGTATCGCCAACCCCATTCAGATTCTCACTGACTACAATAATCTGATGTACCTAGAGACTGCTCATCGACTCAATCCTTGACAGGCCATATGGGCCTTATTCTTTTCATGTTTTAAATTTGTAGTCTCTTATCTTCCTGGGACCAAGAATAAAAAGGCTGACGCCCTTTCCAGAGAAAACACCGTCCTCCATTGACTAAGTAAAGGCACTTTAGATTCTGCTTTTTATTTTTTTTAACAACCCACACCCCCTCACTTTAACCCCTTATAACTGCTTTGTGCAGTTATTTTTTTTAAAAAGTCAAAATGCTCTTATGTTTATTTTATGTTACTGTACTGTACTCTTTATTTTGGGGGCAATTGGACCTCTAGTTAATTTTGCTTAGCTAAAAGTGAAAACATGAGCTTGCAATAACATTAACCGACCACTTGTAATAGTTGGCTATTTATAGGGACAGTAAAGTCAAAAATAAACTTTCATGATTCAGATAGATCATCATAAATTTTAAACAACTTTCCTTTTTACTTCTTTTTTTAAATAAGAGCTCAAGAGTGTGCACGTGTCTATAATACTCTATGACAGCAGTGTTTTGCAACATTTTTGTTATAGAATGTTGCAAAACAATGCTGCCATAGATTACTAAAGACACGTGCACACTCCTGAGCTCTTATGAGCCTACCTAGATTTACTCTTCAATAAAAGATACAAAGAGAATGTAGCAAATTTGATAACACAAATAGATTGGAATGATGTTTGAAATTGCAAGCTCTATTAGAATAATGAAAGTTTAATTTTGACTTTACTGTGCCTTTTACGTGTGCCCATAAAGAGGCAAATTTGCCCCTTTTCAGGCACACGCTAAGATAGCACCTCACTTGTAATCTAGCCCTAAATGAGGCTCCTGGCATAATTTATCTCTCCTCTCTTCTGTAGCCTCCATTCCTTTGCCTAATGTCTGCTAATCATTGCTTGTGCCTGGCTACTGAAATATTGACCCCCTGAGGTGATTTCTTGATTTTTTTTCTGCATTACACCTTATTGCTGCATTATACATAATCTGGTTCATAAGCCTTACTTGTCTCATAACTGACCCTACTGTCTCATCCTTTAGCTGCTGTTGTATACCTGATCCAGTTTTTCAGCATGGTTTGGCTTCTAATTTTGTAGTTGGGGTGAATTGTGGTATGAGTATTGGGACAGTGCCAGGTATACTTTTGCACCATACCTTGAGAGGGTCTGCTGCCTTGATGATCTGTTAAATTAAGATTGTTTGTTTAAGTAAGAATTTAGCTAAACAGGTTCATTTTTAAATTGTTTGCTGTGCAAGGGGTGGATTTCAAAATTAAAAAAAAAAAAATGTTTCCGTTTGTTTCTACCCTTCTTTTGTTGTTTCCTGTGTGGGTAATTAGGGGAGGGATTATTTTCACCTGTGTGTGGGCCTACCTACTCTATATATCTAGCACAGTAACTCTGGGAGTCTGCTCTGGGATTGTCTGCTGCCTTGATTATCTGTTAAATTAAGATTGTTTGTTTAAGTAAGCAGTTAGCTAAACAGGTTAATTTTTAAATTGTTTGCTGTGCAAGGGGTGGATTTTAAAATTAAAAAAAAAATGTTTTCGTTTGTTTCTACCCTTTTTTTTTTTTTTTTTTCCTGTGTGTAATTAGGGGAGGGATTATTTTCACCTGTGTGGGCCTATCTAGACTATAATTCTAGCACAGTAACTCTGTGAGCCTGCTCTGAGAGGGTCTGCTGCCTTGATTATCTGTTCAAGTAAGATTGTCTGCTTATAAGGGACATGAAATGCATTTTTTTTCTTTCATGATTCAGATAGAGAATGCAATTTTTTTTTATTTTTTTTTATTTTGGGGTCATTTTTTATTCACGTGTAAGACATTAGTGTAGTTGTATTATATCCTAGGTGGAAAAAAAGAATCTAAAAATTCTACCCATACATTATTCAATAATCTTTTACCATGTACCATATTACAGTTTACACAGAACATGAATAGAATAAATATGTAAAATAACAGAAAAAAAAATATTATATATGTATATTAAATTAACAACATTGAATTAATTAAAAACACCAAACAAAATGTTTGCACCATTAATCATCCTGTATATAATTTAACAAAATATCTATTCTCACACTAACCCAGTTCTCCCAATTTGGGTCCAGATTACAAGTGGCGCGCTAACTGTTGCGTGTAAGCAATATCAGGTTTATCAAGGGTGTTTGCGCACATCGGAAGTAGCATGCATGTTACAAGTTGAAAATAAACTTGTTTGATCATGCACAATTGATTTTAACTCGCGTCTGGGTTATTGTGAGATCAGATTTCTGGTTAACTTCTACATTCGAATAATAAGTGTCGCAAAAAACATAAAAAACAAAAGTACAGTTACACTCATAATAACACTGTGTGATAAATATTATTTAAAAAAAAATTGCATAAAACGTTATAATTGCTCAAACATATGAGGTCTCAGGTGATAGAGGAGAAAAAAACGTCTGCAAACAGATTTAAAGGGACATTCCAGCCAAATTTGAAATCCACATGAATGCATTTCAATTTTGAATAGAATCATTTTTGTAATAGACATGTATTAGCAAAAATGCTTCTAATAAAAGCTATAGCTGTTTCAAACGTGTATTTAAGTATGCACCATGCACCATGCACCAATATTTTAAACACAGCACCTGCTCAGAGAGCCTAAGGTGATTGTACTATCTGGTAATAGCTCAATTTGTTAACTACTGACGTGATACAAGCCCCACTGGCAGTCTGAGCAGCTGCAGCTATCAAAACACTGGTGCACTGAGAATATCAAACTATGCAACACGTGCACATGCAGAGAAAATTGTTAAAGGGATGCTGAACCCAAATGTTTTCTTTTGTGATTCAGATATAGCATGCAATTTTTTTTTATACTTTTTATTTGTAAACCAAAACAATTTACATAAATCAAATATCATGCATTTACTGTCTTGTACAGAAAACAAAAATAAAGGCTGAGATACAAGGCCATTGAAGCACAATATATCAATATAAGCTTACTAAATGTAAACAAAATTAAGATCATTTTTACATAGCATACAAATATGAAGCTTTATTAATTATACTTCATCGTTCTTATATATTTATCCTTGAAAATATCTAGAACCAAAATATAGTTAATGCAGGTCAGAAATACTACAATTATTGTTCATCTAGATCAAACAAAAGAAATAGAAACAAAAAATACAGAGACTATGAAGCCATAAAATAGAACAGTGACCTTGCATTAGTTTAAATAATTCTGTGTCTAATCTTTTTAGCCTCAGTATTTAAAGATAAATTAATTACCATTCATAGTGTTGTTATATCTTATGTGATTATCTATGGAAAATGTCTTGGGGTTTTGTTTAGTTTTCCAATCCCACCCCATTTCTCCCCTCCCCACGTGTGTGAGAAAAAAAAACAAAAAAAAAAAAACAAAAAAAAAAAAACTCTTATTTACTCTTGTGGAA
Organism: Bombina bombina; assembly: GCF_027579735.1. NCBI lineage: Eukaryota > Metazoa > Chordata > Amphibia > Anura > Bombinatoridae > Bombina > Bombina bombina. Next base: position 878,895,670 of record NC_069501.1, on the reverse strand, counting down.
AAGTTCTTGTCTACCAGTTCCCTAGCAAGACTATTTCTGTGTTTTGAAAAGGAAAAATTATATGATTTATTTCTGTGGGAGAAAATATTTTTAAAAAGATTGCCCAGTTATCGAAAAATCTTTTAACATCTTGTTCATTGTCAATATTTGTGTCCCTTTGTTCTAATATGAACTGTTTTTTTTAAACAGTTTTTCACTTCAGAGAGAGAGGGGATTGACCGGGTCTTCAAATTTTTGCAAATTAGATATCTTGTGGCTAATATGGTAGAAATTACAACCTTTTCATTGTTTTGTTTACCAGGTTCTTCCCTTAAGCCAAATACTATCTGAAATAATGTTAGTGAAAAAGGGGGTTATTTTTAGTACATTTTTAACCAATATTCTATTTTAAGCCATAGGGTCCTGACTTTTGGGCAGTGCCATATCATATGCAAGAAGTTGGCTGCAAAATATGAGCATTTGGGACATTTACTAAAGCTTACGTTGGCGCACTTGTAGCCTTTCTGGGGGGTGAAATAAGCCCTATGAAGAAATTTAACATGGGCTTCTCTCCATGTAGCCGAAAGTGTATTTTGGGTGATCTTTTTAAATGAGAGTTGGAGAGTTTTTACTTCTATATTGCTCAGAGCAGTTAGTATATTCCAGTTTGCAGTCAATTGCATTAAAACAGATACACCTTTGTTTGTACCTAAGAAGTAGTAGCATGGTGTAATAGACATACGGCCATTTCTAGTTAGTATTAACCAGTCTTCAAGTTTACCTATATTCCAGTTCCAGCCTTTTTCTTTAACTAATTCAAGCGCAAGGTGCCTAAGTTGCAGATATGCAAAGAAATCTTTATTTGGCAAGCCTAATTCTGTATTTAATTCTTGAAATGATTTAATACAATGTCTTTCTTTATCTATTATTTGATGAACCTTAGTCAAACCAGTATAATGCCATCTCTTAAAGACACCAGACAAAATGCCTGCCTGAAAGTTAGGATTCCCTAATATCGTCAGATATGGAGAGGCTTTGCTATTTATTGAAAGAAGCTTTGTTATTTTTTGCCAGGCTTTAAGCGGGCTATAAATTGTTTTAAGTTGTTTTATTTCTGTCGGGATTTCTTTTAAGTCAAGATGGATCAGTGCGGATAACCAATATGGATAACAGACGTTGGATTCTAATTCGTTATTTAGAATATAGCTATTGCAAGAGATCCAGTCTGTGACTATACGTGCAAGAAAAGAAAGGTTATATAACCATAAATCAGGCAGGGCCAGTCCCCCGGATTCTCTTGGTACTGAGAGTTTCCTAAAAGATATTTTTGCTCTTTTCCCCTGCCATAAGAATTCTATAAGTGCGCTGTTAATTGATCGGATGTCTTTCCCTAGCAGTAATATAGATGTATTTTGGAGGATATAAAGTAGTTTCAGAAGAAGGGCCATTTTAAATAGGGCTATTTGGCCAGATAGTGATATTGGCAAATTATGCCAATTCTTAAGTTTTTCTTTAATTACTTTCAAGACTGGGGCAATATTAAGTTTGTAAAGATCCTCAGTGTTGAGCGGGATATGTATCCCTAATTATTTAAAAGAATCTGTAACCTGTCGTAGTGGTATATTTGTAACCGAGTTCTCAGTATTTCTGAGCCAGAATATTTCAGATTTCGTGTAATTAACTTTGTATCCCGAAAAGGAACCAAAATAATCCATTATACAAAAGAGTTTTGGGATATTTAGTTTAGTATTTGTCATATAGACGAGCAGATCATCTGCATAAAGCCCAATTTTAATTTCATGCTTATGAATTATAATACGATCGAGAGATTGTCTTATTTTTATTGCCAGAGGTTCAATAGCAATATTGAAGAGAAGCGGGGAGAGAGGGCAGCCTTGACGCGTCCCTCTACCTATGGGGATAGAGGGGGAAAGGTTATTCTTAATTACCAATCTTGTAGCAGACAAGGTGTAGAGATTCACTATGAAATCAGTAAATTTACCCTTAATACCAAAATGTTTAAGTGAAGAATATATATGCTCATGGATAATTGAATCAAATGCCTTTTCTGCATCGATAGAAATAATAGCAAGATCTTGTATGCCCTCTTCCCCGCTGCTCACATCCGACATCGCCTTATAATATTCTGTCACAACTAATACCTCCCTGATTTTTGCGGCAGAGTTTCTGTTATTTAGAAATCCTGATTGGTCTGGGTGGATAATTTTTGCAAGGGCCCCTTGTAATCTAGCCGCCAATACTGCTGTTAAAATTTTATAATCCACATTAAGGAGGGCTATGGGTCTGTATGATTCCTTGCAAACTGGGTCTTTATCACATTTAAGTATTAATGTTGTATAAGACTGCGAAAAGGAAAGGGGGGTGGGTTTGCCCTCAATAAAGAAGCTGTTAAAAAGAGTGCGAATATGCGGAGTGACTTCGCTAAGCAGTATTTTATAAAATTCACTGGGAAGGCCGTCAGGACCGGGTGCTTTATTTGGCGACAATTTGGATATTACTTTCTCAATCTCTTCCGCCGTAATGGGGGCATTGAGACTGTTGATAACTTCTGGAGCCAATGTGGGATATTCAATTTTGCTCCAAAACTCAGAGGATTTATTTGCCTCAATGGCTTTAGGCGTATATAGTTCTTTAAAATATTAATAAAATAGCGTCAGAATATCATCTGGTTTAGTAACATGTTCCCCTTTATGTAGCAATTTGTCTATGTTTAGTTTTTTTTTTTTTTCGTTTTTAATTAATTCAGCCAATATTCTGCCTGGCTTGTTACCGTACCTGTACATTCTGGTTTGAATTTTCAATTCTTTTTGTTTTTCTTGGGATAATACAAAGACATCTCTTTCATTTTTCGCTCGCAGATATTTTGCCCAGTTGACAGGAGTTCTTTCAGATAGATATTGATTATAAGAATTCAGCAAAAATTTATAAGATTCCTTTTCCCTTTGCCTGATTTTTTTTAATAGCATAGCGCCATATGCAATAATTTCCCCCCTCATTACAGCTTTCGCCGTTTCCCAGAATATTTCGGGACTATTAAGATGTTCTCTATTAAAGTGCACATACTCTTTATATTTGTTTAATAGCCATTTTTTAAACTGTAGGTCTGATGTTAAATAGTAGGGAAAAAAGAAGCGTGAAGAAGAAGAATGCGCGTGATCTGATAGGTGCGTGATCTGATAGTAATATCGGCATGATTGTCGCTTTAACCCTTGATATTGAAATACGCTCGTCAATCAGAAAAATGTCTATTCTAGACATGGTTTTATGTTCCTTCGAGAGGCAGGTGAAGCTATGAGAAGTTGGATTCTGGTTTCTCCATATATCATATATGGCTAAGTTGTGCATGATTTTTTTGTATAACTTGGTTTCTAAGTTGTCTCTTTTTTGCTTCGGATGTTTAGTGTCCTGTCTTAGCCTGTCTATTGGACATTGAGGTGCCATATTAAAATCGCCACCAATGATTAGAGAGCCTTCTGTGTAAGATAGGAGTTTCGACTGAAGAGTAATCCAGTATTCTGGATCAAATACATTTGGGCCGTATGTATTGCAAAGTGTATACAACTTCTTGGCAATCTTTATTTTTAAAAGGACATATCTCCCCCCTGGGTCGGCCACAAAATGAACAACTTCTGACTTGTTTTTTTTTTACCTATTAGTATTGCTACCCCCCCCCCCCCCTCTTTCTCTTAACAGCAGCAGCAAAATATACTTCTTTGACCCAAGAAGTTTTTAATTTTAAGGTTTCCTCTGCTGACAGGTGTGTTTCTTGTATGAAACCAATATCAGTTTGAAGTTTGCGTAATTGTGTGAGGATCGCCTTGCGTTTAATAGTTGTAGAGATCCCCCCTACATTCCATGATATTATTTTACATTTATCTATTTTTCCCATTTAGGAGAGAGATATAAGTAAAAAGAGAGGGGGGGGGCAGCAACAACGGGGAGAAAAAAAAAAAAAAAAGAAGGAAATAAAAAGAAGAGTTTTTCTATTAAATTTACCACACACGTGAGGGGAAGAAATCCCTTGACCCTTGTCTGTCCATAGACAGGGGTCTTCCCTAAGAAGAGCCTGCATTTCAATTCCTTTTTTGTTAACTTTTAAAGTTTGTTACATTCCTATGCTTTTAATGTTAATTTAAGGAGGCAAGTGTTTTGTAGAAATTTTCAGCCGAGCTGGTTTCTTCGAACCAGTGTGTTTCTTCCTGTGCTATAACCTTGAGTTTGTGGGGATATATTATCATTGCTCGATAACCTTTTTGAATAAATTTGGAACAAATGGGAGCTAGCTCCCGTCTCTTTGCTGCTGTATCGGTGGAAAAATCTTGGAACATTAAAATTGTAGCACCTTTAAATGTAATCGGCTGCTGTCTGCGGTAGTGCTGAAGTAGAGTAATTTTGTCCTGATAATTTAGAAGTTTCGCTATGATCGGCCTAGGTCTGTTTCTACTTTTACTGTCTGTATATGGGGGACCTAACCTGTGTGCTCTCTCAACCATTATGGGTTGGTGAGTAGATGGTATTTTAAGAATTTTAGGTAATAGTTCTGAGATAAAGGATATAAGGTTCTCATTTTGTTGTTCCTCTGGAAGACCAATAATTCTTATGTTGTTCCTTCTGGAACGATTCTCTAAATCTTCTAGTTTGTTTTGAATTTTTTGTATATTAATATCTGCTGATTCCAGTTTAGAGCTGTGTAAACTTGTTAGGTCTTCTAGATCAGATACCCTTTGTTCTACTTCTTGTAGTCTGGCAGAAAACTGCCTGACTTCCTGTGTTAATAAAAGGATATCTTGTTTTAGTTAGGTTTTAAGAGCATCAAATTTAGGAGTAAGGGCATCTGAGATGCTGGTAACCAAGTTTTGAATATTGGTTACTTCTTGTATCCCTGTTGTATTAGCCATTGTTGGTTGTATATCGGTAACATTTTCTTGTGTGGTCTTCGTTTTCCTATCCCTCTGTCTGGCTGCCATGGCTGGAGAGGGGGTCTTGTGAGGGGCGTGAAGAAATTTATCCATGTGCCATGGAAAAACTTGGAAAGGTAAAAATGTATATTGTGGCGAAAAAAAAAATGTAAGTGAAGTGCTCTGTGAACCCAAAGAAACCAGAGAAGTGCGAGATTAAGGAGGTATTTAAGCCTAAGAACGGGGAAGTGAGGGGCGAAGTGAGGGGTGGGGGACAGGTGGGGAAGAAAAAAAAAAAAAAAGGGGGGGGGATGAAGTGTCTATATAGGAGTGAATAAATTAATTGTGTGAGAAGTCCAGCCGTGGGAGAGAGGAAGAGGGAATATTTAAAACGATTCGATGGACTTTGTCACAGAGGAAGAGACCTAGTTTTTAAAGCAGTAGATATTTAGGTCTACCGAGTGCAGTATATATATATATATATATATATATATATATATATATATATATATATATATATATATATATATATATATATAGGAAGAGGGAATATTTAAAACGATTCGATGGACTTTGTCACAGAGGAAGAGACCTAGTTTTTAAAGCAGTAGATATTTAGGTCTACCGAGTGCAGTATATATATATATATATATATATATATATATATATATATAGTACAAACTATATAAGCTACATTGTCACCCGTTTAAGCTGGAATAAGAGAATATTTTATTTCTCTCCCGAGGTTCTAAGGAGGAAAAAATCTATCTTTCAGAAGGCTTTGAGAAGTATTACTTCTTTTAATTCTGTTTAGATATGAGTTATTAAGATAGTATGCAGATAAATATAGATAAGAGCTTGTGTCCTATCAATTTATCTATGAATAGGAGCTTTCTATATTGGTCTGTACCTATGTTGTTTTTTAAATAAAACTTATAGCTTTATGTAGCTATTTAGTTAGAAAAGAGAAGGAAGCAAAATTACGGATATCATTCTTGGAGAAACTAAACAGATAACAATTCTGAATCTATCGTTACACCATTCACAGCGAATATAGTTTTCGTACAAAAATAGGTAGCATCCAGGTTTTAGAAATTTCAGGGAAGAGACAAGCAAAACAGTTATATTCTCTCTTTTTTTCCCCTTTACTGCTCCTCTAATAATTTACATATTATTTAAGTTTTTACTCAGTCAAGAAGATTTTATAGGATACTATATTAAATATCAATTTGGATATACACATAGGTTCAGTGTATTACCAGTAAATTTAGTACATAAGTTAAGTCTTGTAGAGACTGTATCAATCTATAAGGTCTCATAATATGTCTCTTTGTAAGTGTGACAGTAGAAACAATGCTTTTTTCTTATCTAAAGCTAGAGACCTGGTTTAGTTAGGAAGACAAGTATAGGACAGTTAACAGACCAGACAGAGGCTATGGCAAATCTATTTTAGAGTACAAACAATAGCTCCATTAGAATAGCCCAATAATAATGGGAGTCCTAGAAAAGGGTAGTGTTAGAGTGCTAGGATAACTTAACAGGCTTGGTTAGCTTTAAGCCTTATACAGGTTAGTGATCATATAATCAGCAATATCCATATCAAAAAGAACACAAAAAAAGAAAGAACAGGTTATACTACAATTTAGTACACATCTTCCATATTAGCAAGTAGGGAAGCAATGAATCATATGTCATCAGAGAGTATGGCTTTAGGGAGGAAAGATATAAGGTTAGCTGATATTGTTCTTTATCCAGGTGTAAAGTTTTTTTGTTTGTTTTTTTCCCTTTTTAGCAGTTCAGGAGTAGATTTCCTTTATCTGTGTATATTATGCAGGTATATACTCTGGTGAAAAAGATTTTTCTTTTTTCTTTTTTTTTTCTTTATTTTTTCCCCCCTCCTCCTTCTTTCACCTTCACAGGGTGCAAGAGTCCTGATAATGTGATTTTAGGACTAGTGAGAGCCTGTGTTCCCACCTCAGTAAATACACTCTATTAAGCTATCAAAAATAGTTGAAGACAGGGTCTCCTCTGCTTTCCTCCTGCACCCCTCTCTTCTTTCTTTTCCACTCCCCTTCAGTTACAGATGTATTGAGAACTTAGTTCTTATTTTGTAAACGTCAGATTTTTTTCTGTTTAAACTGGAAAGTCTGTAAGAGGTGTGTATTTTAATACCGGCTCCTGCCAGGGCCTGGGGGACCCTTCTCAGGTTGTAAATTTGTGTTATGCAGGCCTTGCTTTCAACCCCCGGTAAAAAAAAAAAAAAAAAATAGTAGGCTTGTAACTTACCCCCTATGGTGTCACTCGCTTGGATAACAGGCTGTTGCTTAGGAGACTAGGATAGAAAGTCACAATCTAGCCCCAGCGTAGGTAGTCCAAACCTCCCACTGTTTACTTGGACAAGTTTTACTTCTGCCTTCGACCAAGGCTATCCTCCCCTCTTCCCGCGGAGCCCCAGTGGGAGGGAGGTAGGGTGGAAGCAATAGGGGCTCAAGGGATCGCCTCTGCAGTCGGTCCTCCGATATACTCCTCAGATGCGGCTCAGGCTCACCACCTCCCACGCAGCACCGGTGGGGGAGGGAGGTCAGCCGCCGCAGACCAGATGATGTCCCGGAGGGCGCAAAAAGCCACAGGAGAAAACCAAAGTCGGGCCTCCAGACTCCCGCCGAGCACAGCACAGACTCACTACCTCCCACGCAGCACCGGTGGGGGAGGAGGAGATCGCTGCTGTGGCTCCAACTGCGGCCCCAAACGATTCGGGGGGAGCACAGGTAATTCCTGTTGTGACTGTAGTGGGGTAAGGTCGAAAGGCGAGGCAGTGACACGGAGGGGTAAGAGAGCCAAAAGAATAGGACAGGTGCCTCCTTAGTCTGTATTGGTGGGAGAGAAAGTAGCCTTAATGTAGTAAGAGGGGGTTCCCAGTCCTTCTTTGTTTCCTCTTCCTACAGTCTCCGTGAGAGAGGGGGGTCAGCTTTCATAGGAAGGAAGGGAAAAAAGGAAGAAAAGTAAGCTGTTTGTATCTCTTGATTTAGTTAACAGCCATATCAGGGTAGGTATGCTGTTTAGGTGTTTTACTGCGGCCACGGTGGGATGGAGTTCCACCGTTAAGGGTTCCAGAGAAGTTGTCTCTTACTTGTCCAGAAAGCACCCTCACAGGAGGGGAAGGCGCAAAATTCCACCGCCAAGAGCTGTGGGACTGGAGGGCAGAGCTCAGCTACACCTGCTTGCTCCTCCTCCACCGGAACCATAGCATGACAGAGAATACAATTTTAAACAACTTTCTAATTTAATTCTATTATCTAATCTGTTTTATTCTCTTGGTATCAATTGTTGAAGGAGCAGCAATGCACTACTGTTTTCTAACTGAACACACGGGTGAGCCAATGACGATCAGTTTATAGACGCAGCCACCAATCAACAGCTAGAACCTAGGTTCTCTGCTGCACATGAACTTCCCAAGATAAACATTTCAGCAAAGGACAACAAGAGAAAGAAACAAATTAAATAATAGAAGTAAATTGGAAAGTTGTTTGAAATTGTATTCTATATCTGAATCATGAAAGAAAAATGTTGGGTTTCATGTCCCTTTAAGTAAGCAGCTAGCTAAACAAGGTAGTTAGGCAAACAAGGATTTGGAGTAACCAAGGGGAAATATAATTATTTTATATTTTTTAATTTAAACCTTTTAGTAAGTATATGTGAGAATCTCATTCAGTGTACAGCTTGCCACATATTTGTATCACTAGAGCAGCCACTTCAGGGATTATATGTCTGTGGCAAATGTGAGCATATTGTCTCTTTAGAACTTAGAAGATCTTATTGGAGTTCTGGAGAAATAAATTGCAACACTGCATGGAATTCAGACACTTGCAAGGGTAATGGATAGGACTGAGCTGGTTGTTAAAGGGATAGTAAACACTAATTTTTTTTTTTTTTTTTAAACATAAATAATCCCAACGTATATATATATACTTTTCACCTCTTTAATTAATATGTATCTAAGCTTCTGCAGACTGCCTCCTTAACTCAGCAATTAGTGCTGACTCTTAAATAACTTCACGTGCATGAGCACAGGGTTAACTATATGAAACATATGAACTAATGCTCTCTAGCTGTGAAAAACTATCAAATGCATTCATATTAGAGGCAGCCTTCAGGGGCTTAGACATTAGCATATGAGCCTTATTAGGTTTAGCATTGAACTAAGAATACCCTTTTGGGAGGGATCAGGGGGTGTGATGTGTCAGGTGGGAGGCCGATCTCTACACTAAAGCTAAAATTAACCCTGCAAACTCCCTACAAGCTACCTAATTAACCCTGTCACTGCTAGCCATAATACACGTGTGATGCACAGCGGCATTTAGCGGCCTTCTAACTACCAAAAAGCAACGCCAAAGCCATATATGTCTGCTATTTTTGAACAAAGGAGATCCCAGAGAAGCATTTACAACCATTTATGCCATAATTGCACAAGCTGTTTGTAAATAATTTCAGTGAGAAACCTAAAGTTTGTGAAAAAGTGAACAATTTTTTTTATTTGATCGCATTTGGTGGTGAAATGGTGGCATAAAATGTACCAAAATGGGCCTAGATCAATACTTTGGGTTGTCTACTACACTACACTAAAGTTAAAATTAACCCTACAAGCTTCCTACAAGCTCCCTAATTAACCCCTTCACTGCTGGACATAATACACGTGTGGTGCACAGCAGCATTTAGCGGCCTTCTAATTACCAAAAAGCAACGCCAAACCCATATATGTCTGCTATTTCTAAACAAAGGGTATCCAAGAGAAGCATTTAAAACCATTTGTGCCATAATTGCACGAGCTGTTTATAAATAATTCCTAAAATTGTGAAAAATTTAAAGTTTTTTTAAATTTGATCGCATTTGGCGGTGAAATGGTGGCATAAAATATACCAAGATGGGCCTAGATCAATACTTGGAGATGTCTACTACACTAAAGCTAAAATTAACCATACAAGCTCCCTAAAAGCTCCCTAATTAACCCCTTCACTGCTGGGCATAATACACATGTTATGCGCAGCAGCATTTAGCGGCCTTCTAATTACCAAAAAGCAATGCCAAAGGCATATATGTCTGCTATTTTTGAACAAAGGGTATCCCAGAGAAGCATTTACAACCATTTATGCTATAATTGCACAAGCTGTTTATAAATAATTTCAGTGAGAAAACTAAAGTTTGTGAAAAAAATTGTGAAAAAGTGAACATTTTTTTTTTATTTGATTGCATTTGGCAGTGAAATGGTGGCATGAATTGGAAGAAATCACTTAGCGCCTACTACTAAATAAAAGAACCCTTAGCTCTGATGGATGACCCCTAGTGGTCAGAAACGTTCAAGGAAAATCAGAAAATATCAAAGCGCCAGCTGACCGTCAGGGTTCAAAATGTGAAACCAATTCCTTCACAATTAAGTTAAAACAAAGTATTTTATTCAAAATACTATTAAAATATTAAAACATTAAAACATAGCTTCTGGGCAACTTTTAAAGAATCTTAATACAGTTTAAAACAATTGGTGTTTCTTAGGTAGATGTTAAACAAATTCGGTATACCTATAGTGGATTATCTTACATGGATCCACATATTACATTTAACAATAAAAGAAGCCTTCGAAATGAACAAAATAAATGGTCCTATAACAGTGTTACCTGCTATAGTTATGGGTAACTTAAGTGTGGTAGCTTAGAAACATTCAGAAATAAAATAAACGATCCTATAACAGTGCTACCTACTATAGTTATCAAACCGGTTTTTAGAGGCACTCAGATTATACAATAAAGCATACGATTCTGTGACAGTGTTACCTGCTAGAATTTTTACACAGTTTAAAACAGACCGGTTATTGGTATCTCTAATACGGTTATGTTCAAAGTTGCTTTTTCACAAGGATATAACCAGAGCAGTTATGTCCCTCTGGAGCTATATTGTTAAACAAGTTGAAAGTGGGTTGTGGCCCCAACCCGTACTGGTTCCTTTTGTGCTTTGAGCTGAAAGAATAGAACCGATCCACTGTACCTCACAAGGATCAGTGACCATTCTCCGCTAGCGGAATGAGAAGACGATTGTGCTAAATACACGCTAATTGTGTGAAAGGTTAGTTTGTGAAAAAATCAAATAAAAAATTCAAAATAGAAAATTCGATTGGTGCTACTTATGAGGTCCCAAATGCAAAAAATGCAAAAAATGCAAATAATTCAAAAATTGGTGATAATAATAAACACTGTAGAACGATATTTCAAAACAAAAGTTCAAAATTATGTCTCCCAAATAGTTAAGTGTACTTCAGTGAAATGTGCAAATCAATAAAGCCAATTCCTCAAATATCACTAGTGACCAGCATGATTACAGCCGAAAAAATAATAGCAACAAACAAAATTGGAATGCTACTCACCAGTCGACACGTTTCGGTCAAACATAGACCTTTTTCAAGACTGGTTTCATGTAAATTTCAGGGTCTTTAAATACCCCCTACTCAGATTGCCCATATCATGATCTCGGAATGGATTTCTTAGTAGTTCCGGTTCATTGGGCTTATAGTACTTATCACATTTATACATTCATATCTACTTGATAATATGTCTGATTTTACCATATAGTGTCTTATATATTAATACTATGTAAACTTAATGGTTCCTTTACTTTTAATGTGTTAACTCCGATATTCTCCTAATCTCATTGTTTCATGCGTTATCCCTTTCTGATTGGTTCAAACAATGGAGGTGTGCACGGTGTGTTGAACCTTATTGGCTCATAATTTAATATGTGTGAAGGAAGATGTTTAAAGTTACAGCCCACTTTCTTTGCTATTATTGGCTGTTTTACTAAAGTGATGTGTTACTCCTATTGGGTCCATCTTGGGTAAAATGCTATATGCTTGTACCTCCCAATCGGATTCATACTATAGAGGAGAGAGACATATAATTTACGGCTATCCGATTAGCCTGATGTTTTGTGTTACTTCAATTGGTCACGTCTCGGATACATTGCTACAGTTATTATGTAGTGTTTTAATGCTATATTCTTATCTTCCAATCTACTGTATGCTATAAAAAGGAGAACATATAATTTATGGCTGTCTGATTAGCCTGATGAACTGTGTTAATCCTATTGATAGCATCTAAAATCCAGTGCTGTATGTTATTCCCTTCCTACAGATTGTATGTAATAAAGGAGAGTGTGTTAATCCTATTTGTCGCGTCTTAGGTATAATGCTGTTTATTATTACCTTCCTGCCGAGTGTATACAATAAAAGAGAAGGACATGTAAATTACGGCTATCTGATTGGCTTGTACATAATTCGGATTTTGGCTATACATTGGACTGTGGGTTACCTTAATTAGTGATCGCAACCTTTTTTGATTCTTTGCCATTATAAGCATCTACTACCGTTGTGGAAATCCAATTCCCATTAGGAGCCCATTGCCATTGTTAGTACTTAAAAAGTTTTTTTGTTAGTACTTAAAAAGTTTTTTTGTTAGTACTTAAAAAGTTTTTTTGGGTAAATTTTTATCAGATTTCTATTATTATATTGTATTATCTAAAATCAATTTTAAAATTAAGAGCTGAAGTGCTTACTTTATTTTCTGATTTTCCTGGATAGATCTCTATTACTTAATAATTATTGATTCGTTTTGCTCTGGGGATTCGATTTGCTCCTATATTTAGAGTGGAGGAAGAGAATGTTAATTCTTTATATATATCTCTCATGGAGTCATCTTGTTTTATATGACATAAGTTATTTCTTCATATATGAACTAATATTTGTTCCATTCTTATGGATGAGGCAGTGATTCATACTGTATACAGCCTCGTAGTTCCCTTTAAATCTAATAATTATTCTATTTTTGTGTATTTAAGTGAGACAGTGGTTTGTAACATATAGGACTTCCTCATCCACTTATATGGACCATAACGTGGATTTCAAAATTGTATTATTATTTGATTGGGACTTCCATTCTTAAAATCATTTTTTGGGGATATTTTGGGGATATTTTCTGGTCTACAGATTTCTTTCCATATGCTTGTTATACTAAGTATATTATTCTTGCTCCAGATTCCTTCATAAATTGTCAGTTCTAAATTACTTTATGTCTCTGGGGCCTTGGTGAGAATGTTTTCTAATTCATTTGAGGGACTGAATAATATAGTTGAGGTGATCATGATATAGTAGAGATATTTCCAGGAGGTCCTCTATTCTTTCAAGGAGGTCCTCTAATATTACTGAAATTCAGTTGGTTTAGTCAGATACATGATATAAAGGGTTTATAAGTTATAAGTTATTTATACTTTATAATCATGATCTCAAGGTTAGGGAGGTTTACATGGAGAGAGATAGGAGATGGAATCAATGGTCTCAATCCTCTATATTTTCTAATTCTGTTTTCATAGAATTGTAGTTTATCTTAGTCCTTTGCGAGAAACCGTTCATTAAATGAAAAGGAGATTACTGCTGTCCCAATTTTGGTTACCATAAAAGATCATACAAAGACAATACTGGGGTCCTTCCTTGATAAATTTCCCCCAGCTTCTTATTGGGGATTCTTCAGATTTTAGGATATTGTGTCTTATTAGTAAAATAGGCGTACCTTTATTAATCTAATAGATGGAATTAGGCTAATTTGCCATTCTCCTATCAGGGAAGGGGCTATCGTCCATTATATAGATATCTTCAGAGAGAGGTGTTGTATACTTTCAGTCGGGAAGGGGTTACCTTCAGGTCCTTTTCTTGTCTCACTGAGTATGTGGGTGTCTTTAGAGAGGGGGTTGCCGTCAGGTCCTTTTCTTGTTTCACTGAGTATGTGGGTGTCTTTAGAGAGGGAGGTGTCATTCATTTTCAGTTTATTCGAGAGATGTATGTCATCCATCTTCAGTTGTTATTTAGGAGGTGGGACAAGTCTTCCTTATTATTCAGCCCCCTCGGATATAGGCAATCGAGGGAGAAGATCCATTTGGATTCTTCAATCAATAGCTGCTTTTCATGGTTGCCACCTTTCCAATTTCTTGGCACTTTCCATATCCCTATATATCTTAATGATTTAATATCTCCACGATGTTTCTCGGAGAAATGTCTATATAGGGCCGTCTCTTTGTTGAGCTTCTCAATGCATAGAAGGTGTTCCCGTATTCTGTCCCTCAGAGGCCTAGACGTCTGTCCCACGTACTGAAGGCCACATGGGCATTGTAGTATGTACACTACGTTCTTGTCCTGACATTGAATCAGATCTTTTATCTTAAATTTTTCAGAGCTATTATGGGATTGGAATTCGGCAGTTTTTATACCGCTTTTACATGCCTTACATGTGTGACAAGGGAAAAAAACCCTCACTGTTTTTCCAAATGTGTCTTTTACTTCAGATGGTTTTTTCTTTTGTATGCTTGGAGCGAGTTTACTTTTTAGGTTCTTAGTTCTTCTATACACAAATTTTGGTCTTCGTGGTAACTTTTCTCCAAGGATCTCGTCATCCATAAGTATGTTCCAATGCTTGCGAAAGATTTCTTCAATAATTTTACTGTTTTCGCTGTATTCAGTAATTAATGGCACATTTAGGATTTGGTTGTCACCTATTTTGTCGACCTTGTTTTTGTACTTAATCAACTCCTTCCTCTCAATATCTCTGATTTCTTCTATCTTTTGATCCAGTAGTTCCTCCTGGAAATATCTCTACTATATCATGATCACCTCAACTATATTAAGCAGATCCATTAGATTTATTCAGTCCCTCAAATGAATTAGAAAACATTCTCACCAAGGCCCCAGAGACATACAGGGAGTGCAGAATAATTAGGCAAATGAGTATTTTGACCACATCATCCTCTTTATGCATGTTGTCTTACTCCAAGCTGTATAGGCTCGAAAGCCTACTGCCAATTAAGCATATTAGGTGATGTGCATCTCTGTAATGAGAAGGGGTGTGGTCTAATGACATCAACACCCTATATCAGGTGTGCATAATTATTAGGCAACTTCCTTTCCTTTGGCAAAATGGGTCAAAAGAAGGACTTGACAGGCTCAGAAAAGTCAAAAATAGTGAGATATCTTGCAGAGGGATGCAGCACTCTTAAAATTGCAAAGCTTCTGAAGCTTGATCATCGAACAATCAAGCGTTTCATTCAAAATAGTCAACAGGGTCGCAAGAAGCGTGTGGAAAAACCAAGGCGCAAAATAACTGCCCATGAACTGAGAAAAGTCAAACGTGCAGCTGCCAAGATGCCACTTGCCACCAGTTTGGCCATATTTCAGAGCTGCAACATCACTGGAGTGACCAAAAGCACAAGGTGTGCAATACTCAGAGACATGGCCAAGGTAAGAAAGGCTGAAAGACGACCACCACTGAACAAGACACACAAGCTGAAACGTCAAGACTGTGCCAAGAAATATCTAAAGACTGATTTTTCTAAGGTTTTATGGACTGATGAAATGAGAGTGAGTCTTGATGGGCCAGATGGATGGGCCCGTGGCTGGATTGGTAAAGGGCAGAGAGCTCCAGTCTGACTCAGACGTCAGCAAGGTGGAGGTGGAGTACTGGTTTGGGCTGGTATCATCAAAGATGAGCTTGTGGGGCCTTTTCTGGTTGAGGATGGAGTCAAGCTCAACTCCCAGTCCTACTGCCAGTTTCTGGAAGACACCTTCTTCAAGCAGTGGTACAGGAAGAAGTCTGCATCCTTCAAGAAAAACATGATTTTCATGCAGGACAATGCTCCATCACACGCGTCCAAGTACTCCACAGCGTGGCTGGCAAGAAAGGGTATAAAAGAAGAAAATCTAATGACATGGCCTCCTTGTTCACCTGATCTGAACCCCATTGAGAACCTGTGGTCCATCATCAAATGTGAGATTTACAAGGAGGGAAAACAGTACACCTCTCTGAACAGTGTCTGGGAGGCTGTGGTTGCTGCTGCACGCAATGTTGATGGCGAACAGATCAAAACACTGACAGAATCCATGGATGGCAGGCTTTTGAGTGTCCTTGCAAAGAAAGGTGGCTATATTGGTCACTGATTTGTTTTTGTTTTGTTTTTGAATGTCAGAAATGTATATTTGTGAATGTTGAGATGTTATATTGGTTTCACTGGTAAAAATAAATAATTGAAATGGGTATATATTTGTTTTTTGTTAAGTTGCCTAATAATTATGCACAGTAATAGTCACCTGCACACACAGATATCCCCCTAAAATAGTTATAACTAAAAAAAAAACTAAAAACTACTTCCAAAACTATTCAGCTTTGATATTAATGAGTTTTTTGGGTTCATTGAGAACATGGTTGTTGTTCAATAATAAAATTAATCCTCAAAAATACAACTTGCCTAATAATTCTGCACTCCCTGTAAAGTAATCTAGAACTGACAATTTATGAAGGAATCTGGAGCAAGAATAATATACTTAGTATAACAAGCATATGGAAAGAAATCTGTAGACCAGAAAATATCCCCAAAATAGGGATTCAAAGAAACAAATGATTTTAAGAATGGAAGTCCCAATCAAATAATAATACAATTTTGAAATCCACGTTATGGTCCATATAAGTGGAAGAGGAAGTCCTATATGTTACAAACCACTGTCTCACTTATATATACAAAAATAGAATAATTATTAGATTTAAAGGGAACTACGAGGCTGTATACAGTATGAATCACTGCCTCATCCATAAGAATGGAACAAATATTAGTTCATATATGAAGAAATAACTTATGTCATATAAAACAAGATGACTCCATGAGAGATATTTATAAAGAATTAACATTCTCTTCCTCCACTCTAAATATAGGAGCAAATCGAATCCCCAGAGCAAAACGAATCAATAATTATTAAGTAATAGAGATCTATCCAGGAAAATCAGAAAATAAAGTAAGCACTTCAGCTCTTAATTTTAAAATTGATTGTAGATAATACAATATAATAATAGAAATCTGATAAAATTTACCCAAAAAAACTTTTTAAGTACTAACAAAAAAACGTTTTTTAAGTACTAACAATGGCAATGGGCTCCTAATGGGAATTGGATTTCCACAACGGTAGTAGATGTTTATAATGGCAAAGAATCAAAAAAGGTTGCGATCACTAATCAAGGTAACCCACAGTCCAATGTATAGTCGAAATCCGAATTATGTACAAGCCAATCAGATAGCCGTAAATTACATGTCCCTCTCTTTTATTGTATACACTCAGCAGGAAGGTAATAATAAACAGCATTATACCTAAGACGTGACTAATAGGATTAACACACTCTCCTTTATTACATACAATCTGTAGGAAGGGAATAACATACAGCACTGGATTTTAGATGCTATCAATAGGATTAACACAGTTCATCAGGCTAATCGGACAGCCATAAATTATATGTTCTCTTTTTTATAGCATACAGTAGATTGGAAGATAAGAATATAGCATTAAAACACTACATAATAACTGTAGCAATGTATCCGAGACATGACCAATTGAAGTAACACAAAACATCAGGCTATCGGATAGCCGTAAATTATATGTCTCTCTCCTCTATAGTATGAATCCGATTGGGAGGTACAAGCATATAGCATTTTACCCAAGATGGACCCAATAGGAGTAACACATCACTTTAGTAAAACAGCCAATAATAGCAAAGAAAGTGGGCTGTAACTTTAAACATCTTCCTTCACACATATTAAATTATGAGCCAATAAGGTTCGACACACCGTGCACACCTCCATTGTTTGAACCAATCAGAAAGGGATAACGCGTGAACCAATGAGATTAGGAGAATGTCAGAGTTAACACATTAAAAGTAAAGGAACCATTCAAGTTTACATAGTATTAATATATAAGACACTATATGGTAAAATCAGACATATTATCAAGTAGATATGAATGTATAAATGTGATAAGTACTATAAGCCCAATGAACCGGAACTACTAAGAAATCCATTTCGAGATCATGATACGGGCAATCTGAGTAGGGGGTATTTAAAGACCCTGAAATTTACATGAAACCAGTCTTGAAAAAGGTCTATGTTTGACCGAAACGCGTCGACTGGTGAGTAGCATTCCAATTTATATATCTATTTGAAAAACCATCTGCACTATTATTATTTCTTTTGGCAGAAGGAATATTGACCTGGGTAACGCTGGAGCTGCAAATCGTCTACTGACGCTGAAGCCCAATCCCCGCTACAGGCAATAATACCTCACATAGACTGTTAAACCACAGAAAGAGGAATTATCTTAACCTGGAACACTTTAACATTGACTATTGACGAAATTATCTTATTTTCATTCTTTGTTTGTTGTTATTTTTTTTTCGGCTGTAATCATGCTGGTCACTAGTGATATTTGAGGAATTGGCTTTATTGATTTGCACATTTCACTGAAGTACACTTAACTATTTGGGAGACATCCGTGTTTATAAGTTTTGATTTTTATACACCTTTTTTCCATTGCCTAATTTTGAACTTTTGGTTTGAAATATCGTTCTACAGTGTTTATTATTATCACCAATTTTTGAATTATTTGCATTTTTGCATTTTTTGCATTTGGGACCTCATAAGTAGCACCAATCGAATTTTCTATTTTGAATTTTTTATTTGATTTTTTCACGAACTAACCTTTCACACAATTAGCGTGTATTTAGCACACATCCTCTTCTCATTCCGCTAGCGGAGAACGGTCACTGATCCTTGTGAGGTACAGTGGATCGGTTCTATTCTTTCAGCTCAAAGCACAAAAGGAACCAGTACGGGTTGGGGCCACAACCCACTTTCAACTTGTTTAACAATATAGCTCCAGAGGGACATAACTGCTCTGGTTATATCCTTGTGAAAAAGCAACTTTGAACATAACCGTATTAGAGATACCAATAACCGGTCTGTTTTAAAATGTGTAAAAATTCTAGCAGGTAACACTGTCACAGAATCGTATGCTTTATTGTATAATCTGAGTGCCTCTAAAAACCGGTTTGATAACTATAGTAGGTAGCACTGTTATAGGATCGTTTATTTTATTTCTGAATGTTTCTAAGCTACCACACTTAAGTTACCCATAACTATAGCAGGTAACACTGTTATAGGACCATTTATTTTGTTCATTTCGAAGGCTTCTTTTATTGTTAAATGTAATATGTGGATCCATGTAAGATAATCCACTATAGGTATACCGAATTTGTTTAACATCTACCTAAGAAACACCAATTGTTTAAACTGTTTTAAGATTGTTTAAAAGTTGCCCAGAAGCTATGTTTTAATGTTTTAATATTTTAATATTATTTTGAATAAAATACTTTGTTTTAACTTAATTGTGAAGGAATTGGTTTCACTTTTGAACCCTGACGGTCAGCTGGCGCTTTGATATTTTCTGATTTTCCTTGAATGGTGGCATGAATACTTTGGGATGTCTTCTAAAAAATATATATATACATGTCAAGGGATATTCAGGGATTCCTGACAGATATCAGTGTTCCAATGTAACTAGCGCTAATTTTGAAAAAAAGTGGTTTCGGAAATAGCAAAGTGCTACTTGTACTTATTGCCCTATAACTTGCAAAAAAGCAAAGCAAATGTAAACATTGGGTATTTCTAAACTCAGGACAACATTTAGAAACTATTTAGCATGGGTGTTTTTTGGTGGTTTTAGATGTGTAACAGATTTTGGGGGTCAAAGTTAGAAAAAGTGAGTTTTTTCCATTGTTTCCTCATATTTTATAATTTTTTTATAGTAAATTATAAGATATGATGAAAATAATTGTATCTTTAGAAATTCCATTTAATGGCGAGAAAAACTGTATATAATATGTGTGGGTACAGTAAATGAATAAGAGGAAAATTACAGTGACCAGTCCTTCAGTCGTGGAAGATGAGCATACTATAGTGGACAGTCCTTCAGTCATGGAAGAGGGGCATACAAGTCAGGGCCTGAGGTAGATGATGGTGGTAGGAGACTCTAATATTAGGAAGGTTGATAGGGTAATTTTTTTTTATTTTTAATAAACTTTTATTGAGGTTGTGCGAGAACAATACAGCTTATATGAAATATATCATTGAATCAAACATAAATGGTACATTCAAGTTAACAGCTTCTCTGTAAACAACAAGTTAAAATTCCCAATATGAATAATCTGATAGAGAAGATTGGAACCCCTTTTTTATTTTTAACATGAGCTAAGATTAGCAAGTTAAATAATCACGTTTGGACCTGCAAGCTTAAAGTAGTTAAGCATTAGGTATTTTAAATAATAGCAAAAGTTAGAATATCGATTTACTATGTAAAGGATATGCTAAGATATATAGGTATATTGCACTGGATACCCAAGCAATCCTGCAACGGTAGATATAAAAAACAAGGATAACATCATAATGGGCTGCAAGGGTTACTGGTAAGAACAGTAATGAGGTTGCGGCATAAAAGAGATAAGCTGCATAAATAGCCCTCCTAAGTTAGGAGGTTCATTATGGGGGGGGGGGGGGAGGTGGTAGGTTGACTATAATAAGTTAAATATACAGAGCTATATGTGTGGGGCTAGGGAATATGAACCAGCCCAAATCTGTATAATAGCTTGGTATAGGATAGCAAAAAGGGGAGGCTAAAATATATACCCCAAGAGTGTTGCAACATGGATTAACTGGGCAGAGCTACTCAGCTTTCATGTAACATACACAACAATGCAATGGCGATATAGAAAGTACCAATAAGGCAGTTCCTATGAATGAGCTTGTAGGGGAGAAGAAAGTCCTAGCGTTTCACTATCTAAGAAATTTTTGTTGGACCCTTATGTAAAAAAGAGGGTTATTGGGCTGTTAGCAATACACTGCTAGATTTTCTATTCCAAGGGAGTGTGTAGCGTAAACAAGATAAACATGGTTGTAGGTAGCAATAACCTAATCAAACGTGCACAAAAATATTCTATGTATAAAGAGTAATTAAACTAATACTCCCCTCTAGTGGTAAAAAGTAGTAGTAACATCTTCCACAAATAGATATCATTTTAAACCTAAATTCCATAATGTAGTGTACATAGGAATAAATTGTCATAGCAAGAGGCGCCCAGAACCAACGAGCAATTCTGAAAAGTAGAAACAAAACGTGATGGGTTTAACAATATAACATCACATGAACCTTCTGAACATAAAGGACTGTACACCACACAAAGCCATAATCATATCACTTGGCAATTTAGTATAGAAATATAGGCAGTCTCTTAATTATAAAACAGGCATGCTGTGTAAGAAGTGAGTAAATGAGTACAGTCCCATGGCAGTTTAACGCATGTTCACCTTCAAAGCTAAGTTATAATTGGAGTGTACACGTACAAATTATACAGAGAAATCAATAACTGTAGTAGTCACTCAGTGGAGATTAGTCACTTGAAAACACCCTTTAGCCCACCAGACAGTTACATAGTTCCAAGGACTGTTATTCAACTATCAACCCCTTTATATTTGCTGCTATCCATCCTGAATATAATTTTGTACTATGCGATATGAGCTTAAACCTTATCAATCAGGGGAATAAAATAAAATCAAATAGAGTCTTCACATCAGATGAGATCACAGAAGTTCTATGCCAGGAGAGGGGATCGCAAGTGTTAAAAGCCAGGAAAGATTAAGTAAGTAGCGCTGTCTCCATACAAGAGAAAGTGGTGGCGATATTTCTTTTATTTTCAGGACCACTAGAGAGACACTGTAGGGGGTGAAAAAAACCCTCACTGTTTTTCCAAATGTGTCTTTTACTTCAGATGGTTTTTTCTTTTGTATGCTTGGAGCAAGTTTACTTTTTAGGTTCTTAGTTCTTCTATACACAAATTTTGGTCTTCGTGGTAACTTTTCTCCAAGGATCTCGTCATCCATAAGTATGTTCCAATGCTTGCGAAAGATTTCTTCAATAATTTTACTGTTTTCGCTGTATTCAGTAATTAATGGCACATTTAGGATTTGGTTGTCACCTATTTTGTCGACCTTGTTTTTGTACTTAATCAACTCCTTCCTCTCAATATCTCTGATTTCTTCTATCTTTTGATCCAGTAGTTCCTCCTGGAAATATCTCTACTATATCATGATCACCTCAACTATATTAAGCAGATCCATTAGATTTATTCAGTCCCTCAAATGAATTAGAAAACATTCTCACCAAGGCCCCAGAGACATACAGGGAGTGCAGAATAATTAGGCAAATGAGTATTTTGACCACATCATCCTCTTTATGCATGTTGTCTTACTCCAAGCTGTATAGGCTCGAAAGCCTACTACCAATTAAGCATATTAGGTGATGTGCATCTCTGTAATGAGAAGGGGTGTGGTCTAATGACATCAACACCCTATATCAGGTGTGCATAATTATTAGGCAACTTCCTTTCCTTTGGCAAAATGGGTCAAAAGAAGGACTTGACAGGCTCAGAAAAGTAAAAAATAGTGAGATATCTTGCAGAGGGATGCAGCACTCTTAAAATTGCAAAGCTTCTGAAGCTTGATCATCGAACAATCAAGCGTTTCATTCAAAATAGTCAACAGGGTCGCAAGAAGCGTGTGGAAAAACCAAGGCGCAAAATAACTGCCCATGAACTGAGAAAAGTCAAACGTGCAGCTGCCAAGATGCCACTTGCCACCAGTTTGGCCATATTTCAGAGCTGCAACATCACTGGAGTGACCAAAAGCACAAGGTGTGCA
This sequence comes from Bombina bombina, assembly GCF_027579735.1. NCBI lineage: Eukaryota > Metazoa > Chordata > Amphibia > Anura > Bombinatoridae > Bombina > Bombina bombina. The sequence continues at coordinate 878,873,123 of NC_069501.1, read as the reverse complement.
ATACTCAGAGACATGGCCAAGGTAAGAAAGGCTGAAAGACGACCACCACTGAACAAGACACACAAGCTGAAACGTCAAGACTGTGCCAAGAAATATCTCAAGACTGATTTTTCTAAGGTTTTATGGACTGATGAAATGAGAGTGAGTCTTGATGAGCCAGATGGATGGGCCCGTGGCTGGATTGGTAAAGGGCAGAGAGCTCCAGTCTGACTCAGACGTCAGCAAGGTGGAGGTGGAGTACTGGTTTGGGCTGGTATCATCAAAGATGAGCTTGTGGGGCCTTTTCTGGTTGAGGATGGAGTCAAGCTCAACTCCCAGTCCTACTGCCAGTTTCTGGAAGACACCTTCTTCAAGCAGTGGTACAGGAAGAAGTCTGCATCCTTCAAGAAAAACATGATTTTCATGCAGGACAATGCTCCATCACACGCGTCCAAGTACTCCACAGCGTGGCTGGCAAGAAAGGGTATAAAAGAAGAAAATCTAATGACATGGCCTCCTTGTTCACCTGATCTGAACCCCATTGAGAACCTGTGGTCCATCATCAAATGTGAGATTTACAAGGAGGGAAAACAGTACACCTCTCTGAACAGTGTCTGGGAGGCTGTGGTTGCTGCTGCACGCAATGTTGATGGCGAACAGATCAAAACACTGACAGAATCCATGGATGGCAGGCTTTTGAGTGTCCTTGCAAAGAAAGGTGGCTATATTGGTCACTGATTTGTTTTTGTTTTGTTTTTGAATGTCAGAAATGTATATTTGTGAATGTTGAGATGTTATATTGGTTTCACTGGTAAAAATAAATAATTGAAATGGGTATATATTTGTTTTTTGTTAAGTTGCCTAATAATTATGCACAGTAATAGTCACCTGCACACACAGATATCCCCATAAAATAGTTATAACTAAAAAAAAACTAAAAACTACTTCCAAAACTATTCAGCTTTGATATTAATGAGTTTTTTGGGTTCATTGAGAACATGGTTGTTGTTCAATAATAAAATTAATCCTCAAAAATACAACTTGCCTAATAATTCTGCACTCCCTGTAAAGTAATCTAGAACTGACAATTTATGAAGGAATCTGGAGCAAGAATAATATACTTAGTATAACAAGCATATGGAAAGAAATCTGTAGACCAGAAAATATCCCCAAAATAGGGATTCAAAGAAACAAATGATTTTAAGAATGGAAGTCCCAATCAAATAATAATACAATTTTGAAATCCACGTTATGGTCCATATAAGTGGAAGAGGAAGTCCTATATGTTACAAACCACTGTCTCACTTATATATACAAAAATAGAATAATTATTAGATTTAAAGGGAACTACGAGGCTGTATACAGTATGAATCACTGCCTCATCCATAAGAATGGAACAAATATTAGTTCATATATGAAGAAATAACTTATGTCATATAAAACAAGATGACTCCATGAGAGATATTTATAAAGAATTAACATTCTCTTCCTCCACTCTAAATATAGGAGCAAATCGAATCCCCAGAGCAAAATGAATCAATAATTATTAAGTAATAGAGATCTATCCAGGAAAATCAGAAAATAAAGTAAGCACTTCAGCTCTTAATTTTAAAATTGATTGTAGATAATACAATATAATAATAGAAATCTGATAAAATTTACCCAAAAAAACTTTTTAAGTACTAACAAAAAAACGTTTTTTAAGTACTAACAATGGCAATGGGCTCCTAATGGGAATTGGATTTCCACAACGGTAGTAGATGTTTATAATGGCAAAGAATCAAAAAAGGTTGCGATCACTAATCAAGGTAACCCACAGTCCAATGTATAGTCGAAATCCGAATTATGTACAAGCCAATCAGATAGCCGTAAATTACATGTCCCTCTCTTTTATTGTATACACTCAGCAGGAAGGTAATAATAAACAGCATCATACCTAAGACGTGACTAATAGGATTAACACACTCTCCTTTATTACATACAATCTGTAGGAAGGGAATAACATACAGCACTGGATTTTAGATGCTATCAATAGGATTAACACAGTTCATCAGGCTAATCGGACAGCCATAAATTATATGTTCTCTTTTTTATAGCATACAGTAGATTGGAAGATAAGAATATAGCATTAAAACACTACATAATAACTGTAGCAATGTATCCGAGACATGACCAATTGAAGTAACACAAAACATCAGGCTATCGTATAGCCGTAAATTATATGTCTCTCTCCTCTATAGTATGAATCCGATTGGGAGGTACAAGCATATAGCATTTTACCCAAGATGGACCCAATAGGAGTAACACATCACTTTAGTAAAACAGCCAATAATAGCAAAGAAAGTGGGCTGTAACTTTAAACATCTTCCTTCACACATATTAAATTATGAGCCAATAAGGTTCGACACACCGTGCACACCTCCATTGTTTGAACCAATCAGAAAGGGATAACGCGTGAACCAATGAGATTAGGAGAATGTCAGAGTTAACACATTAAAAGTAAAGGAACCATTCAAGTTTACATAGTATTAATATATAAGACACTATATGGTAAAATCAGACATATTATCAAGTAGATATGAATGTATAAATGTGATAAGTACTATAAGCCCAATGAACCGGAACTACTAAGAAATCCATTTCGAGATCATGATACGGGCAATCTGAGTAGGGGGTATTTAAAGACCCTGAAATTTACATGAAACCAGTCTTGAAAAAGGTCTATGTTTGACCGAAACGCGTCGACTGGTGAGCAGCATTCCAATTTATATATCTATTTGAAAAACCATCTGCACTATTATTATTTCTTTTGGCAGAAGGAATATTGACCTGGGTAACGCTGGAGCTGCAAATCGTCTACTGACGCTGAAGCCCAATCCCCGCTACAGGCAATAATACCTCACATAGACTGTTAAACCACAGAAAGAGGAATTATCTTAACCTGGAACACTTTAACATTGACTATTGACGAAATTATCTTATTTTCATTCTTTGTTTGTTGTTATTATTTTTTCGGCTGTAATCATGCTGGTCACTAGTGATATTTGAGGAATTGGCTTTATTGATTTGCACATTTCACTGAAGTACACTTAACTATTTGGGAGACATCCGTGTTTATAAGTTTTGATTTTTATACACCTTTTTTCCATTGCCTAATTTTGAACTTTTGGTTTGAAATATCGTTCTACAGTGTTTATTATTATCACCAATTTTTGAATTATTTGCATTTTTGCATTTTTTGCATTTGGGACCTCATAAGTAGCACCAATCGAATTTTCTATTTTGAATTTTTTATTTGATTTTTTCACGAACTAACCTTTCACACAATTAGCGTGTATTTAGCACACATCCTCTTCTCATTCCGCTAGCGGAGAACGGTCACTGATCCTTGTGAGGTACAGTGGATCGGTTCTATTCTTTCAGCTCAAAGCACAAAAGGAACCAGTACGGGTTGGGGCCACAACCCACTTTCAACTTGTTTAACAATATAGCTCCAGAGGGACATAACTGCTCTGGTTATATCCTTGTGAAAAAGCAACTTTGAACATAACCGTATTAGAGATACCAATAACCGGTCTGTTTTAAAATGTGTAAAAATTCTAGCAGGTAACACTGTCACAGAATCGTATGCTTTATTGTATAATCTGAGTGCCTCTAAAAACCGGTTTGATAACTATAGTAGGTAGCACTGTTATAGGATCGTTTATTTTATTTCTGAATGTTTCTAAGCTACCACACTTAAGTTACCCATAACTATAGCAGGTAACACTGTTATAGGACCATTTATTTTGTTCATTTCGAAGGCTTCTTTTATTGTTAAATGTAATATGTGGATCCATGTAAGATAATCCACTATAGGTATACCGAATTTGTTTAACATCTACCTAAGAAACACCAATTGTTTAAACTGTTTTAAGATTGTTTAAAAGTTGCCCAGAAGCTATGTTTTAATGTTTTAATATTTTAATATTATTTTGAATAAAATACTTTGTTTTAACTTAATTGTGAAGGAATTGGTTTCACTTTTGAACCCTGACGGTCAGCTGGCGCTTTGATATTTTCTGATTTTCCTTGAATGGTGGCATGAATACTTTGGGATGTCTTCTAAAAAATATATATATACATGTCAAGGGATATTCAGGGATTCCTGACAGATATCAGTGTTCCAATGTAACTAGCGCTAATTTTGAAAAAAAGTGGTTTCGGAAATAGCAAAGTGCTACTTGTACTTATTGCCCTATAACTTGCAAAAAAGCAAAGCAAATGTAAACATTGGGTATTTCTAAACTCAGGACAACATTTAGAAACTATTTAGCATGGGTGTTTTTTGGTGGTTTTAGATGTGTAACAGATTTTGGGGGTCAAAGTTAGAAAAAGTGAGTTTTTTCCATTGTTTCCTCATATTTTATAATTTTTTTATAGTAAATTATAAGATATGATGAAAATAATTGTATCTTTAGAAATTCCATTTAATGGCGAGAAAAACTGTATATAATATGTGTGGGTACAGTAAATGAATAAGAGGAAAATTACAGTGACCAGTCCTTCAGTCGTGGAAGATGAGCATACTATAGTGGACAGTCCTTCAGTCATGGAAGAGGGGCATACAAGTCAGGGCCTGAGGTAGATGATGGTGGTAGGAGACTCTAATATTAGGAAGGTTGATAGGGTAATTTTTTTTTATTTTTAATAAACTTTTATTGAGGTTGTGCGAGAACAATACAGCTTATATGAAATATATCATTGAATCAAACATAAATGGTACATTCAAGTTAACAGCTTCTCTGTAAACAACAAGTTAAAATTCCCAATATGAATAATCTGATAGAGAAGATTGGAACCCCTTTTTTATTTTTAACATGAGCTAAGATTAGCAAGTTAAATAATCACGTTTGGACCTGCAAGCTTAAAGTAGTTAAGCATTAGGTATTTTAAATAATAGCAAAAGTTAGAATATCGATTTACTATGTAAAGGATATGCTAAGATATATAGGTATATTGCACTGGATACCCAAGCAATCCTGCAACGGTAGATATAAAAAACAAGGATAACATCATAATGGGCTGCAAGGGTTACTGGTAAGAACAGTAATGAGGTTGCGGCATAAAAGAGATAAGCTGCATAAATAGCCCTCCTAAGTTAGGAGGTTCATTATGGGGGGGGGGGGGAGGTGGTAGGTTGACTATAATAAGTTAAATATACAGAGCTATATGTGTGGGGCTAGGGAATATGAACCAGCCCAAATCTGTATAATAGCTTGGTATAGGATAGCAAAAAGGGGAGGCTAAAATATATACCCCAAGAGTGTTGCAACATGGATTAACTGGGCAGAGCTACTCAGCTTTCATGTAACATACACAACAATGCAATGGCGATATAGAAAGTACCAATAAGGCAGTTCCTATGAATGAGCTTGTAGGGGAGAAGAAAGTCCTAGCGTTTCACTATCTAAGAAATTTTTGTTGGACCCTTATGTAAAAAAGAGGGTTATTGGGCTGTTAGCAATACACTGCTAGATTTTCTATTCCAAGGGAGTGTGTAGCGTAAACAAGATAAACATGGTTGTAGGTAGCAATAACCTAATCAAACGTGCACAAAAATATTCTATGTATAAAGAGTAATTAAACTAATACTCCCCTCTAGTGGTAAAAAGTAGTAGTAACATCTTCCACAAATAGATATCATTTTAAACCTAAATTCCATAATGTAGTGTACATAGGAATAAATTGTCATAGCAAGAGGCGCCCAGAACCAACGAGCAATTCTGAAAAGTAGAAACAAAACGTGATGGGTTTAACAATATAACATCACATGAACCTTCTGAACATAAAGGACTGTACACCACACAAAGCCATAATCATATCACTTGGCAATTTAGTATAGAAATATAGGCAGTCTCTTAATTATAAAACAGGCATGCTGTGTAAGAAGTGAGTAAATGAGTACAGTCCCATGGCAGTTTAACGCATGTTCACCTTCAAAGCTAAGTTATAATTGGAGTGTACACGTACAAATTATACAGAGAAATCAATAACTGTAGTAGTCACTCAGTGGAGATTAGTTACTTGAAAACACCCTTTAGCCCACCAGACAGTTACATAGTTCCAAGGACTGTTATTCAACTATCAACCCCTTTATATTTGCTGCTATCCATCCTGAATATAATTTTGTACTATGCGATATGAGCTTAAACCTTATCAATCAGGGGAATAAAATAAAATCAAATAGAGTCTTCACATCAGATGAGATCACAGAAGTTCTATGCCAGGAGAGGGGATCGCAAGTGTTAAAAGCCAGGAAAGATTAAGTAAGTAGCGCTGTCTCCATACAAGAGAAAGTGGTGGCGATATTTCTTTTATTTTCAGGACCACTAGAGAGACACTGTAGGGGGTGAGATGGTGGCCGGCGCTAGAAGCGTCAAAGCATTTCAAGATCCCTAGAGACTCCTTCCTTCCCTTGTCTTCCGGAGCATTTATGTGAGTAAGATTGTCTTTTATTTGGTTCGGAAGGGCCACTTGTGATAATATGAGCTCAGTAGGATTCTTCATATGCTCACGGTATCTCTCGGACCCAGCTGACACAAGACCCAATATATGCGGGGAATGCTGGGGCCCCAAAACATCCCCGTAAGTGATATTCACCTCCTTGGGATCCAGAGACACCTCTGCCAGAATCTCGCCATTCTCTCCCATTTCCACAGCTCCGTCTAGGGCAGCAGCAAGCTTGCTGTGGTGGTGAGTTAGAAATCTGCTGATCTCTGTAAATAACTGTTGGATGTCTGCCATAGGGATTATATGTCCAGGAGGGTGGTAAAATTGCCATCACCTGTATTCCTGAGTGGACTACCAAAACTTGGGACACAGCTGGTATGCAAATGACAAAATATAACATCCTCCAGTTAGTAGGTAAAGTTGGGATGAGTAATCCAACTATATTAGAAGTTACATGTGAGGTAAAATCTGGTTTTAAAGTATTTTTAGATGAAATTAGGCAGGATCTCTAAAAGTTTGCGACCTCTCCTGTGTGCTGCTGGCTCCGCACCCCCCCCCCCCGTCAGTTGATAGGGTAATTTGTCATCCAGACCCTTTAAATAGAACAGTTTGCTGTCTTCCAGGGGCTCATGTTAGGCATATTGTGGAGCTTATTGATAGATAGATAGATAGATAGATAGATAGATAGATAGATAGATAGATAGATAGATAGATAGATAGATAGATAGATAGATAGAGGGATGTGGGTCTGATCCTACAGTCATGGTACATATTGGTACTAATGAAGGAATCAGCGGGAGATGGAGTCTTAAAAAATTACTTCAGGGAGTTAGGTAGCAAGCTTAAAGCAAGTACCTTCAAAGTAATATTTTTGGAGATTTTACCAGTGCTGTGTGCTAACTCAGTAAGGCAGAATGAGCTAAGGTCTGTTAATTTATGGTTAAAAACATGGTGTAAAAATAAGGGGTTTGACTTTTTAGAGCACTGGGCTGACTTTTCACTTGGGTACAATTTGTACAGTAAGGATGGATTGAACCTACCTGAATGACACGGGTGCAGGTGTGTTGGGGTAAAGGATGGTAGCACATTTATAGAATATTTTAAACTAGGCAAAGGGGGGGGGGGTCAGTTAGAACACAATAGAACAGAGAAATCAGTCTGTGAATATTTGACTCCTATAAAATCTCATGGAAGGGATGACTTTAGAAATGTCACATTAGAAAATATGGAGGAAAGCGCACAAAGTAGCAGCAGAAAGCACTTGAAAATTAAATGTATGACAACAAATACAAGAAGCATGACAGGTAAAATGTGGGAGCTGGAGCTCTTAATTGCAGAAGAGGACTATGATGTTACCAGTATATCTGAAACTTGGTGGGATGATTCACATGACTGGGCAGATAACTTAGAGGGGTATACTTTATTTAGAAGGGATAGGAATAATTAAAGGGGTGGAGGAATCTGCATGTATATTAAACCTAACCTTAAACCTACAATGAAGGAAGATATTTATGATACAGGTGACAATGTAGAGACACTGTGGGTTGAAATAACGAGTGTGTGGGGGGGGATACTAACAAATATTACTTGGAACATGCTACAAGCCCCCCAACATTAGTGACCTGGCGGAAACTCAACTACTAATGCAAATAGGTAAGGCAGCTATTACCGTATTGTGCCGCATATAGGCCACATCTGATTATAGGCCGCACCCTTAAAGTTTGGGTGCCATTTTGAAGAAATAAAAAATTTAAAGAAAACACACACAATGTGCAAGCAATGAGTCCCAATGCAGGGTGTCAGCTCCCAGGGGATACTTTTACACTTCCCCAAGTGTATAGAAAAAGAAAAACAAGGAAAACCTTTATTCAGCCATTAAAGCTGTAATGGCTGAATAAAGGCTTTTTTTCACATTTGAAATTACCAGTACTAAGGAGTACAGCATCTTTCCCTTTTTTATTTTAACATATTAAATAATTTTGTATGTACTGGTACATTTTTAGCAGGTACGATGTGATGGGGATAAAAGCACTTTCTTACCTGACAATATCAGTAGCAAAACGGACTCATATGGGACATTGTGTGCTCCACTCACTTCCTCCCTCATAAGCCCAAGCTCCAAATTACACTGTGCTCAGCACAGTATTACACAGCATTACCGCATCATTACACACCTTCACAGTGGCGGCTCCTGCATATGAGCGTCCTGCTCATTATCCAAACCAATTACCTTTGCAAAATGTTGCAAAACTATCCAACTCCAGCGGACTACAATCCCCATAAGGCCACAGGGTGCACCGGAAGTTCGGCTGTACTGCGCAAGTACAAATTTGCCGATAAGCACCCGATTATAGGCCGCACCCCGCATATAGGCCGCACTGCACATTTAAAGCTACAAATCAAGGGAAAAAAGTGCGGCCTATATGCGGAACAATACGGTAACAGTGCTGTAATTATGGGAGATTTTTAACTACCCTGATATAAACTGGGCCAATGAAACTAGTAATTCAGCTAAGGGGGATAGATTTTTAAATGTTCTCAGGGATAACTTCTTGTCACAATTAATAGAGGAGCCAACTAAGAGTAAAGCTATTTTGGATTTAGTGCTATCAAATAATACAGATATAATATCAAACAGAGATGTCAAATAACATTTGGGTAACAGTGATCATAACATGGTCACATTTGAAATCTCTTTTCATAAGCAGTGTCTTTAAGGTTTAACTAAGGCTTTTAATTTTAAGAAAGCAAAATTCAGCGATTTAAGGAAATCATTAAATAACATAAATTGGGACAAAGTATTCTCTAATAAAAATGCAGAGAATCAATTATTATTATTTTTATTATTTATTTATAAAGCACCGATAGATTCTGCAGCGCTGCACATGGGTACAAGGATAAAAGTACAACGGAGAAACAATACAATAAAAGACAAAATTTTACAGACAAATACAGGGAGAATTGAGGGCCCTATTCCCATGGGAACTTACAATCTAGATGGGTAGGAGGATGGGAAACAGGAGGTGGGGACTGCAAATATGAGAATTATTTTAGTGAGGAGATAGATGAAGGCAACTGTTAGGTAAGTGAAGTTCGTTTGTTAATGAGTCGGGTGATAAGCTTCCCTGAACAAAAAGGTCTTTAGGGAACATTTAAAGAAGGAGAGGTTAGGTGAAAGTCTGACAGCTTGAGGAAGTGTTTTTCTCTGAGGATAATGGATAACATTTAAAACTTTGTTAAATAAATATACATATCAACAAATATCATCAGGTTATAAAAATAAAAAATAAAAAAAATAAAAACCAAGGTGGCTAAATAAAAATGTGTTAAGAGAAATTAGAAAAAAATGTAGAGCATTTAAATTATTCAAAGGAAATAGTACAGACTCAACATACCATATTTCTAAGGAATATAAAAAAGTATGCAAAAAAGCAATCAAATTAGCCAAAATTGAAAATGAAAAATTAATTACAAAGGATTCTAAGTCTAACCCTAAAAAGGTTCTTTAAGTACATAAATAGCAAATAATCTAACAATATAGGTACATTAAAATGCATGGAGGGTAGCATGGTTTACAGTGACAGGGAGAAGGCTGAGGTACTAAACCAGTTTTTTTTCTTCAGTATACACAAGAGAGGAACCAATGGACAATAATTTGAAACAAACTAGAACATGCCAGCCCATACCATTAACTGGGTTATGTATAGAGGATATCTGGAAAAACTGGATAATATTAAGGTAAATACAACTCTAGGCCCAGATGGAATACACCCAAGGGTGTTAATGGAATTTATCACTGTTATAGACAAACCTCTACTCTTAATTTTTCAAGACTCATTAACCTCAGGCATGGTACCCCAGGATTGGCGTTAAGCTGATGCACATTTGTGTAAACAAGATAATTAGTTCAAATCAGCATGGTTTTATTAGAAATAGATCATGTTAAACTAATCTAATTAGATTATATGAGGAAGTAAGTAAAAATATAGATAAAGGGGAATCAGTTGATGTGATATACAGTACTTAGATTTTGCAAAGGCATTTGATACAGTGCCACATGAGAAATTAATGTACAAAATTAAGGGACTGGGAATAGCTGAAAATGTTAGCTCATGGATAAATAACTGGATAAAAGATAGGGAGCAATGAGTAGTAGTGAATGGATTATACTCAGATTGAACAAAGGTAATCAGTGGAGTCCCCCAGGGATCAGTACTGGGCCCTGTTCTTTTTAATATTTTCATAAATTACTTGGAGCAAAGAATAAATAGCGACATCTCTATTTTTTGCAGATGATACTAAGTTAAGTAAGGTCATTAGGTCAGAGCAGGATGAACTTTCATTACAAAGAGATCTGCAAAAATTAGAAGTATGGGCAGGTATATGGAATATTAGATTTAATATAGGAAAATGCAAGGTTCTACATTTTGGAAGTAAAAATAAGCAGACAACGTGTTATTTAAATGGGACAAGACTTAGCCAAACAGAGGAGGAAAGGGATTTGGGAGTAGTAATAGAAAACAAGCTGAAGATGGATGCACAATGCAGGCAGCAGCTACAAAGGCTAATAAGATACTAGCATGTATTAAAAGAGACATTGATTCAAGGGAGGAAAGCATAATTGTCACTATATAAATCCCTGGTAAGACCTCACCATGAGTATGGAGTGCAGTTCCTGGACCAATCACAAAAAAAGATATTGCAGAACTAGAAAAAGTTCAGAGAAGGGCCGCAAAGCTAATAAGGGGAATGGAGAATTTAAGCTATGAGGAGAGGCTAGCCAGACTGGGTCTGTTTTCTTTAGAAAAAAAGGCGCTTGAGAGGTGACATGATTACTTTATATAAAACAGAGATGGCAGAATCTCTGTTTATTCCAAGAAAATTGTATGTGACAAGAGGTCAAAATTTAAGGTCGGAGGAAAGGAGATTTAATCCACTGCAACGGAAACATTTTTTCACTGTAAGAGCAATAAAATTGTGGAACTCATTATCAGAGGTAGTGAATGCCAATATCCTAGATGAATTTAAAAATCGTTTGGATACATTTCTGTCTAGAAATAAAATTCATGGATATGATTGCTAGTATTAAATGGGTCACTTTTTAGTGGGATCATTTAAGCTTAACTGAAGCTTTTTGTAAGTATTTTAGATTTGTATAGGTTTAACTCAATGGACTTTTGTCTTTTTCAACCTCATCTACTATGTTATGTTACAATGGCCCTTATTTATGAAAGTCTGGCGGACTTGATCCGACAGTGCGGATCAGGTTCGCCAGACCTCGCTGAATACGGCGAGCAATACGCTTGCCGTTTTCAGCATTGCACCAGCAGCTCACAAGAGCTGCTGGTGCAACGCCGCCCCCTGCAGACTTGCGGCCAATAGGCCGCTGGCAGGGGGGTGTCACTCGATCAGGTTGATTTCCAGCGATGTCTGTCCTCCTGCTCAGAGCAGGCGGACAGATTATGGAGCAGCGGTCTTTGTGACCACTGCTTCATAACTTGTGTTTCTTGCAAGCCTGCAGGCTCGCCAGAAACATGGGACATCAAGCTCCATATGGATGTATGTTACCATGAAGGAAGCTTAAAGTTCTAATTAATTGTTGTGGGATAATTTTTTTTTTTTTCATTTTTGAAGGCGAGGGACAGGGAAATCAGGCTGCATAATTTCCATGAGGACATTTTTTAAGTTAGTTAAAATGATCGCACAGAGACCCATTTATCAAGCTCCGTATGGAGCTTGTGGGCCCGTGTTTCTGGCGAGTCTTCAGACTAAAGTCTTCTAAAGACCGCTGCTCCATAACCCTGTCCGCTTGTTCTAAGCAGGCAGACAGGAATTGCCACAATTCAACCCGATCGAGTTCGATCGGGTTGATTGACACCTCCCTGCTGGCGGCCCATTGGCCATGAGTCTGCAGGGGGTGGCATTGCACCAGCAGCTCTTGTGAGCTGCTGGTGCAATGCTGAATATGGAGAGCGTATTGCTCTTCACATTCAGCGAGGTCTTGCGGACCTGATCCACACTGTTGGATCAGGTCCACAAGACCTTTAATAAATAGGCCTCACAATGTAGTGAAAGCTGTGATTGCACAAGTCATTAATGAATTATTCTAAAAGTGAAACAATCTACATTTTAACACAGTCTTCAGTCATCGTGAATATTTTACATTTTTATAGGAGACTTCCATATTAAGTATCTAATGATTTAACATGACCCAATGTAATCTTAAAAGCTGCTAAAACACTTTTGGTGAGATTACGAGTATTGCGTTAGGAGCTGTGCGGTGCTAACGAGCAGTTTTTCCTCACAGCTCACTTACTTACAACGCTGGTATTATGGGTTTTTACAAACCCGGCGTTAAAAGGCAAGAAGTGAGCGTAGAGCAAAATTTTGCTCCATACCGCACTCCAATACCAGCGCTGCTTAAGTCAGAGGTGAGCTGGTCGTACGTGCTCGTGTACAATTTCCCCATAGACATCAATGGGGAGAGCCGGCTCAGAAAATGTCTAACACCTGCCAAAAAGCAGCGTAAATCTCAGTAACGCAGCCCCATTGATTCCTATGGGGAAACTAAAGTTATGTTTACACCTAACACCCTAACATGAACCCAGAGTCTAAACACCCCTAATCTTACACTTATTAACCCCTAATCTTCCACCCCCGACATCGCCGACACCTACATTATTCTTATTAACCCCTAATGTGCTGCTCCGGACACCCCTGCCACCTACATTATATTTATTAACTCCTAATCTGCTGCCCCCAACATCGCCGCCACCTACATTATATTTATTAACCCCTAATCTACTGCCCCCAATGTTGCCGCAACCTACCTACACTTATTAACCTTTAATTTGCCGCCCCTAACTTTGCCACCACTATATTAAATGTATTAACCCCTAAATCTAAGTCTAACCCTAACACCCCCTAACTTAAATATAATTTAAATAAATCTAAAGAAAATTAATTTAATTAACTGCATTATTCCTATTTAAAACTAAATACCTATAAAATAAACCCTAAGCTAGCTACAATATAACTAATAGTTACATTGTAGCTAGCTTAGGGTTTATTTTTATTTTACAGGCAAGTTTGTATTTATTTTAACTAGGTAGAATAGTTATTAAATAGTTATTAACTATTTAATAACTAACTAGCTAGACTAAATACAAATTGACCTGTAAAATAAAACCTAACCTAAGTTACAATTACACCTAACACTACACTACAATTAAATAAATTACCTACATTAAATACAATTAAATAAATTAAATTAGATTAGCTAAATAAAAAAAACATTAAATTACAGAAAATAAAAAACAAATTACAAGACTTTTAAACTAATTACACCTAATCTAATAGCCCTATCAAAATAACCCCCCCCCAAAAAAATAAAAATAAAACCCTAGCCTAAACTAAACTATCAATAGCCTTTAAAAGGGCCTTTTGCGGGGCATTGCACCAAAGTAATCAGCTCTTTTACCTGTAAAAAAAAAAATACAAACAACCCGCCCAACAGTAAAACCCACCACCCACACAACCAACCACCCAAATAAAAGCCTAACTAAAAAACCTAATCTCCCCATTGCCCTGAAAAGGGCATTTGGATGGGCATTGCCCTTAAAAGGGCATTTAGCTCTATTGCAGGCCCAAAGTCCTAACTTAAAAAATAAACCCACCCAATACACCCTTAAAAAAATCCTAACACTAGCCCCCGAAGATAGTATTTCTAATGCTTTCTTTAAATTTTAATAATAATTCAATTTCAATTATGCAATATTCGAATTAAAAAAGTTAAATCTATATATTTGTAATAGTATTTCTAATGCTCTCTTTAAATGTAATTTTCTAATTATGTAATATTCTAATTCGAAAAATTTGAATCTATATATTTGTAATAGTATTCCTTCTGCTTTCTTTAAATGTACTATTCAAAATTAAAATTTGGTAATTGAATAATACTTTAATTTTTGAATGTTCATAATGAAATCGAATATCCACATTCGAAAATTTCGAATATAACATTCGATTTAACAATTATTATTCAGGAGTTCATTAGTTCATGTGGTAGGGAATTTAGTAAATTGATACATAATTGATGCAAATATATCAATTCAAATGTGTTTTATTAAAGTGAAAATCAATCTTACCGGGTTACTGTATTGTATTTTTCTCACTTCTGTCACCTCCTGCCTGACATTAACTGGTATTTCAGCCTTCCCCACTTATTTCTGTTTATTTTAGCCGCTCTTATCTCTTCCGCTCCCACCTCTCTGCTTCTTTAGGTATCCTCTACCCACACCCCCTCTCCATCTCTCTTTCCCCCTCTCTCCTAAGCCTGCTCCCTGCTGATAAGTCTTCATACAAGTGGAAAGATGTCCTCAAGGAAGCCAGCAGAAGTGGTCCTCCAGACGAGCAGAAGTGGCCCTCCAGATGGGCAGAAATTTTCATCCAGACGGCATCTTTTATCTTCATCCTTCCAACGCGGAGCAGCTCCATGTTCAAGACATCCAGCGCGGAGCATCCTCTTCAAACGACAGCTACCTCGGAATGAATCCAAGATGGCATCCCTTAGATTCCGATTGGCTGAAAGCCAATCAGAATTAAGGTTGAAAAAATCCTACTGGCTGTTGCAATCAGCCAATAGGATTGAACTTGCATTCTATTGGCTGATTGGATCAGCCAATAGAATGCCAGCTCAATCCTATTGGCTGATTGCATCAGCCAATAGGATTTTTTCTATCTTAATTCCAATTGCCTGATAGAATTCTATTAGCCAATCGGAATCTAAAGGACGCCATCTTAGATGATGTCACTTAAAGTGATATTCATTCCGAAGAAGCGGTCGTTTGAAGACGATGCTCCACGCTGGATGTCTTGAAGATGCAGCCGCTCTGCGTCTGGAGGACCATTTCTACCCGTCTGGAGGACCACTTCTGCTGGCTTCCTTGAGAAGTCATCAGGCTTCCTTGAGAAGTCTTCCAGGAGAAGTTTTCATCCAAGCGGCAAGATGTCCTCATCCAAGCGGCAGAAGTCTTCATCCAGATGGCATCTTCTATCTTCATACTTCCGACACGGAGCGGCTCCATCTTCAAGACATCCGGCGCGGAGCATCCTCTTCAAATGACGGCTTCTTCTGAAGGAATCCAAGATGGCGTCCCTTAGATTCCGATTGGCTGATAGAATTCTATCAGCCAATAGGAATTTAGGTTGAAAAAATCCTATTGGCTGATGCATTCAGCAAATATAATTGAACTTCAATCCTATTGGCTGATCCAATCAGCCAATAGGATTAAGCTTGCATTCTATTGGCTGATTGGAACAGCCAATATAATGCTTGCTCAGTCTTATTGGCTGATATCATCAGCCAATAGGATTTTTTCTACCTTACTTCTGATTGGCTAATAGAATTCTATCAGCCAATCAGAATCTAAGGGACGCTATCTTGGATGACGTCACTTAAAGTGATATTCATTCCGAAGAAGCCATCTTTGAAGAGGATGCTCTGCGCAGGATGTCTTGAAGATGGAGCCGCTCCTTGTCGGAAGGATTAAGATAGCAGATGCAGTCTGGATGAATACTTCTGCCCGTCTGGAGGACCACTTCTACCCGTCTGGAGGACCACTTCTGCCAGCTTCCTTGAGAAGCCTGCCGGCTTCCTTGAGAAGTCTTCCGGGAGAAGTCTTAATCAAAGCGGCAAGATGTCCTCAAGGAAGCCGGCAGAAGTGGTCCTCCAGACAGGCAGAAGTCTTCATCCAGACGGCATCTTCTATCTTCATCCTTCCGACGTGGAACGGCTCCATCTTCAAGACATCCGGCGCAGAGCATCCTCTTCAAACGATGGCTTCTTCAGAATGAATCCAAGATGGCGTCCCTTAGATTCTATCAGCCAATCGGAATTAAGGTTGAAAAAATCCTATTGGCTGATTGGAACAGCCAATAGAATGCTAGCTCAATCCTATTGGCTGATTGCAAAAGCCAATAGGATTTTTTCTACCTTAATTCCGATTGGCTAATAGAATTATATCAGCCAATCAGAATCTAAGGGACGCTATCTTGGATGACGTCACTTAAAGTGATATTCATTCTGAAGAAGCCATCTTTGAAGAGGTAACTATTAGTTATATTGTAGCTAGCTTAGAGTTTATTTTATAGGTAAGTATTTAGTTTTAAATAGGAATAATTTAGTTATTTATAGTAATTTTCTTTAGATTTATTTAAATTATATTTAAGTTTTGGGGGTGTTAGGGTTAGACTTAGATTTATGGATTAATACATTTAATATAGTGGCAGCAATGTTGGGGACGGAAGATTAGGGGTTAATAAGTATAATGTAGGTGGTGGCGATGTTAGGGGCAGCAGATTAGGTGTGCGGTGCCACTAAACCTGCAAGACTCGTAATAGCAGCGGTAGTGAAAAAGCAGCGTTAGGACCTGTTAACGCTGCTTTTTCAGCTTAACGCAAAACTCGTAGTCTAGCCGTTTATTAATATTTATTGTCATACTGTAGGTCTTAAAGGGATAATAAAGAGTATTATTATTTATTTTCATAGGTATTAAAGGGACACTAAACCCAAAGTTTTTCTTTCATGATTCAGATAGAGCATGCAATTTTAAGCAACTTTCTAATCTACTCCTATTATCATTTTTTCTTCATTCTCTTGCTATCTTTATATAAAAAGCAGGAATGTGATGCATAGGAGACAGCCCATTTTTGGTTGAGAACCTGGGTTATGCTTGCTTATTGGTGGGTAAATATAAGCATCCAATAAGCAAGCACTATCTATGGTGCTGAACCTAAAATGGGTAGGCTGATAAGATTTACATTCCTGCTTTTAAAATAAAGATAGCAAGAGAACGAAGAAAAATTGATAAAAGGGGTAAATTAGAAAGTTGCTTAAAATTTTATGCTCTATCTGAATCATTAAATATTGGGTTCAGTGTCCCTTTAAAGGGATAATAAAATCAAAATTAATTTTCCATGATTTAGATAGAGCATAACATTTTAAACTATTTACTTCTGTTATTACATTTGCTTAATTCTCTAGGTATCTCTTTAACAGCTTATTGAGTCCTTCTAAACCACACGATAATATCAACAGGAGTTTGCTTAAAAAATGGTTTGTCTGCCTGCACAGCTTCACATATTAATAAATACAATCATTTTTCTGGATTAATAAAAAGTTAGTTATTGTTTTACTTTCACCTACAAAAGGGAATTTTAAAAATGTTTTAAGTTTATTTATTATCACAGGCACAGCCATTAAAAAAGAAAGAGAGATGCTGTGGGCATGGGTATCCAGAGGGGTAGGCGCAAACCCCGGGCCACTGTAGATGATATTATTAAGGATGGTGGTGCTGCATGTACAGGGGGCTCAGGGATGGCAAACCATTGACCCCATAATTAGGCACTCTTGTCCTTTACCCCATCCCCCCCCCCAATAAAGGCTAAGACATAGCACTTGGGGTTGAAAAGGCCGCAGCCGATTTATTTTAAAACATGTAAACAAATAAATAACCTTTTAAGGGGGCGGAGCTAACCGCCATGCAGAGCAGACGACATTTCTTTGAGCTCCCACATCCTATTATAAAATAACCCACTAAAACTCTGCTAAATAAGTGAATTCCACTATCAAACGATAGTGTTATCTCTCTAGCTCTCTTGGGACTATTAGATTCAGGAGCCTGATCTAATCCGGGCTAGCCTGTGAATAAGTGGTAAGCTGATCCGGACTCAGGAGATTTGCCATCTGCGTACACCACAAGCCTTGGGGATTAACCCTGATAAACGGATCATACCTCCAACACAACAACAGCTGCAACCTACTGCCGTTAGCTCCCGAGGGTCGGGGATCCGCTCCGGAGCTCTGCTAAGCCGGTTACAGCAACAAGTTGTGCTGCACCTGAGACGCCGGGCTGAGATTATTTTGTTTCCTACCCGATCAGGCTCATAACCTTCAAAAACAGTGAGTAGCAGCAGGTCAGGCTCTGGCCATTCCTCGTATAACTCACAGTCCCTAAGGTTAATCACCGACACACTCTAAGGCACAATTTCTATGTGGGGATCAGGGTCCCAATATATGTGACACACAGCCGGGCGCTCCTCTAGTTGTGGCGCAAAATGCAATTTTTAGTTCCTCCAGCTTCAGATGCGCAGCACTGCACTGAGAACTGATAGTGCTTAATAGACTCTTTAACTTTTTACCTTCAGCTCTTTGTACAGCAAGAGCTCCCTATAAACAAAATAAGACCCTATTTCAACACAACTGATAACTGTAATCCATAAAACCTGTTATTTTTCCTATGCTCATCTGCTCACTCGTTTGTGGGCTAGTATAATACTCTCAAACAAGTGGAACTTATACTTATTCTGCACTTGCTGTGGATGCTTATTAAATCCTTATTAATATTTGAGCAGCAAATAAGGGGCACTTGTGAATCTATATGAGCTGTAGAGGGAGGAAAGATAACAAGAGAGCAAGGACTACACAAGCTAATACTAGCATTTAGTGTAAACAGAACACCTCCTTGTCATCTTAACAAACGTTCCTGATCACTATATTTAACTTTGGAGTGCACAATCATAAGTGTAGGGACATTATATTACTGCTGCACACGTGGAACCTGCATGTATTGTCAACATACATTAAATATTTGAAAAAGAACTGAACTGTTAACAGTGGGGAACAGTCTCACTTTCTGGACTGTGGAAGAGAAAGATTGGCAGGAGAACAAAGATTAAACAAACAACTACTTGTATACATTGCAGACCGAGCGTATCTTTGCCATTTTAACAAGTTTCCCTGATCACTATACCTAACCTTGGTGTTGGTGGGCCACTATAGTCTGTAGAATAAGTGGAACTAACATCTATTGTACACGTGTTAAAGTACTGACTCACTATCTTATATCCCTTACCAAAGTCAAGTGCAACAGACGACCATTACAAAACACACTCTCCCCCCTTTCCTGCTGTACACAGTTGCAGCAGGTCATATCCTAACTCCTTTTTCTGTCTTGGTCCAGTGGAGACAAACCCCCTGGGGAGTGTGTTCACCTTTATTTTCTTCATACATCTAAACCCCTGGTTATCCTACACCTAAGTGTCATACCACATAGCGGGCTAGATGTGTCCGGCTGAGCATCCACGCAGGATAGGGGGGTTTGGGGGATGCCCATAATGCCACATTCTTAAGTGTGTTTCAACAAGGTAAATCTCTACACTGGGAGCTAACTCTCGCCTACTTTGGCGGTTATAAGTGAACATTTTAACCTGCACTCTGTGTATGTCATTTACTTTAATTGAGATTTGAAGATGTCTCATTTACAAAGGAAGAAAAACAATAACAAAGCCAGCTCTGGGATTAAACGGACTGTTGCTGACCACTTTGGTGCTTCAGGTGACTCTCTTCAAGCTTATTCAATGATGGTAATGGAATCCATTTCCTCTCCTCCTTCTAACCCTGAATCATCATCTCTATCTATGGCAGCTCTACAAAATTTGCAAACTGGGGACCAATCCCAGGCATCTCCATCCTTCATCCTAGAGTCCTTGAAAACTCTACTTGACGACCATCACGCCTCATTCTCAGAAAAGCTGACCTCCACTATTGCTGATTTAAAAAAAGATTTGCACTCCACCACCGAGAGGCTTGATACTAGCGAAAATAAGAAGATATTGTGGTGGATCAATCAAATCTACTCAATTATACACAGATCTTAGCAGGTAATATAGCTGAGTTAGAGGATAAGATGGCGGACCTAGAGAATAGGTCCCGCAGGAACAATCTTCGCATTAGAGGCATACCTGAGGAGATTACCAATTCAGAATTACTGCCGTTCCTTATGGAATACTTTACTCTTTTAGCCAAACCTCAATCTCCCATGGAAAATATGGTTGACAGAGCCCATAGATCTCTGAGACCTCGGGGATTGCTGTCTGAACAGCCGAGGGATGTCATTGTGAGATTACACTTCTATACCTACAAAGAGCGCCTACACAGAGCTATGTTTCGTAATATGGAAATGCCTGAAAAGTTCACCAACATCAAGCTGTTCGCGGATCTCTCTCCCAGAACTCTTCAACAGAGGAAAACTTTCAGCGACATAAAAAAAATGACCGCACTTTCACCATCACCTCTGTTTCCCAAGGCCTCGCTCTGATCAAATCTTGGGATATGGGCTCTACCTCTGCGGAGGCTGAAGGTGAAGCGGTACATAAAGATAACAGAAAGAATCAACCCCTCCCTTTAGTTGGAACTCCAGTCCCACCTCTCACTCAATCTTCTCAAGCTACACTGAGGCCTTCTGCTTCAGTCTGGAACCCTATGCCTCAATGCAAGAAGCATTACTTTGATCCTTCCCTCCTCGAGGGAGACACTTGAAAAGCTGTGGGTTAGGAGGATCACATCTGGTAACATAGCAGAGACACTGCCTACAATTGTCTTCATGTATCGAAAATTAAGTTTGTTAGGTTGAAATGTTTGAATTGTTTATGCATATACTATATTTTCTTCATTATAACGATGAGAAGCATGTCAAAACTTAAATTTATAGGTTGAAGGGGGCGGAGCTAACCGCCGATGTGGATGGCTGCATTTTTGCAGAGCTCCCGACTCAGGACTCACAAAAAGAGATTTATCTACCTAATTTGCCAGCCTAAAGTATTTAATATTTGAGTCCTACCTAGAGGGGTTACTGTGTGCTTGAGTTTGGGAGCATGCAAGAGCCTCTTTTCTTCTAATGTAAGACCTACTACAGGCCACGAGTAATCCAAGCGGGGACCATGGAGTCAGAGACACTAAAGATGGTGGCCTAAACAACAAAGGGATTTGTGAAGAGAGAGGTTGGAGCGACTCTGACAGAGAAGAAAGGTAAGGTGGAACTGCCTGCCACGCACTCGAGCGCTACCTTGGTGGACTCGCACACCTAACAGGAGGAATCACTGCAGCACTTAAGAGCGTATTAACATCCTCCAAGCATCTCCTGTATTATAATGCCTAAGGAGGGCTATGATGCACAGCCACCCGGCATGGAAGCCCAAGTACCCTATATTGCTATCAGAGACTTGCTGGAGGAGCATGGGAGGAGGATCTGCGAGAGGCTTGATGCCTTTATTAACAAAATTCAACTGGCGCGCACACGGAGTGGTAACATAGAAGAGGAGGGTGCAGAAACACTGGAGACACAGAGAGACATAGGGCCTGCAGCTCTCCAGGTGTGCTCCTTGTCATTGGCGCCAGTAGATGCGGGCCTAGGGTCAGAGCTTTACTCCCTTTCTGCCAACATAGGTAGCTTACACGCATGGAGGGGGTCAAAATTTTGCCGCTCGCACATAGAAGCGGGCACCACAGAGCGCTGCAGCGCTCACGCATCCCCAGGCATGCTCCTCCCAGTCAGCAGCATGGCACGATTGATACAACATCCCTGCTGGAAGTATCGTCAGTCACTACAGATGTATTGGGCTATGAGCCACTATTCCCCATGTGATCCGTGGACTGAAGTGCGGGTCATCTATAAACTGTTACGATCCCTTAGAGCAGGTATTGGGTGAAGGGAGTGTGTGGAGGAAGGTGGTTTTGGGCACAACATACCCACCAAGACTCCAACAGCTTTAGGACTCCCTTTGTTGTGCTGCCTCACAGCTCAAAAATCTAGACTCTGGACTATATTTGAGATATTATGCCTTACGATCATACCCCATAAACCTGCTTGAGTTGGGAGTCTTTCAATTTCATAGTCAGGTTATTCCCTACTGATGCTGACGCATGTGAGAATTGTGGCCCCATCCTATATTATTTTCATAACCACATCAGATATTTGCCTGGGAGCGTTAGCCTTCTTAATAGTTAATGGTTTATTATCATATATTCTCTCAATTGTGCTGTAATTTGCCACTAGACCTGCAAGCTGATAGTCCTATATTTGCTATCTCCCTTTTCTAGATTAGTGAGCCCCTATGCTGTTTAAATCTATGTGAAGGCTCCAGAGTATTATTAATATTTCTATATTGCCATGTATGATTAACCTAAAGCTCTTGTCTGAAATGTATATTCTCTTCTAAACTGTCCATATGCTTATTTGTCTTTTAAGATTTTACTTGCCTAGTATAGGAATCCTACATTTAAAAATTTGCTGTGTCCTGTTGGTAGCGGTGGATAGTAAGCCATAACTGCATGTTTATCTTTAATATTTAAATTGCTCCTGTTTCTATAATGCTTGCCGTACGATATCAATCGGCGGCTGCTATAATGCAATGCTTATAAATATTGTTATTCACAAGTGAGTATTTGGATAGGGTCACTGCAGTTTGGTCTCTACCTGTCAATAGGTTAATTTGTTTAAACAGAATTTTATCATGTGAATAGACATCTGCTAGACCTAGCGCCCACAGAGTCCTCGTTTTGTAAATTTCTGGGTCTCCTTCCCACACATAATAATGCAGGGTTTTTTTGAGGAGGAGTGTATCTACATCAGGTGTATATATTTTTCATAGATAGATAACATGGGCTGCTTTTCACACATATTTGTTGATCCTGGAGTATACCCTACTAGCTGGAGGGTAAGTTGATGAGATGAAACTATGCCTGAGTATTGTATCCTTTTTTAAACCTAGCCCCTGGCAATGCATAAATGTACAGCAGGGGGAGATGTCTTTAGTGATACACTGTTAACTTGACTCAGACACCAGCATACAGAATTACGAGTCTTACTTAATCATTTCCTTTATGTTCAGTTTTCAATGAAGTTAAGTTGCTCTATCAATATTTTCGGTTTTTAATGTTAGAAATATAAAATTAACAATAGAAAGATATGTTATTTTCGGCCTTCCCTCCACCCCCCCACCATTTTTGTGCGGTTAGGGATGATTCCCTTTTCTCTGCACACCCTTTTGGCAGAGTTTAGTAGTCTCTGCCCAACCCGTAGAGCCATGACTTAGTCTCCCCCTGCACTATTGTAGAATGGCTCATGGGGTCCTAACACAGGAATATCAATTTTGTTTGTGATTTCCTGCTTTCCTGAAGTTTATTCAAGATAATAGTCTTAATATTGTTTATGTTCTAATTAAAGCTCAGTGTTAAGGGGTTACTGGATTAAAATAACAATTGAGGGATGCTATGCTCCTAATTTTCTCAACAGACGAATTATACAGAGTTAACTTGGTGCCTTCATTATGCTTCTTTATATTGATATTGTATATGCTTTCCATAATTTATGTTTATCCCATATACGCTGAAACTGCAATTTTTACTATTGTCTGCATTGGCATGTCCTCAATTGCTTTGATTAACTTTTGGTCCCACGATTGGACCTGCTTGTCTGAGGACTTTGCAAACCTATAAGATTTAAAAAAATTAGGTGCCGAAAGTAGCATAATTTATGTTGTAAAGTGTATCCTGTTGATGAGACTGTTGTCAGTACGCTATTTTAACCTCAATAAAAACTATTTAACAAAAAAAAAATTTTTATAGGTTGAAATGTTTTACTTGTTTAGGCAAATAATATATGTTTTTCATAATATTTAAGAGAAGTAGGTCAGTATTATGGCAAATTGAATGCTTGGGGTTTTAGCTGACTTACAATTTTCAGGTACATTTACCAATATAGGATACACAACATGCTGTAAAAATATACGTGGAGGTCTTAGGTGGGATGAATGGGGGTGTGATTGTGTGTGTGAAAGGTTGGGGGGGGTTTCTCCTCCGAGACCATCTACATAAAAGGTTTAATGTAGCCAACATCACTTATGTATATGTTCCTCTTCAATGTACCTACAATGTTTACCTTGGACTGTTATTTATTACTTTATGTCTTTGTTTAGCTCTTTTTATAAGGTTTATGAAGTTAATTAAGGCAATATTCATGATAATTGAGCTAAATGTTGTGGCCTTAATTATAATTAAGCAAACATACTGACCTAGCTGGATAGACAGTGGTAGATGCACCATGATACTTTTTGTATGTCCTTAACTTCCATCATAGAGAGAACTGCAAATACTGCTGTGTATCTAGTTGGAAGAGTAGGATTTATTGCTTTTTCAACACGTCCTAATTCTTGTTGCAACTAGAAATAGTGTGTTTAAGCATATGTGTTGCATTTCTCCCCTTGTTCCCCCCCTTTTCCCCTCTTAACTATAATTATCTTACATTCGGTTATTCTCTGGTCTATAGAGAGAGAAGACGATTAGAGAATAACAGCTAGATGAGTCATATTGTGTTCATTATACTCATTCACGCAGGAAATTGATGTATTTATACTGTTGGGTTTCTTCACTGTTTCTAATTCGAGGAGCCTAACAAGCCTCCCCCCACTCACCCATTCATTCAGTCATTCATTTACTCATTCACCCACCTATTCACCCATTTAACTACATAACCAGGCATGCCGGGCTCCCTTTTTGTTGTTGCTTATACACCATATTTGAACAATTCAGGGCTCAGTTAGCCTCTCCTTCCATTTACTCATTCACTCATCCATTTATTCATATAACTAATCGCTCATGCACTCAGTCTTTTACCTACCCATTACTCTAATCCATTTACTCATACATTTACCCGCCAAATTATTCACCCATTTACTCATCCACTCTCTATCCCATTAACTCAACATCTTAATCTTTTCTTTAGTAAAACAGTAAAGCTCTGATTTAACTTTCATTGAACCATTGTTCACCATATACTGCTATAGTTCTCTGGTAAATTGTGTACCAGTGACTTTTAGCACAGTTTATCCTCATATATACCGCAAAAATAATCACAAAATTCTAACCCTCCCTTTTTTTTCTCTCAGGGAAAACAGTTATTTTTTATTTTTTCTCCTCCTCTCTCCCTTCCCTATCTCACAAAACGCTAGGGGACTTAACTCTCCAACTAAACGTAGCTTATTATTTCGCTCATTGAAATTCTTAAAGGCAAAGTTTGCTTTCCTGCAGGAGACCCACTGGTGAATCAATGACCCGATACCCATTCGTTCCTCCCAATTCCCAGTGGTAGAGGCAGCCTCCTTTACAAAAAAAGCCAGAGGTATGGCCATCCTGAATCACAAGGATATCACTTATGAGAAATTATATGTAGAGGCCGACCCCCAAGGGAGATTCATTGTGCTGGTATGTAAATTGGATGGTAACACTTATACACTAGCATCTTATTATGGACCCAACTCGTCCCAGGTCAGACATCTTAAGAAATTTTTAACTCGCCTAGAAAAAATAAAGCAGGGCCTTTTAGTACTTTCTGGTGATTTCAATATGGTTATAGACCCTACAATAGATAAGAAACTTCCCAGTAACAAATTATTAGATAAAGCCATTATTGATATGTCCAAAAAAAATTTCACCCTACTAACTCAGGCTAATCTCTTTGACGTGTGGCGATCCTTTAACTTTTCCAGTAAGGATTATACATATTATTCTAGAGTACATGATTCTTATTCCAGAATCAACTTTTTCTTTAGTAACCCTTGGCTTTTAGATAAGATAAAGGGTTCATCCATTGGGGAGGTAACCTGGTCTGACCACAGCCCAGTCTCTATTCAATTATCTGGACTATCAGAAATAACTCCTAGACCCCCTTGGCACCTGATAGACTCATTGTTATCGATACCGGGAAAGACTGAAAGTTTTGAATCTGAGATAAAAACGTTTCTTGAACTAAACGATAGGGAGATGTTGATGTTTTTCTCCTGTGGGGAGCGCTCAAAGCTTATTTACGTGGTCTTTTTATCAAACTTCA